>NC_137053.1:21222222-21312222 GCF_032717465.1 Coenobita brevimanus | reverse complement strand
AGTTTACTCAGTCCAGTGCTTGCTCTGATGGAGAGAGGTTCTGTGCTCCAGAAGTGCAAGAGAAGAGGTCGCTAGCACCCAGACTCCACTGAGTACAGTTAATCCAAGCTCCCACCCTTGGTGATACACAGCATTCATCGACTAGTATTTCCTTTTTGTATTTTCCTAGTCTTAAGAGTTTAATTACGGTGTTTTTCCTAGGCATAAGAATTTAGCTCGAGTGAGTGAGTGCGATCTCATTAATTTGATTTGAAATGTAACGTTAAATTTATTTTTGTAATCAATATATTTAACAGTTCTTTTTCTTGAGCTTAATGAAATGTAAACTCTTGTTTCATTTCTCCATAATTAAGCTTATTTCCCATATAGCTCCTAGCTTGCATAAACGTTTGCTATTCATAACTGGTACTTGGCCAGTCTTGTATTAAACTTAAAATCCGTTGTGCCTTCTAGGAGTTAAGAATCAGCAAGAACCTGATGTTAGTATTAGTTATTTATTGTCAGGGGTGAAGTAACTTTCTCCAGAGGCTAACAGTACTAACAGCAAGTGAGTGATTAGTCTCTGCTGTGTACTGTTGAGAAAGTTTATAAATTCTCGTTCTTAGAGAATCGTGCGCAAGCCAGCGTAAAGTAATCGTTGCTTGATGTAGCAAGACAATCATTGTTTCTGCTCTCCAATATTATTGAATATTATTATCAATTAAATAATATTAAGCATTTATTATTAAAAACCCTGTGATATTTTTTAAAAACCCCGTGATAATTGGCGACCTCGCCAGGATATTAATTCCTAGCTCTAAAGCTATTCACGAGATAGTGCTCACTCGTTCATATTTAGGTATTTATAATTAAAGTTTATAGGCACAAGTTTACTGGTGTTTACCGTTAATTTTGCAAGTGAATTTTTGCCTTATTAATCCATAGAGTACTTAACTCTATTTAGTACTTTATTTTTGGTAAGGCCAGACGATTTTATTCGCTCCTGGGTAGCCGCTGTACCCATTGTGTTAATTATTGAGTTCTCAGTTATTTGCATTTTTGCTTTAATCTTTGCCAGTTAACTAGATAAGACTGGTCACCACTAGCTTGTGTCTGTATTCTTTATTTGTGTTATTAGCATTTGTTTGCGAAGCAGTCAGTACTCAGTTTCGGTTTGCTTAGTAAATTGAGCTAGCATCATGGCAGCCAGTGCTTATGTACAAGAAGCCAAAGATATGGGTCTCACAGACCCAGAGAAAATACAGAGTTACGTTCTCTCACGGTTTAATTACGAGCAAGAACGTGAGCGAGAACAATGCGAATACGAGCGAGAACAGCGCGAATACGAGCGAGAACAGCGTGAGGAACGTGAAAAGGAGTGCGAATACGAGCGAGAACAGCGTGAACACGAGCAAAAACAACGCGAGCTCGAGTTGGAAAAAGAGCAACAACAGCGCGAACACGAGCTAGTACAAGAGCGAGAACAGCGCAAATACGAGCGTGAACAACGAGACAGAAAATGAGAACACCAACGTGCCGAGCGAGAAGCACGCGAAAAACATGAACTCGAAGTGCTGAAGCTCAAGCGATATTCCTTGGCTTCAGACACGTCTGGTGCAGTTGGTCCAAGCTCCACGAGCGTTCCCCCTGCACATGTCCTGGCGACCCCACTCATCAAGCTTCCTTCATATAAGGAAGCTCGTTTTGAGGACATGGGAGACATGTATCAACTGGATGAGGCAGCTAAGCGGCTTCAGTTTCTTAGCCTATTTTAGGGCCCTGCCCTCGATATTCTCCACAGAATTCGTGGAGACAATCTCACATATGAGATGATGAAAGCTGCACTCATTAAGGCGTATGGTCTCACAGTAGACGACGCCAAAGTTCAGTTCATGCGAGCTCGTCTCCAAGACAAAGAGACAGCTGTTCAGTTCCTCAATCGTCTCACTGCTTACTTAAATGAGTGGATGGAGAAAGATGAAACTCCTTCCACGCGTGAGGGGATAATTGACCTTATGCTGCGTACACAGCTAGAGAGGTCGTGGCCTGCTGAGCTCATAGCACAGCTTAAGATCTGCCAGGTGAAAGATGCCAGCCAAATGGCAGAAAAGGCTGACGCATTCTTTACTGCATACGAGTACCAAACTCGTAAGCAACACACCTGGAACAGAAAACCTGATAAGTCTGGGAAGCCGTCTCAGACTGAACCCCAGCAACAAGGCCATTCTCAGAATAATGGCCAAGGTCCAAAACCGCAGTGGAAGGACCAGGGGCAAAACACTCAGAAACCTGAGTGGAAGAGGTACAACAAGTACCCTAACCAGCAGCAGTATCAGCCACGCAACCGACCGTCGGGACAAACTTTTTCACCACCAGCTCAAAAGAGGCAGGAAGCGAATGCAGCCTTCATTCCTCAGCAGCAGCACGGTGGTCACGTCCCTACCAGTATGGGTACTTCCCCACAGTTCACTAGTCCCACAGTGACAGTGAACCCCCCTCCACAGAGGGTCAATGTTCCATCTTCCCAATATAATTCTCAAGGCACAATGTTCGCCGCATCAATTCAGCAGCCTCATGAGTGGCTAGCTGCTTCCTCCACAGGCCCTCCCACAGGTGACAGTACCTTCCTTGTTCAGCCAGGGTTTGTGGGAGGCATTCCTGTGAAGGTCCTGAGAGATAATGGTTCCTCAGGTTGCTCTGTCAAGCAGAGTTTAGTTCGGCCTGAGCAGGATACAGGTCGACAGATCCATGCAAACCTTATTGATGGACCAGTGAGATTGTTCCCTGAGGCATGTATCCAGGTGGCATCTCCATTTTATACTGGTACGACACTTGCAGTTGTCATGCCAGAACCTCTATTTGACCTTATAGTAGGCAACATTCACGGAGTCAAGGATAGTTGCTCCGATGATGACGCTACTCAGACTTTGGCTGCTGCGTAACACGAGCCATGGCTGAGGCTCCAGACTGTGTCACCCCAGTGATCATTGAATTGCCGCAAGATCTGATGTGTAGTCAACTTGTTGTACAAGAACAACATTCTGACCCGACACTTGCTGCCATGCGGAACAAACAAAAGGGTTGAGTGATCAAGTATTCACGGGGAGGTCGAACCAAGTTCCTTCGTAAACAAGGACGGCTCTACCGTGAGTCACGAACACCCGAGGGCGAGGTTCGACTGCAGTTTGTCGTTCCCGCCAAGTACCGCCTAGCAGTGTTACAATGGGGTCATTGTTCAGCCTCAGGAGGTCACATGGGGAAAAGGAAGACCCAGGGCCGTATCCGAGCTGACCTTTTTCTGGCCAGGGATGGGACGAGACATAGATAGTTTTGTCCGTTCCTGCAGTGTGTGTCAAAGTAACACCACTAATCAGGGACATGTCCTTCCTGTGCCGTTTGTAACCACACCTGTAATCTCTGTGTCAGTTGAGAGACAGGGTAGTGGTGAAGTGGGTGCAGCCCTGACGTCTCACTTGTTGGCCCCACAGGACACAGTATGTCCAGGGCCTGTACATACATATTATGTACCGTAAGTTAAAGGGGAAGTTCGAGAGAGAACTCCGCAGAGGCGACTCGAGGCTATGGAAGACCCGAGTTTGCACAAGGATTCTCAGCTCCCCGATACTAATATAAGTTCTGTAGGTTAAGGGGGAAGTTCGAGAGAGAACTCTGCAGAGGCGACTCGAGACTATGGAAGACCCGAGTTTGCACAAGGATTCTCAGCTCCCCGATGCTAATATAAGTACTGTAGGTTAAGGGGGAAGTTTGAGAGAGAACTCCGCAGAGGCGACTCGAGGCTATGGAAGACCCGAGTTTGCACAAGGATTCTCAGCTCCCCGATATTAATATAAGTACTGTAGGTTAAGGGGGAAGTGAGAACTCCACAGAGGCGACTAGAGGCTATGGAAGACCCGAGTTTGCACGAGGATTCTCAGCTCCCCGATATTAATATAAGTACTGTAGGTTAAGGCACAGGTTGAGGACCCGTGTGCAGTTCGAGGCTATGGAAGACTCAAGTTTGCACAGGGATTCTCAACTTGTCGACACTAATCGTGTGCTAAAATTAATGGCGACCTCGAATGTACGAAGCTTAGGCTGTCACTTGTATTTTTCAGCTAGAGCGTAATTTTCGTAGCATGTACTGATTGCTAGGCAGAGAGAGTAATTGTAACGTAATAAGAATTTTGTCTCATTGACACTTTTGATGCTCCACCTTAATTGGTTTTGCAGGTACAGCAATGGGTGTAGCAGTTTTGCTGTGCGGGCCAGCTGATCGTCTGCCACATGCTGCCGCCTCTTCTCCTCTGCCTTCGTTGTCGCCATATTATTATTTACTGTGTCATTTTACACATAGGTACAGTTACACTACAACTGTCACACCTACACCGTATATTACATACACCACGCTACACAACAATTAGTTGTCAGTGTAAATGTAGTGACTTTTCGCTCAGTTTGACCTGAGTACAGGATTTTCACCGTCGTCACGGAGTTTTTTCCCTCAAGCTTGCTTCTATTAACGTAAATACGAGGTTTTTTTTCTCTCACTGGCGACTGCGACTTTCTCCTGTAGCAGGATAGCACACACACCACAGTGTGAATCTTGTGTGACTGAGCTAGGATTTATATCTATGTATATTGAAATCTTTCTTCTGAAGGAAGAAAGATTTAATTTTCATGGGGCGTAATGTCACGAGTCAGCTAGTGACATTGGCTTTTTTGGGAAACCGCGAACTCAAGTGGAATCCCAGTTTATCATTCAGTTAACCGCTCATTCGGACGGAAGCTTTGTCAAATCAATTTTTCATTGTCATACGTGATCGTCTCTGTGTGAGATTAGCGCTTCCGCTGAGCGATTTGTTTTGGGCGCGTTTTGCTCACTCGACCATTAAAAAATGCAGCCTATCGCTCCCATTTCTTTCTCACGAGTTTACTCAGTCCAGTGTTTGCTCTGACGGAGAGAGGTTCTGTGCTCCAGAAGTGCGAGAGAAGAGGTCGCTAGCACCCAGACTCCACTGAGTACAGTTAATCCAAGCTCCCACCCTTGGTGATACACAGCATTAATCGACTAGTATTTCCTTTTTGTATTTTCCTAGTCTTAAGAGTTTAATTACGGTGTTTTTCCTAGGCGTAAGAATTTAGCTCGAGTGAGTGAGTGAGTGCGATCTCATTAATTTGATTTGAAATGTAACGTTAAATTTATTTTTGTAATCAATAAATTTAACAGTTCTTTTTCTTGAGCTTAATGTAATGTAAACTCTTGTTTCATTTCTCCATAATTAAGCTTATTTCCCATATAGCTCCTAGCTTGCATAAACGTTTGCTATTCATAACTGGTACTTAGGCCAGTCTTGTATTAAACTTAAAATCCGTTGTGCCTTCTAGGAGTTAAGCATCAGCAAGAACCTGATGTTAGTATTAGTTATTTATTGTCAGGGGTGAAGTAACTTTCTGCAGAGGCTAACAGTACTAACAGCAATTGAGTGATTAGTCTCTGCTGTGTACTGTTGAGAAAGTTTATAAATTCTCGTTCTTAGAGAATCGTGCGCAAGCCAGCGTAAAGTAATCGTTGCTTGATGTAGCAAGACAATCATTGTCTCTGCTCTCCAATATTATTGAATATTATTATCAATTAAATAATATTAAGCATTTATTATTAAAAACCCCGTGATATTTTTTAAAAACCCCGTGACAGCCACTACCACAGCCACTGGTAAGCTGGTGGGCTAGGGGTCCCAGATCCATTGCCTGGACCTGGGACTGTGCAATGAGTGGGGCCTATGGTATGTCTATCCCCGTTTATTAATCCTGACTATGGCAGAACACAAGAATAAGTTTCAAAGCAAGCCTGAGGACAATAAATCACCCAGGGGGATGAGGGTGGGTTCATGGAATGTGGGAAGTTTGAGGGGAAGAGCGGGGGAAGTCGTTGAGGCATTCAGTAGGAGGTGGGTGGATGTGGCGTGTTTGCAGAAAGTCCAGTACAGGGGTGGATCAGCCAGAAAGATTGTTGGAAAGGACTGTTACCATAAGCTGTTTTAGCAGGGGTGGACAGACGGATATAGGGTAGGGTGGATAAAAAAAAATAAAATGTGAAACTTTAGAGTGGGGTATGCTATTATTTTGCGTAATGATGCCAATATTAAGTATGAATAATCTTATGACAATCAGAAAATATTAACAGGTGCCCCAAGTCAAGAGTATCTTAATCAGAAAATAGTATTTGATGTATATTATATATATTTTTAGAAGCCTTATACATATTACTGGTAATGCTTACTGTGTGCCTTTTGGTGTATATATGCCGTAAAAAGAAAACTGATCTAAATTAATAAATACTTCAGGTGCCCCAACAACTTGTAAAAAGTGGTATATTATCATCAATGTACTTTTCTAAATGCTGAAATTTCTGAAGTTGCTCGTAGTTTTAACTTTTTCTCATTTGTCCGAGAAGGTGTTGTACGGCAGTTCATAATTCCAACACTCAAATTTCACTGTCAAGATTATACAGAAATGATTGACTGGCAAAATACCGAACTAACAGAACCTCCCATGACAATGCACCTTTCCGATGCAGACATTACTGACAACATCAGGACAGGAAAATTCTATGAACATGAAAAATTCCCAAATCATACCCAAGCAGTTGAAAGAGTCATTAAACTTGCGACAGAGGCATCTTTGTCAGTTTGTGACCCTGAGAGCAGAGATGGCTGGATCAGGTCCCGACTGACTTCACGCAAACGCATGCCATATTTTGACAAAAAACCAGTATATACCAAAGTATATAACCTTCATAAGGTAGGGTGGTTGGGTTGGGCTAGGGTGGAACTCCATAACAGCTACCTCCACGTGGTGAGTTCTGGGTTACTCTAATTTCTCATTAATTGAAATTTACTAAGACAGCTAAAATGCAAATAAGAGCTAGAATTAGAGCAGCAACAAACTTTAATGTCTTATGATTACTTGAAATTAGAGTAAGCAAAAGGCTGTTGTATATCATATACCATATTACAGAAAAAAACTACATAAAGTTATTTGTTTGAGAAATTTTCCCTCATAACCATTTTGGGGCCCCTAAAAAAATGACAAACACATTGAAATATCATAGGCATTGTTTATGAACCAGTGTGCAAACAAGTATTCTACCCACATGCAGTTAACAAAACCATTTGGAACGTATAGGTAAAAATATGAAGAAAATGCAACATTTTGGTATGAAATGAAAATACTAATGCTTTGGGACACCTGAAAATATTGAACAATATTTCTGAAATTTCATAGGAGTGCTTTTTAGGCCAATTCCCAAAGAAATAACACTCCCCATGTTCACTTTCTGAAAAAAAAGTTAAAATCCCCCTAAAAACGATCCACCCTAAAATGGGGGTGTTGGTGTGATGGTTGCGGAGAAATGGGTGGAATATGTTATCAATGTTATAAGAGTAAGCAATAGGATATTGGTAGTGAAAATTCCATTCGGTAGAAAGATGGCTTCAGTTATATCGGCATATGCTCCACAAGCGGGATTGGATGAAGCAGAGAAAGATAGATTTTGGGATGATTTAATATGTGTAGTAGGTGGTATGCGGGATGATGAGATAGTGGTTTTGGGAGGGGACTTAAATGGTCATGTAGTTAGCAGCACAAGGTTATAAAGGAGTACATGGAGGATGTGTGTATGGTATAAAGAATGCGGAAGGGGAAAGGATACTCGAGTTTGGGGAGGCAACGGACATGATTGCGTGCAACACATATTTTAGGAAAACAGAGAGTAGGTTAATTACGTATGAGTCTGGGGGAAATAGCAGTCAGATAGATTATTTTCTGGTTAGGAGAGCTGATAGGAGGTTAGTGAGGGATGTTAAAGTTATAGGATGTGAGGAGTGTGTGCAGCAGCACAAACTATTGATTTGTGATATGGTGCTTAAAGAATGAGCGATGAAAAACAGGATTTGTGTACCTAGGAGGAAAATATGGAGGCTGAAAAACCAAGTAGTAAGGGATGCCTTCTATAGCGAGATGAGGAGAGTGGTGGCTGAGCAGGGAGCTGTAGACAGAGACGTTAATGAACAGTACAGAGCCCTCAAGAACAATCTCTTGAGATTTACTGATGTAACATGCAGTTGGACAAGAGGACCACCAAGACATAGAGTAACTTGGTGGTGGGATGAGGGTGTTGAAGCTGCAGTTAAGGAGAAAAGAAGGCTTTTCCGGGAATGGAAGAAGGGTGGTAGCAAGGAGGAATACTTGGCTGCCAAGCGTAGAGTTAGAAGAGAGGTATACAGGGCGAGGTCTGAGTCACTGAGACTTTTACTTGATAACCTAAATCATAGGGAAAGGAAAAGTGTGATATTTAAGGTGGCTAATCAGATGAAGACGGATAATCGGGATATTATAGGTGAGCAGTGTCTGAAGAATGATGAAGGAAGGGTAGTGGTGAACAGTGAGGATATTAAAAATGCATGGAGAGAGCATTATAGCCGATTGTTGAATGAGGAGTTTGACTGGGACAGGGAAGGTTTGGAGCCAGCAGATTCAGTGTTTGGCCCTTGGCCTTTGATTGATGCTGCTACTGTGAGTGAGGCAATAGGCAGGATGAAGGTGGGGAAGGCAGCAGGTGTGTCTGGGTTGACTGCCGAAATGTTGAAGGCCTCAGGAGATATAGGGGTGAGGTTAGTCACTGACCTGATAAATATGATTATTTATGAGTGTGTTGTCCCAGATGATTGGCTGAAGAGTGTAATTGTAAATGTGTATAAAGGGAAGGGTGATGCACTGAAAAGAGGAAATTATAGAGGTATAAATCTTTTAGATCAGATAATGAAGGTAATGGAGAAAGTTTTAGAAGGTATGATTAGACAAAAAGTGCATATTGATAAGTTGCAGTTTGGGTTTATGCCAGGTAGGGGGACAACTGAAGCCATATTCATTGTTCGACAGCTTCAGGAAAAATATATTGGTAGGAGAAGGGATCTGTATATTGTTTTTGTTGTTTTGGAAAAGTACTTTGACAGAGTCCCTAGAAAGGTGGGAAAGTGGGCAATGAGAAAGCTTGGCTTGGAGGAGTGGCTGGTTAGGGTGGTTATGACTATGTATGTCGGTGCTCGCATCCAGGTAAGAGTGAATGGAGATTTGAGTGATGAGTTTTCCTTGAATGTTCGTGTTCATCAGGGGTCAGTTTTGAGTCCCATGTTGTTTACCATGGTACATGAAGCCCTCTCACGTGACTTTAGAAACGGACTCCCGTGGGAGATGTTGTATACAGATGATTTGGTGTTGATTGCAGAGAACGAAGGGAGGCGGAGGAAAGGTTTAGGAAGTGGAGAGATGGTATGGGCACAAGGGCTTAAGGGTAAATGCAGATAAAACAAAAGTGATGATATCTAGGGTTGGTGGTGGTACTGTCAAAGATGAGGGAGAGTGGCCATATGCAGTTTGCCACAAGGGCGTGGGAAGTAATTTTATCTTGTGCGGTATTTGTGATAAATGGGTGCACAAGAGATGTAGTGGTATCAGAGGTAGATTTCGAGATAATGCTGATTTTATGTGTATGGCGTGTCGGGGAGAGCAGGTGGAGATTGTCAGGCGTGAAAGGATTGAACTTGCTGGTGAATCTCTTGAGTGTGTGGAAGAATTTTGTTATTTGGGAGACATGTTGTGTGCTGGAGGTGGGGCTGGAGCTAGCTCTGTGGCTAGGGTGAGAAGTGGTTGGAAGAAGTTCAGGGAGCTCTTGTCTCTTCTGACATTGAGAGGGCTCTCCCTACGTGCTAAGGGGTCTTTGCATGCAGCAAGTGTTAGGAGTGTAATGCTGTATGGTAGTGAGACCTGGGGAGGAAAGGAGGAGGATGTTCGCCGGCTCAGATGTACAGAAATGACAATGAATAGGTGGATGTGTAGTGCGTCCCTGTGTGCAAGGTCCGGGTTTACGATGGAAGAGTTGAGAGGTAGGATGGGACTGGAGTATATTGGTGTTGTGATGAGGAGAGGTAGATTAAGATGGTTTGAACAAGTGGAGAGGATGGGGGATGATAATTGGGTGAGGAAGGTGAGAAGTGTTAATATTGGGGTTGGGGTTATGAGGGGTAGACCGAGAAAGACATGGGATGAGGTCATTAAGTGTGACCTCAGGGTCACACGTGGAAAGCCGCCATTAGGTGACCAAGGCCGATGCATGCAAGCATGTTGGAGTCTTTAAAAACGAAACGAAACGATATTTCAGTTGGAATTCGATGATATGCCATCCAATTGGCAATAGTTTTAATAAGCGAATACTTTGGTAAAATATTAAATATCATAACTATGCTAGTTTCAGTATTACATGCTATTCATACTGTTCAATGATTATACAGTCAACCATCAAGCAGTGATTCGTAAGACGTGGGGCCAATCTTCCTCGAGGATAGACAACCACTGAGGATAATTAGTGAGTGAATTTGTGAACTATACTCTCTCCCTGTGTGTGTGTGTGTGTGTGTGTGTGTGTGTGTGTGTGTGTGTGTGTGTGTGTGTGTGTGTGTGTGTTTATGCGTGTTTTGTTGCACTTAGGGCGAGTCCACACGTGCTGTCGAACATATATTGGCAACACGGCAGGCAACATGTTCGGGAACATGATTGCAGCAGTATTTGGAGAGATGCATGCAAACATGTTTCAGTGCAGCTTCGAACACTTGCAGGAGAGGCGATGGGATAAGTGTATCCATACCAGGCAGTTGAGACTTCATCATGATGTTGCCAACATGATTTGGATGCTGTTGTTCCCAACATGTTTGCAGCGTGATCGCTACTGCGTTGCTTGCATGTTGCCAGCACTTGCTCGAGTACACGTGTGGGAGCGCCCTTACTGTGTGTGTGTGTGTGTGTGTGTGTGTGTGTGTGTGTGTGTGTGTGTGTGTGTGTGTGTGTGTGTGTGTGTGTGTGTGTGTGTGTGTGTGTCTGTTTGTTTATGCATGTTTTGTTTCTGTGTGTGTGTGTGTGTGTGTGTGTGTGTGTGTGTGTGTGTGTGCGTGTGTCAGTTGGTTGGGTGGTTGGAGTTGATGAGGTTGAGTTGGTGGATGTGGTAGTTCGGTGCATCGGCTGGATGGGTGGACAGTGGTAATGGTGGCGTTGGGGAGGGGGGGCAGTTGTTGGGTGTGGTGTGTGGAGTGGTTTTGCGTTGGTTGTAGGGGTAATTGGGTTTTTCAGTAGATGCGTTTGGTGGGCTGGGTGGGTAGGTGGCTGGATGTGTGGATGGTCGGGGAGGGGTCTGTAAGTTAGGTTTGGATAAGATGAGTTTGATGGATAAGTCGGGTTCAAATGGGTGAATGGGGTGGCAGAGTGAATGGGGTTCGGTAAGAAGGGTGGATGGGCGTGTGGGTCGGTGGGAGAAGTGGGTGGACAGGATGGATGGATGGGCAGGGTGAGGTGGGTTGGGAGTGTTCAGGAAGAGGTGGGAGGGTTGTGTGGATGAATGAGATGGATGGCATTGTTGGGTGACCAGGGTGGGTGGAATTCGTGAGTGGGAAGGGTGGGCGGAATTTGTGAGTGGTGAGGGTGGGTGGTAGGGGTCGGTGGGCAAGATAGGTTGTCGGGATGTGTGGGCAACACGATTGCGTGGTCGGGATGATCTAAGTGGGTGGTTGGGTTGGGTGGCTGCATGGGTTCAGGGTGGAGTGAATGAGTAAATGAGTTGAGTGGCATTGTTGGGTGAACTTCGTGTGTGATATTCGTGGGTTAGCAGGGTGGATAGCAGGGATCGATGGGCTGGGTGGGTGGCAGGGGTGAGGTCGGTGGGCTGTGTTGGATGGGTGGAGTGGGTAGGTGGGTAAGTAGGTGAGTGTATGAGTCTGTCCACGTGACAAGGCAAGAGAGGGACTTATCTGGCCATATAACTTTTAACTGCTACTTGGATTTTACTCTATCACTTAGAACACGTTGGATAACTATTTGGAAACCAGACTTTATACATTAAGGCCATTGTAGTGAAATCTGCTAAAATTTCGATACAATCACTTCTCATGGAACTGAAGATGGATCTATGCACTTGATAGTACACCTAATAGATAAATGAAAGTAACATAACATGCGGCAAGACGTGAGAGTGAGCGAAGCCTCATATCTCCGATCCAACCGCCTAACAAATCAGTGTTGTGGTGGGGATAAGGAGGGGGAGTTAGGAGGGGTAGACGTGTGCGATTAACCTGACCTCTGGTGGCAGATTGTCGTGTATCACGAATTTTTGTTCGGAGCTGTACACTCTCCAGCAAAAATAAAGCGACCGGCTCGACGAGCAGGTTGGTACGAGTATATGTGGCACCACCGCACCCCCAGTTTCATCCCCTTCCCACCCTCCCTCGTTTCCATTCATTCGTCTACCCTCCACCCTCCCCACACCCAAGGGCACGAGAGTAAAGTAAGGCCTACTCGCATTGTCTCAACCTCTCTTCTGTCATCCTGCTGTCCTGGGAAATAGTGGTTTTGTTATGATAACGAAGAAAAGAAACATATTACATAGCGTTTCACTCCATAGTATAGTTATTTATTCACCACGATCTGAATGCATGGTGATCTAAATTAGTAATATATTCGTATTATAGGGAGGTCTGTTATCATACAATTTATCATTTTGACAGTTGTATCCTGTCAGTGTGTAAACATTAAACAGTCGGAAGCTGTAAGTTGATGTTTGTAATGGTAGGTGGTGTGCTCCTTCCCTTACTCGACGTAATCACCGTTACTTTATAAACTCTGTTATAGGTCAGTACCATTAGTTACTACTAATACCTCACGTGTGATAATAGCAAAGTGTTGCTGATAAGTAAAAGACATGATCAGTAATATCTTGGTTATTGATGTCTTACTACATGATATCGGATGACGATGGGCAACAGGGACTGGATGACAGTTTGGTGGTTAAGCCATGGGCATGACATGGTAGCTGGCATTACCAAAGGTCAGTCAATATTTAGATGCCATTCACTGCTGCTGACAGTATTATAAATATCAAGGTCAATTTCATACACAGGACAGCCAACGGTCAAGTGAGCCGCGTGGTGTGCTGACCCCGCACACCCCAAACAACCAGGGCCGGATTACCAGGTATAGGCAAAATGGGCAACTGCATACCAGGCCACGGCCTGTCACAGGCCATCCAGACTTCCAGAGCGGAATAAATATACGCTTTGGGCGTCCAAATAAGGGCCATCACCCATCAGGCCATCAAAAAAGGCCATTATAGGTCATGCCAAAATTTCACTGGAAATAATGGAAAAAAAAGATCTATATGTTGCAGGCCAACCGTTTGCCTTGCCTACCAGGCAACAGCAGGGTTAATCCAGCACTGCATACAACCCACCCCCTCCACGCCTTGCCTCAGCCACTTATCGCCACTCAGTCCAGCAAGGGACCCGCCACCACCTGATAACAATATCAGGAATACAACCTTGCCTTATATAGTTATAACTGCAGTAGGGTGTAATTTGCTATTCTCACGATTATAACACGACGTAATTCGAAAAAGGTAACTAATAACTAAATTGGCCGAATAGATGATCTGCATGGCAACCAAACAAACTTGTCTCGATTGCAGCTTACGCTAATCAACATTATCGTGCCATACAACAGATAATTCAGTTTTTTCCTTTTCAATGAGAACGTTTTCAATAAAGGTTTGACGAGTTACAGTTCACAATGGTCAGTGTCACTTATGGCAACATAATAGACGTAGCGGTCTGTTTAACCTTATGATGATTTGCTCTTCAACTTGTGACCCATGTCTGTTCCTACTTTCCTCTGTCTCTGTGTGGTCATGGTTTTTCCCAATAATTATAGTCAGCCGAAACGTCGGCTGCCTCAGAGAGGGAAGGATGTTAAAATGGACAAACGGTTTTGGATACGCAAATATTTAATAAGGAAGACTAATTGACTACCGGTATATTTAAGAACACATTTTAAAACGATATGAAAAATGGGGTCAGACACTGGATTTATATGATAATGGAATGTTGTGGGTAACTGAAGGAGTGATAAGGTAACCCTGTCAACACCGAGTAGGGCCACCCACCACCTTTGCTATCGCCCTGTACCAGATGCCCTACAATAACATGTGGTATAGTGAAAATAGTGAATATTTTACGAGAGATCTGGTGTTCTAGCCTGACTTACCTTGCAGAGTTAAAGGCTACTTTCAGATTCTAATGTATTATAATCTGCACTGGGTAACTGACTGAATAACAAAATAATAAGGTCTTACTGTGTACTGATCATTAAATGCCTACCTTCCATATCGTTAAACTACAGTATAAATATCACTATTATACGGCGCAGTGGACAATATTGTAGTGCACACTTCATAGTGATAATAAAGACGTGTTTGTGAGCATTGGTGGAAAACACACACACACACACACACACACACACACACTATCCACCCCGGGCAGAGCCGTCGACCCCGGGCCCATCTCCTTCTCCCCATGTCCCACCACAACGTGTGATGGCCAGCTACCCCCCCCCCCCACACACACACACCACCGACCACTACAAACATCTACTTATAGCTTCCGGCTGTTTAATATTACACACTGAATGGATACAATCGCAAAATGATAAATTGTATGATTACATACCTCCCTATCATACGAATATATTACTATTTTATATCATCCTGCGTTCAGATCGTGGTGTATAAACAACTATTACTGTGGAGTAAAACACTGTGTATTACGTTTTTATTCGTTATCATAGCAAAACTATTATTTCCCAAGACAAATGGATGATGGAGGAATTGTTGAGACAATGCGAGTAGGCCTTACTTTACTCTCTTACCCTTGGATGTGGGCAGGGTCGCGGGTAGATGAATGAATGGGAACGAGGGAGGGAGGGGGTGGGGTGAAACCGGGGGTGCGGCGGTGCCACATATACCAATCTGCTGGTCGAGCTGGTCGCCCTATTTTTGCTGGAGACTGTACATGTTCGACGAAAGTTCGGATCATCAACTCTCGTCTTCCGTAGTGAACCTCAGTCAGAGTTCATTCTAACATTCAGTGGACAATTTTTAGCCGACAGAATTTCAAAGGAACTTCTTGAAAGTATTGGATAATGCGAGTAGTGAAAACAATAAGTAAAATAACTGAAAAGACCGCATCTTTACATATATTACATATTTATAAACGTATTCTTTTTCATTATCACATGATAAAGCCATGGCTAAAAATTGTCTACTGAATATTGGAAGGAAGAACCGTCTTGTGACCGGCCCTTACGGTAGAAAAATAGATGCCAGTGTCTGACTGTTCGTTTTGCATTTCGCCAGTCCTGGGCCGGTCACGATTAAACCTATTGAAATACCATTCTTGATCCGAGACATGGTTAGGTAAGTTAGGTCATTAGTCGTTACAGGATTACTCATTGGGTGGATATTAATTTAAACTAAGTAGGAGAGATAGGAACTGTAGATGTCGGAGGTTGAAACTCGTTCGTTGAGGCAGAATACTGCCTCGAGTCAGCTAGTCATGAGTCCTTTCGTTAACGATAGAAAACCTAAGCATCTCATCACTTAATCATTACGTGGATCACTGTGTTTGCAATGCAAACACGACAATTGTTTTAAGAGTTGATATATATTAAATATGTGAAACAGTACTGTGGGTGACGTGCTAGTTAACGCTTCCGCCAGCCGATCCGTGTGACGTGGTTCCACCTCCGTCAGGAGAGATGGGTTTCTCCTGTTAAACACCAAGCCTCTATATATCTTATGACCTAGGTCTTAGTAGCAGCCACTCAGCAACCAACATCACATATCCTGGCACCCCGGGCCTCGGTGACGGGCGCTAAAGCGCCTAGGTTCGTGGGATTAAAAAAAAAAAAAATCAGGGTTCCAGCCTGAAATGATAATTTCATGTTCGTTATGTTGCATTTACCAATCACATAAGTAATATCACAGGCAATGTGATATAAATGTCCCAAAATTCATGAATCAATAGCAATTGTGCTTAAAATGACTGGAAGCTTTTGCATACTGTGATGGAAAGGTGGTGTCTTCATCTTGCTATAATGTGAGATAGTGTTGTTTGGTGCATAATCGATGAGCCTGTAAATGTGTGACTTCGCACATAAGCGGCATCGCTCACAATCAGTTTTCCCTGTAATATGTAATTCAGTCATTCGTTAGATGAATGGACTATGAAGGTGTGCTGTAATCACCATAGTCATATGAAATATGATACGGTAAGTCATTATCATTGATGATATAAGAGCCACATTCGACAACAGTATGCATAAAATCTTTGCCTGTTGAGGTGACGGTATTTTAACCTCATACGTCTTTGTGGTGTACCACAGAACACACAAAAACATTTACCTGAAGTACTACCATCGAGGAAATAAGCAATCGTTAAGGCGTTAACAGTGTCTGAACATCATCCTAATGTTTATTGGTCAGTGTCATTCATGATGTGAATATGGTATGTAATCTTACTTGTAACTGGACGTAGATGTTAGGCAAATGCATTGCTCTTCAACCTAAACTGATAATGGCATCAAGTGATAACCCTTAATGGAATTACTGTTATAAGGAATGAAAGAGAGAGAGAAAGGCTTGGAACGATGCCAGTACATAATGCATTAAAATGTTATGGTAAAAATGTTAAAACATAGAAAAGAAAATGTTTAGTGTTGTTAACAATGTAAATATTTAGTAGAATGCTAATGAATCACAAAAACTAGTTCGGCAATTTTTATCACTGACAGTATGAATAACGTAACCCCCCCCCCCTTCGTCCGGCGCCTGCCCTGGCCTTCACTATGCCAAGCTCCCCCTTTAAGCAGCTCTCCCACCGGCTAGACCAGTTGCAGGAAACCGGTCGCATGGAATTGTTGCGTGGCACAGGTTGCATGAACCAAGGCCAATTAAGTATAGTGTAATATATATTATTGACTTACATATAATAGTATATATTTATATGATGATATTATATACAATACCTTATTATAAAATTAATATAGTCATATTTATTTGCCCTTGGTCAGCGCGACCTGTGACACACAACTTTCCGTGCGACAAGTTTCATGCAACTGGCTGAGCCGATGGGAGAGCCACCTTACTCCTGAGATACTTTTCTCCTCACCGAACTCCGTACCCAGCCATCTATGGGATGAACTCTGACTCTGACGGAGGTTCACCACGGACGAAGAGAGTTGATGATCCGAACTTTCGTCGAGCATGTACACACGAACAAACAGATACACTGTTGCCAGCACCTGTTACCAACCTCTCGCGGCTAGGTGGCCCAGGCGGCAAGCCTGACGACTGTAACTTTTTCTTATCCAAAGTAGCGGGAGCACCACTACATTTCGTATCAAGTAGCGAAACCAGTAGCGCCACTACTTTTTCGAGCTAGTAACAGGAATGGGAGCGCCGCTACTTTTTATTAGTAGCGTTTCCAGCACTGGTTGTTATCAAGCACCATCTCTCAATCTCAATGCCGAGGAGTACATTGATTTGGTTGACTGGCAGAAGTGTCCTGACTGAACCTCCAATCACAATATCAATCATTGATGCTGACCAGGAAAGTGTGGTTCGTAATGAAACAACTCTTGCCACTGAAATTCCACGTTTTCCATGTCATATATAGACAGTGGAAAGGTGCGTAAAGGCAGTCACAGAGGCATCAATAGCTTTTGCTGGACAAGAAGCAATGGATGGCACCACTTAGAACTTTTTAAATTTGTTGTAAGTATTGTGCTTGCTGGCTTACGCTGCACATATTGGGTCATTTGTATACTGCACATTATAATGTATAATTGTAAATTATACCGTATAATACAATGAGTGCCAAAGATTTGTGTCATTTGTGTCACAGGCTGGTTAAAATCGGATGGTAGAGAGCAGGAAATTTATTCCTTTTTCAAGCAGATTCTATATCATTAATGAGTAATAGCATTGACAACTTTTGGTACGTATTGCATCCAATACATCCATGATTTGATATTTGACCTCAATTTTCACTCCACCCTAGTGTGTATCTGTTCCCGTTATATCTCGTGAATGGCTTGAGCTATCAACCTGAAACATTCAGGGTATCAAGATATGGCCAAAACCTTGGCCGAGTGCAAAAATGAGCACTGGAGGTCAACGGCAAGATCACCAAAATGGCTGCCAAAGGTCAAGTAGTTTTTTTTTTTTTCACCTCCCTTTACACCATTTTAACTCATGAACAGTTGAACTATCAACATCAAACCTCCAGGGTATCAAGATATGGCCAAAATCTTGGACTTGGCCAACAGCATATTCTGGCCAACGATTAGCATTCGGCACTCGATTGTTTTTCTTTCATTATAAAAGCATGTGGCAAACTGGTTTAATACTTGGACCATCAGGAACAATATCCAGGTGCATTACCTTGGATATATACCAATTATTGTAAGGTGGGGATCCAAAGTGGTGTCCAGGATTGCTGCCGATCCTATTTATTCTCCCGGTGACGACTCAAGATGCTTGGAAACTGTCTGACTCTCTTCTTCTTATTTTCTGCAACATTTGTGGCCTTTCCTCTAACGTTCGCTCTTTTGAGCACCACCTCTCCTTCTCTAAACCTCACCTTCTTTTTCTAACTGAGACTCAGCTGTCTGAGGAAACTGACAGCACACCCTTTTCTGCATCCTCCTACTTTTTCTATACTCATTTCAAAGCCAGAGGTGGCTGTCTTGTATTTATAGGCAAAAACTTATCTTGCTCTCGTGTTCCTGAACTCGATTCTTCTGAATCCTCTACACTCTGGCTTCGACCTTCCTGCCATTCTCTGACTAAATATGTCTGTGCTGTTTACTTATCTCCTAATTCTACTGACTATCAAAAATTCTTTGACTATCTTACTTCTACGATGGAACACATTCTATACATTTCTTCTTTCTCTGATATCTCCATTCTTGAGGATATCAATGTTCACCACCACCTTTGGCTCTCCTCTCCTTTCATTGATCCACCTGGTGAACAAGCCTAAATCTTTTCTAACCTTAATGACCTAGAGCAGCTTGTACAGCACCCTACCCATATCACTGACCACCTTGGAGTGAGCTACAACATACTTGACCTCTTCCTTACAACTAATCCTTCTGGTTACACTGTTAATCTTTTCTCTCCGTTGGGCTCCTCCGATCACAACCTTATCACCTTAACCTGTCCTATTGCTCTGGTACGACCTGCAGACCTTCCAAAGAAACGTCGTCTGCGGCACTTTGGAGCTGCGGATTGGGAGGCCCTTAGGCAGCACTTTTTTTATTTTTCCCTGGAATTATTATTGCTTCCATGGCCGGGAGCCATCTGAGTGTGCCTTGCGCATTACGGAGGTTATTCTCTCGGGCACGGAAGTATATATTCCTTTCTCATATCCTTTGACTAATGCACAAAAGCCTTGGTTTAATCACACTTGTTCTAATGCTGTCCGCAACAAGGAGAGTGACTATAAAAGGTACCGAAGCCAACCCACCCCAGAATCACATCTTTTATACGTTTATGCCCGGAATCGTGCTAAGTCTGTTCTTCACTCTGCTAAAAATAATTTCATCCGTAGAAAATGCTCTCAACACTGAAACTCGAATTCTTCCCGCTCCTTCTGGCACCTTGCCAAAAACCTTTCTAAAAACTGTACCTCATCATCCTTCCCTCCTCTTTTCTACTCTGATGGCTCTGTAGCAATTTCTTCTACTGATAAAGCAGATCTCTTCGCTCAGACATTCTCCTCCAGTTCCACCTTAGATGATTCGTGTGCTGTTCCTCCATCACTTCCCCCCTCTGACTTCCTCATGGATGACATTAAAATATCTTCAGCTGATATATTTTCTGCACTCACAGGCCTCAATACTAATAAGGCATATGGGTCTGATGGAGTCCCTCCTGTTGTTCTCAAGAGCTGTGCATCTGTGCTTACACCCTGCCTAGGGAAACTCTTTCGCCTTTGTCTATCAACTTGTACCTTTCCTTCTTGCTGGAAGTTTGCTCTCATTCAGCCAGTCCCAAAGAAGGGTGACCATTCCCAACCCTCTAACTATCGTCCAATTGCTTTAACATCCTGTATCTCAAAGTTTTCGAGTCTATTCTTAATAGAAAAATTCTGAAGCATCTTTCCTATCACATCCTTCTTTCTGATCGTCAGTATGGGTTCCGTCAGCGACGCTCCAAGGGCGATCTTCTCACCTACCTTTCAGACTCCTGGTCATCCTCCTTTCGGGACTTTGGCGAAAGCCTTGCCATTGCACTTGACATCTCAAAGGCTTTCGATCGAGTCTGGCATAAATCTTTAGTTTACTAACTACCTTATTACGGTTTCTCTCCTTCTATCTGTGCCTTAATCTGTAGTTTCCTTTCTGGTCGTTCTATAGCCACTGTTGTCGACGGCCATCCTTCTCCTCCTAGATCTGTTAACAGTGGTGTTCCTCAGGGCTCTGTCCTATCACCAACTCTCTTCCCTTTATTCATCAATGACCTTCTAAGCTGTACATCTAACCCTATCCACTCATATGCTGATGTCTCTAACCTTCACCTTTCCATTCAGTTCCCACAACGTCTATCTCAGCAGTTACTTCAAGAAACAAGGATGAGGCTATGGCACACCTTATGTCTGACTTGGCTTGTATCTCTGACTGGGGTAAAAATAATCTGGTTGTTTTTAATGCATCAAAGACTCAGTTTTTGCACCTATCAACCCGACAAAATCTTCCACAGGTATACCCAATAATGTCTAATAATATTCAGCTTAATTCTGCATCATCGTTGAACATGCTTGGGGTTTCATTTACTCGGAACTTATCTTGGAAAGATATTACATCTCTTGTAAAATCTGCTTCCCAAGCTTAGCTGTGCTAAGCCGACTCCATTCCTTCTTTGCCCCTGCACAATTATTGACTCTATATAGGGATTTTATCCGCCCCTGCATGGAGTACAACTCTCATGTGTGGGGATACTCCCCACATACAGCTCTTCTCAATAGAGTGGAGTCAAAGGCTTTTCATCTCATTTACTCTTCTCCTCTTACGGACTCCCTTCAACCTCATCGTCGCACTGTTGCATCTTTATCTCTTTGCTGTCGCTACTTCAATAGTCACTGTTCCTCCCGTCTAGCAGCAAACTCACCAATTTTCTGTCCAACTCTCTAATGCAAGAGTTAACCTTTACTCCCAGTCCTTCATTTATGCAACAGGTCAACTCTGGAACTGTCTCCCTCTGTCTGTATTTCCTGCTTCCTATGATCTCCAGTCTTTCAAATGCAGTGTGTCCAGGCATCTCGAAATGAATGGATCTTGAATTTGGCTCTCTCTTGTATTTTGTTTTTCTCTTGGAAGGAGCAGTTTTGCGGGCTCGTTGCCTTTGGTTCCTTCTTCCTCACATAAAAAAAAGAAGTAAATCATATGTAAGCATATTTATCCAGACCATTTATATTAAATTATTTCTCCTCAGAATCACAAAATGATTATTCATGTTCAGAACTACAAGATTTTTTTAATAGATAAAATAGTCTTTTAAAATGAAGAGTACATTCTTCTTCTTTTTTCTTTCTAGGAAGTTTACATACTTGTAATCAATGAGAAATTTTGCAAAAAACAATCACTGTGTGCATAAACAGCACACATCATAGAAATATCAATTACTGAACATGTCATGAATATAAGCTCTGTTATCACTGCTTATATTATTCAAATAAACATTTTTATCCTTACACCGAAACTCAATTTGTTTGTGAATGAGATATAACACAACCGTTGTACCTACTAAAATAACTAACGCTGAGATTTAATCTAATACAGAGATAAACTAGTTGAAAATGAGAAATAGGTAATACGATATTTATGGAAAATGTAATCAGAGTCAGAGCCATTGTCAATTTCTTGGTAGTACTGAGCTCTGGAACAGCTCGATGGAAATCAGCGACATCTGCAGGCAAGATAAGATGCAACATTCCGTTTAGCACATGACCAATTTCTTAAACAGCAACTACAAGAAAGGGATGTAGACATCTCT
The DNA here is from genome assembly GCF_032717465.1 of Coenobita brevimanus. Lineage (NCBI taxonomy): Eukaryota > Metazoa > Arthropoda > Malacostraca > Decapoda > Coenobitidae > Coenobita > Coenobita brevimanus. The sequence goes on along the minus strand of NC_137053.1, from coordinate 21,290,255 downwards.
GGTGGTCACAGTTCTACAGTCACTGGAACTGGCACAAGTTCTGTTTATTTTACTGTCCATCCATATTCATCCAGCGAAGGAATGTATGGCTTTGTAATGTGTCCTTTCCTATCAATGATTGTTGCCAAGGCAGAACGTTTTAAATGGTGTACAAAAGCATCCCCAGTAGGTGAAAAAAAATTGAGTGATCCTGTTGGTTTAAAATTTTTGAACGCGAATCTCACTCAGACACATGACATCTCGGCATTCTTTGTGTAGATGAATAACTTCCTAGCCTGATTGATAACAGCTTCAGGTATGATAGCATTGCCGTCACTGCCAAAATCTTCCTATGCATCCGCTGAATTTTCTTACTTTTTTTTTTAATGCGAGAAAGAAGGAACGAAAGGCCATGAGCCCGCAGTAACAGTTCCCTCCAAGAGAAGAACAAAATACAATATAGAGCCAAATTCAAGATCCGATCATTTTGAGATGCCTGGACACACTGCGTTTGAAAGACTGGAGATCATAGGCAGCAGGAAATACAGACAGAGGGAGACAGTTCCAGAGCTGACCTGTTGCATAAATGAAAGACTGGGAGTAACGGTTAACTCTTGCATTAGAGAGTTGGACAGAAAAAGGATGAGAGTTTGCTGCCAGACGGGTGCTACGCGCCCGTCGTAGAGGTGGAGGAATGCAAGCAGACAGTTCAGAGGAGCAGTGACCATTAAAGTAGCGATAGAAAAGAGATAAAGATGCAACAGTGCGGTGAAGAGACAGAGGTTGAAGGGAGTCAGTAAGAGGTGGAGAGTTAATGAGACGAAAAGCCTTTGCCTCCACCCTATTGAGAAGAGCTGTATGTGGGGAGCCTCCACACACATGAGAGTTGTACTCCACACAGGGGCGGATAAAACCCCTGTATAGAGTCAACAATTGCGCAGGGGTAAAGAAAGAGCGGTGTAGGCTAAGCACACCCAATCTCTTGGAAGCAGATTTTACAAGAGATGTAATATGATCTTTCCAAGATAAGTCCCGAGTAAATGAAACCCCAAGCATGTTCAAGGATGATGCAGGATTAAGCTGAATATTATTAAACATTAGTGGGTATACCTGTGGAAGATTTTGTCGGGTTGATAGGTGTAAGAACTGAGTCTTAGATGCATTAAAGACAACCATATTATTTTTACCCCAGTCAGAGATACGAGCCAAGTCAGACATTAGGTGTGCCATAGCCTCATCCCTTGATTGTTGAAGTATCTGTTGAGATGGGCGTTGCGGGAACCGAGTGGAAAGGTGAAGGGTGGAGTCATCAGCGTATGAGTGGATAGGGTTAGATATACAGCTTAGAAGATCATTGATGAATAAAAGGAAGAGAGTTTGTGATAGGACAGAGCCCTGAGGAACACCACTGTTGATAGGTCTAGGAGAAGAACGATGGCCGTCTACAACAGCGGCTATAGAACGACCAGAAAGGAAGCTAGCGATGAAGGCACAGATAGAAGGATAGAAACTGTAGGAGGGCAGTTTGGAAATTAAAGATTTATGCCAGACTCGATCGAAAGCCTTTGAGATGTCAAGTGCAATGGCAAAGCTTTCGCCAAAGTCCCGAAAGGAGGATGACCAGGAGTCTGAAAGGTATGTGAGAAGACCGCCAGTGGAGAGTCCCTGACGGTACCCATACTGACGATCGGAAAGAAGGTTGTGATAGGAAAGATGCCTTAAAATTTTTCTATTAAGAATTGACTCGAAAACTTTTGAAATACAGGACGTTAAAGCAATTGGACGATAGTTGGAGGGTTGGGAGTGGTCACCCTTCTTTGGGACTGGCTGAATGAGAGCAAACTTCCAGCAAGAAGGAAAGGTACAAGTTGACAGACAAAGACGAAAGAGTTTGCCTAGGCAGGGTGTAAGCACAGATGCACAGTTCTTGAGAACAACAGGAGGGACCCCATCAGGCCCATATGCCTTGTTAGTACTGAGGCCAGAGATGGCAGAAAATACATCAACTGAAGAAATTTTAATGTCAGCCTTGAGAAAGTCAGAGGGGGGAAGTGATGGAGGAACAGCACCGGAATCGTCTAAGGTAGAATTAGAGAAGAAAGTCTGTGCGAAGAGATCTGCTTTATCAGTAGAAGAAATAGCTACAGAACCATCAGAGTAGAAAAGAGGAGGGAAGGATGATGAGGTAATATTTTTAGAAAGATTTTTGGCAAGATGCCAGAAGGAGCGGGAAGAATTCGAGTTGGAGAGTTGAGAGCACTTAGTATGGATGAAATTATTTTTAGTAGAGCGAAGAACAGACTTAGCACGATTCTGGGCAGAAACGTAAAGATGATGTGATTCAGGGGTGGGTTGGCTCCGGTACCTTTTGTAGGCCCTCTCCTTGTTGTGGACAGCATTAGAACAAGCGTGATTAAACCAAGGCTTTCTTGCGTTAGTCAAAGGATATGAGAAAGGAATGTATGCTTCCATGCCCGAGAGAATAACCTCCGTAATGCGCAAGGCACACTCAGATGGCTCACGGCCATGGAAGCAATAATCATTCCAGGGAAAATCAAAGAAGTACTGCCTGAGAGCCTCCCAGTCTGCGGCTCCAAAATGCCACAGACGACGTTTCCCTGGAGGGTCCACAGGCCGTACCAGAGTGATAGGACAGGTTAAGGTAATAAGGTTGTGATCGGAGGAGCCCAACGGAGAGAAAAGATTAACAGAGTAAGCAGAAGGATTAGTTGTGAGGAAGAGGTCAAGTATGTTGGAGCTCTCTCCAAGGCGGTCAGGGATACGGGTAGGGTGCTGTACAAGCTGCTCTAGGTCATTAAGGATAGAAAAGATGTAGGCTTGTTCACCAGGTGGATCCGTGAAAGGAGAGGAGAGCCAAAGGTGGTGGTGAACACTGAAATCTCCAAGAATGGAGATTTCAGAGAAAGGAGAAATGGATAGAATGTGTTCCATCGTAGAAGTAAGCTAGTCGAAGAATTTTTGATAGTCAGTAGAATTAGGGGATAAGTAAACAGCACAGATATATTTAGTCAAAGAATGACAGGAAAGCCGAAGCCAGAGTGTGGAGAATTCAGAAGAATCAAGTTCAGGAACACGAGAGCAAGATAAGTCGTTGCGAATATATACACAACAGCCACCTTTGGCTTTGAAATGAGTATAGAGAAAGTAGGAGGATACAGAAAAGGGTTTGCTGTCAGTTGCCTTAGACAGCTGAGTCTCCGTTAGAAAAAGAAGGTGAGGTTTAGAGGAGGAGAGGTGGTGCTCAACAGAGCGAAAGTTAGAGGAAAGGCCGCGAATGTTGCAGAAATGAAGAAGAAGAGAGTCAGACAGTGGTTCCAGGCACCTTGAGTCGTCACCAGGATAGGGGCAGATGGTGGGGGCATTTATGGTCCCCCCCCCCTGGGGACTCCGAGGCTTGATAAAACGACGCCATTTTTGGTAAATTTCGAATAGGAAGTGTAGTGTGTACTGTGCATGTAGTTTGGTGAAGATAGTTAGAGAAATTTGTACTGGAGAACATGCTGGCCTACTCTCTGTGTAACTGCGACACTGAAAAAGTTCTACAGTAATCACCTTTTTTTTTTTTTTTTTTTTTTTTTGGTAAAAGAAGGGGACTGCTGGTTGTATAATTGCCACTTAAACTGTGAACAAATGAAAGTGAAAGGCATCTGTGTGGTTGCAGTGCTTTGGCAATGTCATGTAGGGGAAGGTAATTGTCTGTTGCTGTCTTGACCCAAGTTCAGGAAGATCTTTCAACATGGTGGATGCATAATATAGAGGACAATAACATCTGTATCACCTGAATGAACAATAATCTGATCAACTTTGTCTACTTGAAAACTAAACAGGGCATGCAAAAAAAAAAAAAAAAAAAAAAAAAAACTAGTGTCTGCTTCTTCTTGTGTTGATTCATGGGCAGGGACTGCAATTACACTTACACTTTGCAAATTACTGGCTTCATTTCTTTACAGAAACCACCACCCAGCTAAAGATAGTTTTAGTGCTACCTGGACTTGAAGACTGGCGTACACCTTATACCATTTATCATACAAGTAGGCAAGCACTACCGGTATGCTTTGTTTGTATAGCAAACAAAGAACTCTGATAGATCTGGTGCTATGTACTGGTCTGACACATACTTTTTCTGTTTTTGGCTAACCAATCCTCATCTGTCTTGCTCCTTCCTACAGACTCGGACTTATGGAGCGATCAAAACGCAGATGAACAGACACCACAATAGCTGGAACTTCACTGAGCACTGCTTGTTTGTATCTAAGTTCAATGGCAGAGAACTTTTCATCTTTCACAAAAGACAAACGATGAACCCAGTGCATTACAACGATCACTAATGCACATGCTTTGTTGTATGCTGGCAGCCTTTCACATTTGCTTATGCCTGTATCCTCATTTACAGCTTTCACAGGACATGATTTTGTTCCACATGCACGCATTTTGCCATCTTCATTAAACATGGATTGAGGGTACACTCATGTTTCCAATGTATTCTTGTACATCTTGAATTTCAAGCTTACTGTACTTGATTTTACGGGTTAAGGTATGTCAAATTACTCTGCAGTTAGCAAAAATGAATATCAATTCCCTAAAAAAAAAAAAAAAAAAAAAAAAATAGAAAACGTAATACACTTGAAATGTGCAAATTATGACCAAGTTATGAACATTTATGGATATGACAGCCATCTTGGATGCCAGTTTGGATATCCAGCTTACAGCAGTAGGTTTCCAAGTATTTACACCTGGATATTGTTACTGGTGGTCCAAGGATTAAAATGTTACGTCACAACCTATTACAAACCCTTACTCAGCCCTAAGTGCTCCCTGGGTATAGGTGGGTTGATGTGTTCCCAGAGGATAAGGAGTATTACATTTCAACATTCATGTGTGAAGCCAATTACAACGAAGTCTGGCTTATTTTGCTAGTGCACTTGAGTTGTTGGATAAGGCTAGTCTATTGTAGCATGACTCAGGAGAAGGAAGGAGGGAGCAAACTATTAAGGGATGTTGAAGAGGGAAAGTAGCAAATGAGCAAGGATAGTGTTAGTAACATAGGAAGGCAAGACAAGGAAGTGCAAAAATGCAAGAAGCAGAAAGGAGACGGAAAGGAAGCAGAGCAAGAAAGTATGAGCACAGAAAACACAGGGAGAGTGAGAAATGAAGTGAAAATTGCTAGAATAACAAATATTTAAAAACTAAAACGAGACAATGATATCTGGTCCAAACTAAACTGTTTTGATGTCAGTGACATTCTTGCTGTGCCCACACGACGGTTCACCGTTTCTGTCAAGATAAGAGAATTGCCAGGTCTCCTCAACCACTTACCAACATTCTGCTGCTGTGCCAGAGACGTCACCCGCAGTGGTTCAGTCTGCTGCGGTTTGAAATCACCCACCGGGCGCCAGTCCTCTCCTGACTACCGATGCAAGCCGATTTCGTGTGCTCCGTGTATTGAAATTGTATGGTTAATATATATATATATATATATATATAAAACACATTATGATTATAAGCGTTTTAAACAGAAGCATTGCAGATTCACCAGTGAAAGAAAAAAGTATGATAAACAAATTGGTGAAATAACTTACATAATGAAATCTTTCTTGTCATACTTTATTTAAAGAACTACCTTACCACAAGGTGAATATTATACGTGGACTAAAGTTGAAGAATATCTCCTAATTTCTTACATTCAGGTTAGATACTGTAATAAAAAGGGTAGGCAATTGTTATGATAAGGGGATATATGCAGGGATCAAGAGACTGAAGCGCTCTTGCAGTGAATGGGCAAGGGTGAAGAGGACAGGCAGCCAGTGGTTAAGGTGTTACAGAGGGTGTAAGCAAAGTGTAGGCATGATACTGTTGAATAGGGGAGCAGTAAGGCTAGGAGGGAGATGTCTAGATCTGGTGGGATAATAAGGTTGGTGCGTACTTAGAAGTTTAGGAATGAGGCAGTGTAGGAAGGTTGGGACACTTCTTATGTAAGAATATGGATAAGGAGTTGCTGAATTATGTTGTGTTCAAAAGTAATATTATATAAAACAATAAATTGCTAAAATACTACTAATGCAGTTATACATATCTAAACATTTGTGTAATTCACAGCAACAATTTTGCAATCCACAATCTATTTATATTTGGTAAAGTGCATTGAGGTTTAATACACTCCAGTTTCGCCAAGATTCAAGTCTTAAAAAACAAAATAGAGAGAAAAATATTCGATGTCCAATAAAATCTCGCGCAAATAAAATTTTTCTATTTTTTATCGTTATTCTTCGTTATCTTTCTATCCCACTGCCGCTGACGTCATCTGATAATTCTCTTGAGCTCTGTTTCCGTGACGTCACTGATGATGTCATATTGCCTGATACAGACGTCAAAGCGGATTGATGTGAACCGGTCTTAACAAAAACGAAAACTCCTTCAGTGTTAGAGACACTGAAACAAAGAACCGCGTGTGATGCACAGAGAAACTCGAGGAAAGAGAGAGAGAGAGAGAGAGAGAGAGAGAGAGAGAGAGAGAGAGGGATTAGGACTATGGTACAGCAAATAGTACAGTATATATAACATAGGAAAGGGGGGAAAATGGCAACGGAGATACTAACAGGCGTAATAATACAAAATGTCGAAATGGCGAACAGATAAACTCAGTTCTGGATTGATAATATATGTAATAATACAAAATGTCGAAATGGCGAACAGATAAACTCAGTTCTGGATTGATAATATATATATATATATATATATATATATATATATATATATATATATATATATATATATATATATATATATATATATTACGGAGTGACACGAAAGAAAGCAACGGGAAAAAACAAGAATAGGCAGCACAAGAGAAAGAAAGGTAGCCTATTGACAAAGAAGTAAGAGACATAGGAAATATGCAAATCCAATGCACAACAAGAAAGCAAACACTAAAAGATAAATATTGAGAGGGATAATAAACACTAATTATGACCAGAAAAAAAAATGTGAATAAGCAGGAATAACCATTGGCACAAAAGAAACAACAGGAGGATAGGAAGAAAAACCAAGATAATAAATAGAGAAACAAAAAAATGGTAACAGTAAGAGACATAGTAATGAGCAGTGGAAAAGGGATGCGAGGAATAACCAAGTGAATGAAGGATAGGCGAAGCTGAAGTCATAAACAAGAGAGAGCAGGGATAGGTAGAAATATGTATGAAAAAAGGAGTGGTTTAAGTATAAAAAAAAAAAAAAAAAAAAAAAAAAAAAGCACAGATTCGGGAAACGAACCAAGAGGCGGCACACAAGAACATAAGTAACAGTAAGAATACGAGAAAAGGAAACCAAAAGCAGAACAAGGGTAGGTATACAAGAAATCAACAATAAAGGGATAAGTAGAGGGAAAGGACACTTGTAAAAAATCAATTTACCATGATCAGGTAATAAAAAAGAATGAGAGGAGAGATATGAAGATTAAAGCAACGGGATAAAGATGAAAATTTAGGATGAAAACAAAACATAGAAGCATCATCAGACAAGAAGGGAACACGGGTGGCAGATAGGTACTACCAAAGAAGTACGCAGAAAAGAGGCAACACCTAGGGCTGAACAATACGACTTAGAATATATTACGGGCAGAGACTTAGACAGCATAGAGGCAGGAGACAGAACAACGTAGACTGTAAAGCAGTCGAGAAGCAGAAGGGCGGCAAAAGCAATCATGAAGGACAAAAGTGAGAGCAAAGATGTACAGTACACAAAACATTTCCTTTTCAAAGTTAAAAAAAAAAAAAAAATGGCGCACTACAACAATGCCTCAGAGTCCCCGGGGGGGGCGGGGGGAACCAAAAATGACCCCACCATCCGCCCCTCTCCCGGGGTCGACTCTTTGAGCTGCATGGATCCACTGTCTGACACTTCTTCATTTCTGCAACATTCGCGGCCTTTTCTCTAATTTTCTGTCTGTCAAACATCACCTTTCCTCCTCTAAACCTCACCTTCTCTTCTCTTCTAAGGCTCAGCTATCTGAGGCAACTGACAGCAAACCCTTTTCTGTATCCTCCTACTTTCTCTATACTGTACTCATTTCAAAGCCAAAGGTGCTTGTTGTGTATATGTACGCAACGATCTGTCTTGCTCTTGTGTTCCTGAACTTGATTCTTCTGAATTTTCTGCTCTCTGGCTTCGGCTCTCCTGTCATTCTCTGACTAAATATATTTGTACTGTTTACTTATCTCCTAATTCTACTATAAAAAATTCATCGACTATCTTACTTCCACGATGGAAAACATTCTATCCATTTCTCCTTTCTCTGAAATCTCCATTCTAGGAGATTTCAATGTTCACCACCACTTTTGGCTCTCCTCTCCTTTCACTGATCCACCTGGTGAACAAGCCTACATCTTTTCAATCCTCAATAACCTAGAGCAGCTTGTACAGCACCCTACCCCTATCCCTGACCACCTTGGAGAGAGCTCCAACATACCTGACCTCTTCATTACGATAAATCTTTCTGCTTACACTGGTAATCTTTTTTCTCCGTTGAGCTCCTCTGATCATAACTTTGTAACCTTAACATGTCCTATCGCTCCGGTACGGCCTGTGGACCCTCCAAAGAAACGTCGTCTGTGGCACTTTGGAGCTGTAGATTGGGAGCCCTTCAGGCAGTACTTCTTTGGTTTTCCCTATAATGATTATTGCTTCCATGGCTGGGAGCCATCTGAGTGTGCCTTGCGCATTATGGAGGTTATTCTCTCGGGCATGGAAGCATACATTCCATTCCCATATCCTTTGACTAATGCAATTAAGCCTTGGTCTAATCACGCTTGTTCTAATGCAGTCCACAACAAGGAGAGGGCCTATAAAAGGTACCAGAGCCAACCTTCCCCTGAATCACATCATTTTTATGTTTATGCCCGGAATCGTGCTAAGTCTGTTCTTCACTCTGCTAAAAATAATTGCATCCGTACTAAATGCTCTCAACTCTCCAACTAATTCTTTCCGCTCCTTCTGGCACCTTGCCAAAAACCTTTCAAACAACTTTCCTTCATCATCCTTCCCTCCTCTTTTCTACTCTGATGGCTCTGTAGCTATTTCTTTTACTGATAAAGCAGATCTCTTTGCTCAGACTTCCTCCTCCAATTCCACCATAGATGATTCGTGTGCTGTTCCTCCATCACTTTCCCCCTCTGACTTCCTCATGGATGACATTAAAATTTCTTCAGCTGATGTATTTTCTGCAGTCACTTGCCTCAATACTAACAATGCATATGGGCCTGATGGAGTCCCTCCTGTTGTCCTCAAGAACTGTGCTTCTGTGCTTACACCCTATCTAGGTAAACTCTTTCGCCTTTGTCTTTCAACTTGTACCTTTCCTTCTTGCTGGAAGTTTGCTCTCATTCAACCAGTCCCAAAGAAGGGTGACCATTCACAACCCTCTAACTATCGTCCAATTGCTTTAACATCCTGTGTCTCAAAAGTTTTAGAGTCTATTCTTAACAGAAAAATTTTAGAGCCTCTCTCCTATCACACCCTTCTTTCTGATCGTCAGTATGGGTTCCGTCAGGGACGCTCCACTGGCGATCTTCTCACCTACCTTTCAGACTCCTGGTCATCCTCCTTTCCGGACTTTGGCAAAAGCTTTGCCATTGCACTTGACATCTCAAAGGCTTTCGATCGAGTCTGGCATGAATATTTCTTTTCCAAACTGCCCTCTTACGGTTTCCATCCTTCTACCTGTGCCTTCATGTGTAGCTTCCTTTCCTGTCGTTCTATAGCAGCTGCTGTAGACGGCCATTATTTTTCTCCAAGATCTATCAACAGTGGTGTTCCTCAGGGCTCTGTCCTATCACCAACTCTCCTCCTTTTATTCATCATTGATCTAAACTGTACATCTAATCCTATCCACTCATATGCTGATGATTCCACCCTTCACATTTCCATTCGGTTCCTGCAACGTCCATCTCAGCATTTACTTCAACAAACAAGGGATGAGGATATGGCACACCTAATGTCTGAGTTGGCTCGTATCTCTGAATGGGGCAAAAATAATCTTGTTGTTTTTAATGCATCAAAAACTCAGTTTTTACATCTATCAACCCGTCAAAATCTTCCACAGGAATACCCACTATTGTTTAATAATATCCAGCTCAATCCTGCATCATCCTTGAACATGCTTGGGGTTTCATTCACACGGAACTTATCTTGGAAAGATCGTATTGCATCTCTTGTAAAATCTGCTCCCAAGAGATTAGGTGTGCTAAGCCGACTCCGTGCCTTCTTTACCCCTGCACAGTTGTTGACTTAATACACGGGTTTTATTCGCCCCTGTTTAGAGTACAACTCTCATGAGTTGGGAGGCTCCCCACATACAGCTCTTCTCAACAGGGTGGAGTCAAAGGCTATTCGTCTTATCCACTTTCCTCCTCATACTGGCTCTCTTCAACCTCTGTCTCTTCACCGCACTGTTGCCTCTTTATCTCTTTTCTATCGCTACTTCAATGGTCACTGCTTCTCTGAACTGTCTGCTTGCATCCCTCGACCTCTACAACGGGCGCATAGCAACTGTCTAGCAACAAACTCTGAAACCTTTTCTGTCCATCTCTCTAATGCAAGAGTTAACCGTTACTCCCAGTCCTTCATTTATGCAACAGATCAACTCTGGAACTGTCTCCCTCTGTCTGTATTTCCTGCTTCCTATGATCTCCAGTCTTTCAAACGCAGTGTGTCCAGGCATTTCGAAATGAGTGGATCTTGAATTTGGCTCTCTTTTGTATTGTTTTTGTTTTGTTTCTTGGAAGGAACGTTCATGCGGGCTCAGCCTTTGGGTCCTTCTTCCTAGCATAAAAAAAAAAGAGACCTTCAATAGGGAGGCATGAGAGATACCAGAGTTGAAAGTCGGGCAGCACTGAGGAAGGATGTTGGTAAAAGCCGATGCATCAGGCAGTCTGGACAGTGGGATCAGCAGAAACTGAGGCAATAGGGAGGGAGAACAGAGGCAGGAACAGAGTCAGTTAGGAGCGACAGAAGCAGGACACAGGTGCCAAGTATTATCACTTCGGAGGCTGAGGATAATTCTGCTACAATATTGCTGGCTTGGCTACTGATCCCGATATTTAAGGCTGAAATCCCTTTGAATAATCTGCTGTCCAGGTCTCCTGGCAGCGTACTTTTGATGCGCTTCCTGTTCCAAACAAGCTCTGGGAGGTCACGGCGGGTAGTTAATCCATAGGCTTATACAGCCATGCCCCGTCACGGAAAATGCTATGACCTGCTTAGGGAACTGACTAACACGCCTGACAAACTGCCATCTCCTGGAGGGAATACCCTCCTTGTTGTGATGACTGTCTGATCCCACTGACTTCATGGCACGTCTTACTTGAGTGTCCTAATCTTGGGGATGTTCGCTGCTCGCTGTCGATACCTCTTCAATTTTAGGCCTGAAGATAGATATTACCTTCTTTCCAGTCCTTAAAGAGAAGGCGTGTATTATGGGAGAGCCACGTTCTGGTTTGTTCACGATGCCGGCTTCTTAAGTCAGCGTTAGTTTTTATGCATAGCTTTAACTGTGGTTGTTTTATGTCGAACTTTATAGTGTGTCCTTCATATTTTTTACATTGATTTTAATGTTATATAACTATTTTTGATTGTCTTCCTTATTATATTGTTATGTATATGAACGTATATATTTTATCATTGTTCTGCACTTACCCTTGCTGCACGGTGGCAGTGACCTCTATTGTTACATTGCCGTGATATTTTTTATGTAATCAATCAATCATTGTCACCATTTGGCCGATAATGCCGAAACGTCTATGCATTTGAAGATGTGTGGTGCCAGCAACCGTTGCGTAACAGGACTACTAGAACTCAATTAACAGGCATCCTCATTTATATCCAGCGTTGGATACATGACACAGTGGTTTTGAGGTACGAGTATAAGGAAGACAGCGATGGAGTTGGAAACTATAGAAGCAGAGCGACAGACAGGGCAGTCAGACAGGAGAGGTGGGCAGCACAGGCAGGCAGGAGAGAACGCCCAGGTTGGCAATTGGAGTAAGCAGGTAAGATATATGCAGAGGAGTCAGGCAGGGTAGAAAGGCGGGTTAGGCAGGCAGGGTATGTCGGAAGAAGAGGCAAGGAGAAATGAAGACAAGCAGGGTAGGAAGGTAGCAAAGACCCATATCAAGGTAGCAACGGTATGCAGGCAGGATGAGGTAACGAGGATAGAAAACAGACAGGCGAGGTAGTAAGCAGAGGCAGTATGGAAGAGAACAAAAACCAGATGAAGTAACAGATAGGTAGTGTATGCGTAAGCAGACATAGTAACAGTAGTCAGGGAGATATGAGCAATGTGGAAAGTCAAGTTTACTATAGCTTGACGTGGTAGCACTGGGTAGGGTGAGGAGACGTGTCAGGAGTAGGCGAATGAAATATAAGCAAAGAGGGGTGAGACGTAGGATTGACAAGCAAAAGAGGCAAGAGTGATGGGTAGGCAGGCAGGGAGAAGTGAGCCAGGATATGCAATAAAGAGAGAGAAAGTTGGAAGCTACATAGGAGATTGGTAGAACCGAAAGAAAGGAGGGAGAAAGGGTGAGTAGGCAGGTAGTCCACTCCCACGCCATTACAACCCACCTTTCTTACTGATTCGATCAGACTCACAATTGCTGCAGCAGTTGTGGTGTATTGGTTCACCTGTGTCCTTCTACACTCATCTTACTTTTTCTGCATCACCGATATAATACTTCATATACTGTACAGTAGTTATTTGATGCCTTTTACCCACTTGCTACCCCATACTGTACTAACTTAACATGTTTGGTCCTCCATTCTCACTTCATCTCTCATACATATATTCACTCGCTTCCCACAGGCTGAGTGGTTTAGTATTGCTGACTGCGAGGTCGCCGGCCCGTTAATGTCAGGGTTCGAATCCTGGTGAAAGCAGCTGGGGTCACTTGTCTCAGGTGCCCATCCACCCTTTGTGGGTTGGTAGGTAAAATGAGTACCTAAGGTAACACCCTGGGGAGGTAACTATGGTGACCTGGATGATGCAGCGGCCTTGCATCACAGGTTATTGGATGAATAACCCACCACAGGCTCAAAGGCCTATGTTACGGAGATGAGCACCACGGCTGAGCGCCTCATGGCGTATGCTCCCACCTTTACTTTTATCACACAGGCAGTTATAATTATTCGCTCATTCATATTTATCTGATCTTTTAATTTCTCCCAAAAATTGATATAGCTTTTCCTTACAGAACATTTAAATAACTCACAGTAACATTTATATTTCTATACATTTCACCTGCTGTATTTTCCCCCATATTTCAATCATTTTTACAGTTTCATCAAAAATATATTGTAGCTTGTCATATGTAGAGTAATAACTAAGTGCACTTGTTTTGACTTTTCCATCTTTCTCATATCGTGATGCAGGCATTGTGATAGTAATGTGCTTGGATCAGGTTGTGTAACTGCCATACGTACTGATACGCATATAAAAGCATTCATATTTAAACACAAAATAATTCATATTGGTGTTCAGTCATCCGCACGCACCCTCCCCCCCCTAACCCCCCCCCCCACAAGGTGATATCAATATGACTTTCACCTACCCGTGTGTCCCGTCGCTGCGTCACATTTTGTACCCAAACGAAGGCATGATCACGGAAATGCAGAGCGATGAAATGTTCCCTCCCCTCCCCCCCCATTCTGTCTTTGTTTCTGTCTGTCTGTTTGACTGTCTCTTTCTCAGACTGTCTGTCTGTCTCTGTCTCTGTCGGACTGTCTGTTTCTGTCTCTGTCTGTCTGTCTGTCTGTCTGTCTGTCTCTCTCTCTCTCTCTCTCTCCAGATCATAGAATACACACACACACACACACTACATAAACCACTGACCACATGTGAATGGAAAATGTTTGGTAGAGCGCAGCTCACTGGCTGTTGTAAACTTTAATGTTTATTTCAATGAGTAGCATGCTGTTTTTGTTTGCTGTACAGTGCATGTGGTGCAGCCTGCATTATGAAAGTGAGTGTGTGTGTGTGTGTGTGTGTGTGTGTGTGTGTGTAATGTTTTAGTATGAAAGAAAATGTGTTTTTTTCAGGTACCGGTGTTTAAATAGGATTATTTTTTTTCGCCTTCAGCGTTCAAAAAGAACATTTATGTATATGTACGATAGGGGAGGAGGGTAAAGGAGTGAATCATTTGTGCACTGGCATTCAGAGGGAGGTGTTGATATTTTCTGTTCTCTCCGGTGGATTTCAGACAACACTTTTTATAGCGTGGGATTCGCACTGAAATGTTTAGAAATGTTTGGTGTAGTGTACAAAACGAAGCCTGATATTTTTCGTTTGTGATACAAGGCGAAGTGATGTTTTGCTTTTTTGTATTATTTCCAACACAGAATGCAATTTACGGAGACAGGTAAGGGGAAAGAATAAGGGAAAAGAGAGAGTGGAAAAATAAGTGAAAGAGAGTAAGCAGGAAGAATTACCGAGGGAAGAGAGAGAGATTGAGGGAGTGACTGAAGGTGAAATTGTGGAGGAAGCAATGATGAGGAATAAGGAAATAGTGAATGAGTGATGGAGAAACAGCAGAAACTTTTATGGGGGAAAAGAAAGAACAAGAAAGTAAGGGAGTTAAAGGCTGGGTGAAGTAATGAGGGGAAAATAAAAAGGAACTGAGTAAGGAAGGGTTTATTCAATCTGTTCACATTGACATCACTATGTGACCTTAATCGTTTACCTGTTGTTCAAAAAAAAAAAAAAAAAGTCAGCCTGTTGGGTGATACAACTCATCCACCAAGACAGAGTAAAATCGGATCAAAAGCGTTTAATCCATTCATTAAGTTTCGTTAATATAGGGGAAAAAATGCTTGACCTCTCCATGCCTTGTGACTTTGGTTTTTGACCTTTCCATGTGATCTGCTCTTTGACTGATAATTCTTAGAAAAATTAATTTTTGATTTATCCTCAAACACCCCAGAAAGCTTGCGACTATAACCTTTGACCTCTTTTGTCAATTAACAATAGTCTTTCTCCTTGGTAATAAGAGTGTACCGTAACAGTGATACGAGTGTAACTATTAGAGGTACCGGTACGTTTCGTGTTCTAGAAGATGAAGTGTAGGACGAGCCTAGATCATACTTGTCGATGATTCATTAATTTTGCATCAGAAGAAAGGGTTTTGCATTAAATGTCCTAGGAGGAAGCGTTTTTGTTTTCTTGGATGTATGATATAGGACGTGACTGGGAAGATTAACGACTTAGCAGCACTTCAGAGAACCCTGCCCATGTTTCTGTAGCACGAGCGAATAATGTATCTTCAGGAAGATGAGAAAAAATAGAAAGTATAGAGAACGTATCAGGAAATTCAAGGAAAGCCAAAGGAAGTTAGATGTCTAAAGATTGTTGCCAAAATTTGAGGCTGGATCTGTGGTCCTCAGGAAAATGATAAGTATCAATACTAAACGTGAAAGTCTGAGTAGAAAGGTGGATTTGATGTCCGTGGACATTTAAGACTATTTAATTCATGACGAGGCATATGGAAGAGGCGACCTTCACCCAAATAGCGTGGGAAAAGCTAAGTTATGTTCGGTTATAGGTCGCGATAATAGGCATACTTTAAATCAATGGTTCTCAACTTGAGAGGCTCGCCTCCCCTGGGTGGGGGGGGGGGGATTGAACAACTAAGAGGGGGCGTGAGGACTCTGAGAAAATAACAGTGAGTGGCTTGAACATTCCATATAGGGTTGGTGCCAACCTGTCTATCAGCCTTAACGATTACAGTCCCTCGCAACTCCAGTGATGGGAAGTAATAGTATTAAATGTAATATATCCTTAATCCTCATGCTTGCTTACTCGTGTACCTAAAGCATATCCTAAATTAGCTAAAACAAAACCCTGACATGGTAAAACACAATTTTATACATCCCGATTTCTCCGTAATCTTTCTTTCCTATACTTTTCTCTTGGATCCCTTTAGTTTTGAAACGGCAAAACCAATCACAGTGATAATTTTATATTATTGTGTTTTATTTTACTTACTTTTTTTTTTTTTTTTTGGGGGGGGGGGTGGGTGCATTTCCGCTCGGTCTGATTCACGGAAGTTATTGCCCGAATAAGGTAAAAGATAAAAGGTTGAACATAAGTCTACTTTCAGCTTTTATCTGATTCAGACAAAGTTTGGTAGGTAGATAAAGAGTGAGCCAAAGGTGAAGTTTGTCAATTTTGAGAGCAATCAGCCAAAATTTCAGGTTACCAGACAATATCAAACATTTGGTCCTTTAAGAACGTTATGAACCAATTTGGATTTAACGTGGTAGAACGATTTGGGATTAGCCGTATATTTAATTGTTAAATTTTCGCAACAACTGGACAAAAGTCAAAGAAAAGAGGCAAGGTCAACATAAATATTTTCTATCCAATTTATATCAAGATCACGCAAAGATGAAGCATTTTAAGTTGAAGAACAAGTAGTCAAGGGTCCAGGTTATAGAGCTAGGTCAAAGATTAGGTCATCGATCAATCACAAGGTGTGGGTGTTAAGTTTTGTCAGTGCCCCTTCTAGTTATTTTTTCCTGAAAAATTTATTTAGCTCAATAAAGACTTTTCGAGTAGGAGTGGATTATCATCTTAATTAATCCCTTCACTCCTACAAAATTCTTTTGATTAAAAAAAAAAAAAAAACTACAAAACTAAAAATCCTTCGAATCTTTCTTACATAGACCCTTCAAGAAATCAGTAAAACAAAGAGAAAAAATCTGCGTAAAATATAAAATATAAGAAGTTGTAGGGATGGCAGCACACCAAAAACTATTGGTACAAGGTTGAGAGAGTGAAACATGTATGCTTTTTAAACCTCCAATACATGCGTTTATGATCTAGCATTAGGGCACTGGCACTGTGACATGATGATGTCACAGTGCCAGGACATAAAACTATGCCATCAAAACTTTAAAGATTGAATGACATGTTTTACTGCCAAGGACTTGTTTCCATTGGTATGGCACACTGCCATCTCTACATCTTCATACATTTAATATATATATATATATATATATATATATATATATATATATATATATATATATATATATATATATATATATATATATATATATCTTTTTAAAAGGCGCTATAAAATTGCCCTATCACTTACCCAACGTCAATGGTAAACAGTATTATGTAAAAAATCGTTTAAGTCCAAATTATATGTTTAAAAATGTTATGGCAGATAATCAGCACCGGTATCATGGCAACTGATCATACTTTAAACATTTGCTCAATTTTTTTTTTTTTACAAACATATGCGATAACTGGAATGCAAAAATACAATAATACTGTCACACGTCGTCTACATAAATTTCCAGAAAGTGTTTGATAAGGTCCCCCACCTAGGACTACTAGGAGACTTTAAAGACTATGGCCTTTCTAACAAATTTTGTTAATGGGTTAGTGATTGGATAACGAAATGCAGGCAGCGTGTAGTGATAAAAAGTGAATCATCAGACCGGCTAGAAGTAACACGCAGTACGTTAAAGGGTCAGTTCTAAGACCAGTTCTTTTCCATATATCAACGACCTAGAAAATGGACTTGTATCTAAGGTAACGGAATAATCAGATAACACGATGAATGGAAGTAGAGCAATTTCGAAAACAGATTGGGGATCTTCGCAAAGTGACGTCGATAACTTAATAAATTGGAGGGACAAATGGTAGATGAAATTTAATGTAGATAAATAAAGATAATGTACTTTGGTGACTAAAACATCAGATATGAATATCGTATGTTCGACACTCCACAGACTGAACTAACGGACGAGAAAGACTTATGTGTTAATATTAGTAGCAATCTCGACACCTCAAAAACAATTTGCAGAAGCCAGGAACAAGGCAAACAAAGTGCTCGGCCTCATCTCAACGAAGTCGATCATAAAATATCCGATGTAATCTTTAAGTTTAATTCCTCATTACTTAGACCACACCTAAAATATTGTGTGCAGGACTTGTGCACAAGCCATAGTATGGACGATGGTAGATTTGAGAGCGCGTATCAGTCACAAAAATGATCACATCGCTGCAAAATTTCCCCTTTGAAGTGGGACAAGTAGATATTTATTTTTTGTTTAAAAATCGTTGCCCCAGAGGAGATCCAGTACAAGTGATTAAAGTTCCTAACAAATACATGTTAGATTACGATAATTTGCTCAAAATACAGAACGTAAATGTAACAAGAGATAATGAAAAGAAAGTTAAATTCAAGAGATGCAGTGTTTATATAGGTATAAATTACTTTAATGTTTCTGGTAGCGAAACACTAAAAAAAAAAAAAGCTACCAGCAACGCTCAGTAAGAAATAAATGTTTCGTAAAAAATTTGGCTAGAAAAATATTTCGAGACTGTAGGCTATAACTTACTGAGTGTTATTCATTTCCATATTGAAAGATGTGCTTAATAAAGGAAGCATTCGGCGATTGTGCATGCACTTTTACAGATCTGTAGATTAGAGATTACATAGTGCATAGTTGTTCCTCTTGTACCTCTTCTTATTAATATTTCCATGGGAATTATTTCAATCATGGCGTTTTAATTTTCATTCTTTCTCTTGCTGGTTTTACCGGATGGCGCAGTGGATGGGGGAGATCCTTCCACTTTTCTACAATTTTCTCCTATTCATTGGTTACATCTTAGCAGAATTTACCCTTTTTTTTTTTTTCTGACGGATAACTTCATCATAGCCAATAAGCCTCCTGTTATCTGTACGTACGTACTCTTATGTACCCTCCAATAAGTTTGCTTTACATGAATCAAAACTATTTGTGTTATTTTTCATATAACAAACGCATGCATCAAACTTTGACCTTGGCCTTCGAAATCCTACTTTGGCTGATTGTTCCCCAAACTGACACTATTATTGTTTCACCCATAACCCTTCCCCTAAATTTGGACTGTATTGGATAAAAATGTTTTACTTTGATTCTGTTAGGTCAACGTCTCACGTAGTCTCTTGACCTTGACCTTTGACCTATTGTTTAAAAAAAAAATTACGAATACTCATTGGATGACCCTCAAACCTTTCACCAAGTTTGGCGGAAATCGGATAATAACCAAGTTACTTTATTCATACTCAGAACGATAGCCAAAGACACACACACACACACACACACACACACACACACACACACACACACACACACACACACACACACACACACAAACACACACACAAACACACACACACACACCGAGCAAAACATAAAACCCTCTCTAGCATCATGAATGTTGGTGTACAAAAGAGGGAAAGTTGTGCCCTTTAGGTGGTAGTGAGAAAACGTTACATTGAAAAGTGGATGAGGGTAATGCGGAGGTAAAAAGAAAGATGATAGGGACGAAAGACTAGGCTGGAAAGATGAATGAAAAGAACTGAAAAAGGGAAAGAAAAAAGAGGGAAGGGTATGTATGTAACGGTGAGGAGGCGAGAGGCAGTAAAAAAGACAACTGGATAGAAGTATTATATAAAGTGGGATTTACCTGCTGTAATTTTTCCTGAGCACCCTGTAATACGAGAGGTGTGTGGCGGTAGAGAAAGTGACCCGGCTGTCCACAGTTCACCTTTACTGTCACCCACCACACCACACAACGCCACGCCACACCCAACTACACCACACCACATCCAGCTGCACCAAACTACACCACGTCCACCCCACCATACCACAGCATAATATAACACATAACGACACAGTAAATCACAGCACCACACAACGCCACGCCATACACAGCCACACCACACTACACCACGTTCCGCCCACCACTCCTAGGCATAACACAGCACTAAACGGCACAGCAAAGCACAGTACCATACTAGACCACACAACACCACACCACGTTTCAACACAAGACACCAGTCTACTCGTACATCACACCCAGGTACACCCAACCACATCACACCACATCCCATCCAGTTGCATAATGACAGGCCACAGTACACCACAACAAAACCATGCACCACAACACACTACACCACACCAAACAGCACCATCCCACGCCATATCTCACCACACCACACATTACCTAGCTATACCACAACACAGCACAACGCAACTCAGCACACAACACCACATTAGAATACACCACAGCACCTCACACTGCAGCCAACTGCTTCACATATCAGCTTTGTTGCTATTCATATTAATGATTTTTTTGTGCCTTTACGCATAGTTAAACATAATTTTGCCTCCTTTTATTTTTATTTGACTCTTTTCTAGATTTCTTTGTATATATATATATATATATATATATATATATATATCCCATTGGAGCCCAGTGTCCAAATTATTGGACAGAACTGGGAATTTTCATATCTTAATAAAGTAGGGAACTCCAGGGTAGGGACCTATGAGCTTCGCGACTATGAGCCGATAGACGGAGGGCGGTACGCCTAGTACCCTCCCAGTGCAATGCCTCGCCCAGCAGCTCTGGGATCCAATGGGGTGTGTATATATATATATATATATATATATATATATATGTATGTGTGTGTGTGTGTGTATAGCTTTGCTTTCTAATCTCATTTCGATTCTGTCGGTGACGTTTATATTCCTGTGTAGTATGTATTCATAATTTAACACTTATCATTTATTCATTTTTGTTGTAAATTTTTTTGTGCAGTTATTTATGCTATATATAACTTGCATTATAACACTGCTTCCTTATCGCCTCTTTATTTCTATATTTTTTTAAGTTTCTTGTGTTTCCGTGTACCGTAAAGAAGCTGTCGGCAGTAAACACGATATAAGAGCGGTTGAACCTGGCTGCCGCTAGCTGATTTGTTTGTTGCAGAGAGAGAGAGAGAGAGAGAGAGAGAGAGAGAGAAAGATGACAGTGGACCTCAAACAACCTTTGTTGTACTGGTCTCTTTACTGTTAAGAGGACCAGAGGGTAAAAGGAGGAGAAGAAAGTGGAAAGTTGAGAGAGGATGAAAGGAATAAAATGGAGAAAGAGAGGAGAAAGAAGAGTGGCTAAAAGAGGAATGGGAGGAGGAATTTAGAAATTATAAGAAAAATAAATACATGGTCAGGTTTGAATCAAGAGTATAATAGCCGATAGTGTACTGTAGGTATGGCTTCCCTCTCTCTCTCTCTCTCCCTCTCTCTTTCTCTCTCTCTCTCTCTCTCTCTCTCTCTCTCTCTCTCTCTCTCTCTCTCTCTCTCTCTCTCTCTCTCCTTGTACCTTCTCTTACTGTTCCTTTCAATTCTTTTTTCCACATGCTTCCCCCTGAACTTCCTCTTTTTGTTCCCCCATTTCCCTTCCCATACTCTCTATCACACTGTCTACGTACTCTCTGTTTTACCTTTAGTCCTTTCCGTTCCGATTCTCTCCTCAGTTCCCTTTCTTTGCTCTCTCCGCTTAGTCTTTTCTCCATTTGTATTTTATATTCTATTGCTCACTTCATCTCCTATCCTTTTTATTTATACAATTTATCTCCCTTTTCTCATTCCTCCATACCTCTCCACTTCCCATCGTGCTTTCTTTTTTCTTTTCTCATATCTTTATTTATTCCCTCCATTCTTATTCACTCCAGTACTCCCTCGTTCAAGCTATCTTCTTCCCTCCTTCCAGTATTCCTGTTCTTCTTGTCTTCATATTTTTCTTTCACTCTTCCTTTACTTTGTCTTCTTCATTCTGCTATCTACTCGTACCTCTCTCTCTCTCTCTCTCTCTCTCTCTCTCCTGTTCTATGTTTTCCTCTATTTTTTATATCTCTTTACCCCCTCTCTTCGCCATCTCTCATACTCTTAGATCTTTCTTCCTCACTGCTACTGTCCTGTTTCTTTCCACTCTTCCTATCTACCGACTCAGTTCATTCATCTCTCCTCTAGTGATTTCTCATTCTGTCCTTTCCTGTTCACTCTTTCTTCCCAGTACCAAATTCGCTTTTCCTGATCATTTATTTTCTCCCAAACTCCCCCCACCCTTCTAATTATCATAATTCTCTTTCCCTGCTTCTCCTCTCTCCTCTCCTCTTTTCTCCCCTATGTTGCCTGGTTCTTTCATCTTGTATCATATTACCCCTCCATCCTTTATTCTTCTCTGCTTTATCTTCTCTTCTCAATCTCCTAGCTTATTACCTCCGCCCAGGAGGTTATGTTTTAGCTAACGTTTGTTTCTTTGTTTGTTTGTCTATTAGCAGGATTACACAAAAAATCATAAGCTGATTTTTATGAAATTTTGTGGAAGGGTGGGCCATGGGTCAAGGATAAAAGATTAATTTTTCTATCAGATCAGGATCTGCTGTGTCCCGCACGATATCTCCAAAAGTTCTTAATGAATTTCAATGAAATTTTGTGGTAAGGTGGGTCAGGGACAAAGAAAGAACTGATAAAACTTTGGGGCTGATCTGGATCAGAATCATATATCCATTGATCTGGATCCTGGATCACTAAAAAAGTTATGAATGGATTTTGATGAAATTTTATGGAATTTTTAATGAAATTTTATGGAATTTAATTATTCATTTTTGGCCCATGGCCAAGAAAGAACAATTAAATTTTGTGGAGGGTCCGATTCCGAAGTATCCCACACAATATCTCCAATAGTTCTCAACTGATTTTGATGAAATTTTGTGGAAATGTGGGCCATGAACCAAGAAAAATTTGGTTAAATTTTGGGGCGGATCCGGATCCAGATTCTTTTCATAGGCAATGGCACTGGAGGAAGTATGTGCTCTCCGAATGCTTTCTAGTTCACTCTCTTTTCCCTTAGTTTCTTCTTTATTCCTTTTCCCGGAACATTCACTCCCTTTCCTTCTTTTCGCTCCCTATTTCTTCCTTCCGATACTCGCTCCATTTCAACTCCTATCCCCTGCTCAACTCTTTCACTAATTTCTCCGCATCTCTTCATTCCTCCTAACCTAGTTTTTTCCCCTCATACCCTCCTCCCCACCTTCAGCCGGATCAAAGGGTTGATTGTAGATGCTGGAGGTGATTGGCATTTTCACATCCCACTTGCCATTATGCTCATAAAGATAGCCATCCTGGGAGTTCTATGTCTCAGGTGCACGATCCTTCATTTACCGCCATTCTCCATGCCCTCACTTCTCGCTCTCAACCTTCTTCATCCTCTGCCTAACACTCACCATTGCTTCATTTTCACCTTCATCCTCAAAGTCCTTATTCTTTTCAGCTTAGGAGGCTTTCTAACATTTCCCCCTTATCTAAGTATATAGTAGAAATTTCAAAGAAGAGAATAAAAAGTCCTAATTGCAGAATAAAAATGCTATGGATAACGTGGTAGGGGGCCTCATCGACTAACCAGAAATGTTTCACTCAGACTCACTTTCATCGTCACCCTTTGTTTACGCCATCGCTGTCAATTCCTCTCTCCCTCTTCCACAGATACTCTCTTACTCTCTTCCTCTCTTCGTCGGATGTATCTTTCCATGAGTTTATCGCTTCCTTGCTCACACCACTGCCACCATACTCGTACAATCCTCCTCACTTACACTCTTCCCCACTCCATACCCTCATTCGCCCCCTTCCTTTCCTTCCTCACCCTCAATTCCACTCCCCATGCACATGCATCGCAGATGTTTTCAACACCCCCTTCCTTGTTTACTATACCTTGTTCCTCACCTTCACTTTCGAATCTTATATAGGTGAGCTACATTTATGACACTTGTCCTGTCGACAAGTCATTATTGTAATTTGCCTAGGTTATTAACATTTATCCTCTTAGTCATCTCTATTCTCACTTTGCTTAGCCTCTCTCTTCACCCTCCATTTTTGCCTCACCCTCCATTGGTCGCATTCCAAGTGCTCTCAACTCTCTCCATCCTATATCCTAACCCCTCCCCCCCCGGCTGATCGCCTGAGTATGCAACTAGAGCAACTACACTGAAAACATTCAAAACATTCACTTCTGTTGCTACACGAAAAAGGAACAGGAAGTGATTGCGGGGCTTGATGTGTGTGTGTGTGTGTGTAATTCACCGGGTCGGTCAGGATCACATTGATGGTGTGTGTGTGTGTGTGTGTGTGTGTGTGTGTGTGTGTGTGTGTGTGTAGAGGAGTTGCTAATTATTAATAGGGGATTTTCTATGTAAAGGCGTTTTCTAATAGGGTATGTGCTTTTCATGAAAGCGGTCATCAACTTTCCCTTCAACAGTATCATCACAAACTCCAACTCACAGTCCATTATGTCCACAACGAAGTACATCCCCCACATCACAACAAAGTTATCCTCCTCATGCACAGAGCTGTAAAAACACAGATAATCCTTCAGTACAACTTCAACACTAGAACAGCGTTTAGTGTATTGCCAGATCCTCTGAAAGTCACAACCATGGTTTATGTCCGTTAGCAATAGGAAGAACTACAATTAGGATAGAGGGAGGGCAAGAGGCAACAAACACTCCTTCCTTAGGCCAGAAAAACACTACGAGTAACCAAGCAAGGGTTAGGGGGCCTACCGAGGGCAACGTGATACATTAGCGTCTCCAAGTTTAAAAAGTTATTCGCAGTTGTACTATATGTATTATGTTACTGTACCGTATGTATTATTTTATTCATATCTATTAGTGACATGCATTCAATATATATATATATATATATATATATATATATATATATATATATATATATATATATATATATATATACTGTGGTAGGTGCGGGCGCTCACCATCCACTCACTCGATGTAGAGCTGCTCTCAGTTGTCTTCCCTTTCCTGTCCTCCATCCTTCTTTCCTCCCATCCTCTTCTGTATTTCTTCACTTCATTCTTTCCTCGTCCTTTTGCCTACGGGTGACTTTACACTCTCTCTTTTGTCTATCTTTCTTTCATTCTTTCCTCTTCCTTCTGCCTATGGGTAACTCTACACTGAGTGACAAGCCTAATGGTTTCCTGTACACCAGGAAACCATTTACTACGCTGGGTGGTAACCATATAACCAAATTATGGCACGTGGTGGTTTAGTGGATAATTACAGCACTCCAATCGGATTGAGCCGGTGAAGGTTTATATCCAAGAGATGGTTGGGCTTATATATATATATATATATATATATATATATATATATATATATATATATATATATATATATATATATATATATATATATATATATAAAATAAGAGAACAGAGGAAGGAAAACAAATGAATAAAAAAACTAATCCATACATCAGATTACTGGTGCCCTCTGTTCGTAAAATATCTTTGACAGTTAGACTTGAGCAGGTGCAGGTTAAGTTTGGAGGGAAACAACTCTGTGGAAGCGAGTTCAAGAGAGATGTAGTTCGGGGGATGAAAGAATTCTGATAGGCAGAAGTTCTGCAATGAGGTTGAGTGACATTCCAGTCATGAGCGCTAAAAGATGTCCGTGTAGCATGAGGGAAGGCATGGAGAGGTGGCACAATGGACGCAAATTCGTCCGAGCATTTGCTATAAAAATATCTGTAAAATAATGCAAGGGAGGCAACATGCCTTCTTACCTGTAGGGGAGGTAGTTTATTAGTAATAACAGGTTTATTATTAATTCCCACAGCTTTGTTCTGAATTTTGTCTAGTTGTTTAATGCACATGACTTATAAATTATAGCTAACTGCTTTCAGTAAAGAAGTTACGGACTGTACAATAATCCAAGTTTCTTTGAGGCGATTTTAACAAGAGAGGTCCAGCTGAGGGCATTGTTAAGTGAGATGCCGAGAATTTCAATACTTTTGGAGATGGAAATATTTGTAGCATTGAGGGTAATACACGAATCTGGCAATACCTGTCTATTAGTAAACTGTATATATTTAATTTTACTAGCATTAAATGGGACAAGGTTGTTTTGTCCCCATTCACTGATAGTAGATAAGTCTTGATTTATGGAGATGGCTGTACTGAGTTGAGAGTTAGAGATATCAGACTTTGTAAATGGGTGTCTGAATGTGAATGAACTATGAAGCATTGAGTCATCTGCATATGAATGGATGGGATTGTGAGTGACAGATAAGAGTTCATTAATATGATCCAGGAATAGGGTTGGCACCAGAACTGATCCCTGCGGTACACTGGCGTTAATTGAGTGGAAATTGGAATATACATCATCTACTTTTACTCTTATTTTTCTGTTACCGAGACATGAGGAAATCAAAGGAACAAAAGGGAGTTTGGACAGCAGGGAACGGTGCCATACTCTGCCGAAAGCTTTAGAAATATCAAGGGCTACTGCATGAGTTTCTCCATGTAGGTCGATTGATTGATGGATGGTATGAGTCAGGAGATTGAGTATGTCAATAGTGGATCTTTCTTGGTGAAAACCGTATTGTCTATCACTAATTAAGTTGTTGGATTCAAGATGTTTAACTATGTGCTTATTAATTAAAATTTCAAATACCTTACCAAGAGTAGATGTGACAGCTACTACATATTTTACAAGAGCCGTCTCTGAACCATGTTTCACTTTGGAGCAATTGCTTTGCAGCTCTATCTGAACGCAAAGCACTTGCCCAAATATGAGCCGTTTCTGAACAGCTGCCACCAATACCACCACTACAACCAGCATGAGATACCACCAGGACCATAACAGCTACCACACACACCACCACAGCTACCGTCACCATCATCAGCATCAACCACAGCTACCACCATTTTCTGCTGAATGAAACTGTGTTTGTAGCATCGACGAAGTAACAGATATCTGGCTGTAAATGTATAACTCTCTCTTTCTCTCTCTCTAAACGTATGAAACTCAGCAGAAATGCCCTGTTGCATCTTTCACGAGTGGATACTCTCAATGGGGACAATTACTAGAGTCGAAAATACTCCGCCAGAAAAAAGCACTAATTATGGAAATGCAATGTAATTGCTCCAGTGTTTGGCGTACAGCATATTTTACTCCAGTACAAAAAACATTGATCTGAAAAACCTTGATAAATTGCACTCTGCTGCCACCACACCCATTCCTGGTCCAATTTTTGAAGGGTTTGTGTTCGATCCTGCGTATGCTGACATAGTTCAATTGACCCTCAGCAGTTATGGAATATGAAGTACTACTCTACCACATAGCCATGTCGGTTTCCTATATATTTTTTACTGAAGCATTTGATCTGGTGAACCACAAAATGATGGTAGTGAAGGCAGTTGGGGGGAGGCTACAAGAAAACCTGACTATGAGGTTGACAGACTTCCTTTCAGAATGTGCTGCCATACTATGTTAAAGAAGGTAAAGTATCGTATAATCCTTGCCATCTATAGCGGATTCTTTGTTATGTTCTGATCCCAGGACTCCATCCATCTCCCTCCCTGTCTCCTGTGGTGTACAGTACCACAGGGCACCAAGATGAGTCCACTGTGCTTTCTCATGCTCATTAATGACGTTTTGAAGGACGCAGTCTATCTTTGGAAATACTTTTTCGTGTGTGTGTCCCACTCTGGGCATAGGCTACACAGCCTGTTCCCAAGGCCCAGTAGTCCTCCTGCATTCCATACACCTCCACATGTCACCAATTCGGCGCTAACACCCACCGTCCACATTGAATACATGCTTGAGCTGTCTCTTACAGGACTAATGTACTGGTATTAGTGGGAGTATTTCTACGATGTCGGCGGGTCTTATGGTAGATCAGAAAACTCTGCTTTAAATACCATCCCAGCCATTTTTGCAAGTTCATACCCACCCAATCCCGGACCAAAAACGGAAAAGATTTTTGTTGCATAAAACAATCCAAAAGAACATATAAATCAAGGAAAAGCAAAAAAGAAGTACTCCTTATAGGAGAAATAAGACCAGGATGGCTGTCCATCGTGTTTTTAGCCCAGTTTCCCAAGCCATGAGCAATGTTTTCCCACCCAGCTGGGGGGGATGAGAGAGAACGGGGGAGGAGAAAGGGGCTTTCCCCTTTCTCAGTGTCCTCCTCTCGCTCATATTCCTCCCCAGAATAGTTATCTAAATCTTCCTCTTCTGAAGAATCACTAAATGAAGGGACAGAAGGGTCCATGTGACAATTTCAACAGCCTCCTCCAGCCCAATGAGGTAGAAAAATGGCGTGATTTTCGCAACATCCTGATGTTCAGTTGGACAGTGGCACACTGATGTTACCCACCCACGCAGAACCAAACTCAGTACTACAACTGCTTGGATACAATGTTGCCAATACATTAAGCTACTCCTTAGCAAAATATCAGCTAGATTAAAGCAGTTTGAGACACGCTACAGCGCTCGAATTTCGCTGTCGGCACCATCACGTCACTGGGATAAATCGAGAAGTTTTGTACTGTCGGCACCATGCTGACAGCGGGATTGTACGGGTTAATGAAATTCAAATTCTTAAACTGTTCCCTGCTCCAGCCGGGATTCGAACCTGGGTCCATTAGGGCTGCAGGCAACCTCTCTACCGGTTCGGCCACCGCCTCCCCCTTTGTATGCTGATGACTACATTTGGTGACATTACTAACAATACATACCTTAACTTTGGTGCACAGCAAGACATCATGAACAACTTGAGAAAGTGGACCATGAACAGCGATGTCAAAATCAAACATACCATGACAGTACTGATGAACATCAACCTGGGGAAAAACAACATCGTGCCTCCTGACATTACACTGTGTCACGAATCAATTCGCGACATTTCCATTTTGTGAGAAGCCACGAACTATTAGTGGAAAACTCACTGTGTATCGCTCAGTTAACCGTTTCTCTCTCCATTTCGGGGTATACTTTTCAAAACATTCGTCACTGTTCAAAAGTGACCGATTTAATGCACGTCACTAAGTGCGCTACTGAGCGATACTATTGTTTCTTTATCGTTCGCCTCTGCTTGCCTAAGCCATTAGCCACGCCTTCTTCCGGTGGCTTGTGCGTCCTGCCCATACAATGTATTTTGAAGGCAGTCGAGTGTTTGTTGTGACGGAAGAGGGTCCTGCGCTCCAGAAGTGTGAGAGGTCGCTAGCACCCAAGCTCCACTGAGACAGTTAATCCAGTCCTCCCACCCCCCGGGTGATACATAGCATTCATCGACTGGTATTTCCTTTTTGTATAATCCTAGTTTTAAGAGTTTAGTTAAGGTGTTTTTTTCCTAGGCGTAAGTATTTAGCTTTTGTGTGAGTGAGTGAGTGCGTCTCATTGATTTGATTTGAAATGTAACGTTAAATTTATTTTTTTGTAATCAATAAATTTAACAGTTCTTTTTCTTGAGCTCACTGTAAAGTAAAATCTTGTTTCATTTCTCCAAATTAAGCTTATTTTCCATATAGCTCCTAGCTTGTATAAACGTTTACTATTCATAACTGGTACTTAGACCAGTCTTGTTGTATTAACTTAAAATCCATTGTGCCAGATAGGAGTTAATGCATCAGCAAGGACCTGATATTATTATTAGTATTAGTTATTTATTGTCAGGGGTGAAGTAACTTTCTCCAGAGGCTAACAGTACAGTAATTCAGCAATTGTGAGTAATTGGTCTCTGCTGTGTACTGTTGAGAAAGTTTATAAATTCTCGTTCTTAGAGAATCATAGCAAGCCAGCGTAAAGTAATCGTTGCTTGATGTAGCAAGACAATCATTGTCCTTGCTCTTCAGTATTATTAAATATTATTATCAATTTAAATAATATTTAAGCATATATGTTAAAAACACCGTGATATCATAAAAACCCCGTGACAACTGGCGACCTCATTCCAGGATATTAACTCCTAGCTATAAAGCTATTCACGAGATAGTGCTCACTCATTCATATTTAGGTATTTATAATCAAAGTTTATAGGCACAAGTTTACTGGTGTTTACCGTTAATTTAGCAAGTGAATTTTTGCTTTATTAATCAATAGAGTACCTAACTCTAGTTTATTCTTGGTAACGTCAGACGATTTTATTCGCTCCTGGGTAGCCGCCGTACCCATTGTGTTAATTATTGAGAGTTCTTAGTTATTCGCATTTTTGCTTTAATATTTGCCAGTTAACTAGATAAGACTGGTCACCACTAACTTGTGTCTGTACTCTTTACTTGTGTTTATTAGCATTTGTTTGCGAAGCGGTCAGTACTCAGTTTCGGTTTGCTTAATGAATTAGCGCCATGGCTACTACTGTATTTTTACAGGAAGCCAAAGAAATGGGTCTTTCAGACCCAACCGAAATTAAAGAGTATATACTCTCACGGCATAATCAGAAGCAGCAGCGTGAGAATGATGCCCGTGAAGAGCGTAAGATTCAGCGCGAATACGAGCGAGAACAGCGTGAGGAACGCGAAAAGGAGCGCGAACACGAGCAGAAACAACGCGAGCTCGAGTTAGAAAAAGAGCGAGAACAGCGCGAACAAGAGGGAGAACAGCGCGAATACGAGCGTGAACAACGCGAGAGAGAACGAGAGAACGAACGTGCCGAACGTGAGGCACGTGAAAAACACGAATATGAAATGATGAAGCTCAAGCGAGATTCCTTGGCTTCAGATACATCTGGTGCAGTTGGTCAAAGCTCCACGAGCGTTCTCCCTGCACATGTCCTGGCGACCCCACGCATCAAGCTTCCTTCATATTAGGAAAGCGAACGAATCGAGCCGTACATAGCTCGTTTTGAGGACATGGCAGACATGTATCAACTGGATGAGGCAGCTAAGCGGATCCAATTCCTTAGTTTATTTGAGGGCCCTGCCCTCGATATTCTCCACAGAATTCGTGGAGACAATCTCACATATGAGATGATGAAAGCTGCACTCATTAAGGCGTATGGTCTCACAGTAGACGACGCCAAAGTTCAGTTCATGCGAGCTCGTCTCCAAGACAAGGAGACAGCTGTTCGTTCCTTGATCGTCTCACAGCTTACTTAAATGAGTGGATGGAGAAAGATGAAACTCCTTCCACGCATGAGGGGATAATTATTGACCTTATGCTGCATACACAGCTAGAGAGGTCGTGGCCTGCTGAGCTCATAGCACAGCTTAAGATCTGCCAGGTGAAAGATGCCAGCCAAATGGCAGAGAAGGCTGACGCATTCTTTACTGCATACGGGTATCAAACTCGCAAGCAGCAAAACACCTGGAACAGAAAACCTGATAAGTCTGGGAAGCCGTCTCAGACTGAATCCCAGCACCAAGGCCGTTCTCAGAGTAATGGTCAAGGTCCAAGCAAACCGCAGAAGGACCAGGGGCAAAACACTTAGAAACCTGAGTGGAAGAGGTACAACAAGTACCATAACCAGCAACAGTATCAGCCACGCAACCGACCGTCAGGACAAACATTTTCACCACCAGCTCAAAAGAGGCAGGAAACGAATGCAGCCTTCATTCCTCAGCAGCAGCATGGTGGTCACGTCCCTATCAATGTGGGTACTTCCCCACAGTTCACTAGTCCCACAGTGACAGTGAACCCCCCTCCACAGATGGCCAATGTTCCATCTCCTTATAATTCTCAAGGCACAATGTTTGCCACATCAATTCAGCAGCCTCATGAGTGGCTAGCTGCTTCCTCCATAGGCCCTCCCACAGGTGACAGTACCTTCCTTGTTCAGCCAGGGTTTGTGGGAGGCATTCCTGTGAAGGTCCTGAGAGACAATGGTTCCTCAGGCTGCTCTGTTAAACAGAGTTTAGTTCGGCCTGAGCGGTATACAGGTCGACAGATCCATGCAAACCTTATTGATGGATCAGTGAGATTGTTCCCTGAGGCATGTATCCAGGTGGCATCTCCATTTTATACTGGTACGACACTTGCAGTTGTCATGCCAGAGCCTCTATTTGACCTTATAGTAGGCAATATTCAAGGAGCCAAGGATAGTTGCTCCGATGATGACGCTACTCAGACTTCAGCTGCTACGGTAACACGAGCCATGGCTGAGGCTCCAGACTGTGTCACCCCAGTGATCATTGAATCGCCGCAAGATCTGATGTGTAGTCAACTTGTTGTACAAGAACAACATTCTGACCCGACACTTGCTACCGTGCGGAACAAACAAAAGGGTCGAGTGATTAAGTATTCACGGGGAGGTCGAGCCAAGTTCCTTAGCAAACAAGGACGGCTCTACCGTGAGTCACGAACACCTGAGGGCGAGGTTCGACTGCAGTTTGTCGTTCCCGCCAAGTACCGCCTAGCAGTGTTACAATGGGGTCATAGTTCAGCCTCAGGAGGTCACATGGGAAAAAGGAAGACCCAGGGCCGTATCCGAGCTGACTTTTTCTGGCCAGGGATGGGACGAGACATAGATAGTTTTGTCCGTTCCTGCAGTGTGTGTCAAAGTAACACCACTAATCAGGGACATGTCCTTCCTGTGCCGTTCATAACCACACCTGTAATCTCTGAGTCAGTTGAGAGACAGGGTAGTGGTGAAGTGGGTGCAGACCTGACGTCTCGCCCATTGGCCCCACAGGACACATTATGTCCAGGGCCTGTACATACATATTATGTACCGTAAGTTAAGGGGGAAGTTGAGAGGCGACTTGAGGCTATGGAAGACCCAAGTTTGCATAAGGATTCTCAGCTTCCTGGTACTAATAGAAGTACTGTAGGTTAAGGGGGAAGTTTGAGAGAGAACTCTGCAGAGGCGACTTGAGGCTATGGAAGACCCAAGCTTGCACAAGGATCCTCAGCTTCCCAGTACTAATATAAGTACTGTAGGTTAAGGGGAAGTTCGAGAGAGAACTCCGCAGAGGCGACTTGAGGCTATGGAAGACCCAAGTTTGCACAAGGATTCTCAACTCCCCGATACTAATATAAGTACTGTAGGTTAAGGGGGAAGTTCGAGAGAGAACTCCGCAGAGGCGACTTGAGGCTATGGAAGACCCAAGTTTGCACAAGGATTCTCAGCTTCCCGATACTAATATAAGTACTGTAGGTTAAGGGGGAAGTTCGAGAGAGAATTCCGCAGAGGCGACTTGAGGCTATGGAAGACCCGAGTTTGCACAAGGATTCTCAGCGCCCCGATACTAATATAAGCACTGTAGGTTAAGGGGGAGGTGAGAACTCCGCAGAGGCAACTTGAGGCTATGGAAGACCCAAGTTTGCACAAGGATTCTCAGCTCTCCGATACTAATATAAGTACTGTAGGTTAAGGCACAGGTTGAGGACCCGTGTGCAGTTCGAGGCAATGGAAGACCCGAGTTTGCACAAGGATTCTCAACTTGCCAACCATAATTGTGTGCTATAATTAATGGCGACCTCGAATGTACGTCGTAGCACTGACTGCTAGGCAGAGAGAATAATTGTAACATAATAAAATTTTGTCTCATTGACACTTTTGATGCTCCACCTTAATTGGTTTTGCAGGTTCAGCAATGGGTGTAGCAGTTTTGCTGTGCGGGCCAGCTGATCGTCTGCCACACGCTGCCGCCTCTTCTCCTCTGCCTTCGTCGTCGCCATATTATTTACTGTGTCATTTTACACATAGGTACAGTCACACTACAACTGTCACACCTACACCGTGTATTACATACACCACGCTACACAACAATTACTTGTCAGTGTAAATGTAGCGACTTTTCGCTCAGTTTGACCTGAGTACAGGATTTTCACCATCGTCACGGAGTTTTTCCCTCAAGCTTGCTTCTATTAACGTAAATACGAGGTTTTTTCGCTCACTGGCGACTGCGACTTTCTCCTGTAGCAGGATAGCACACACACCACAGTGTGAATCTTGTGTGAATGACTTAGGATGTATACATATATATATATCCACAAATTTTTTCCCATAAGGAAAAAATTTAATTTTGTAGGGGCGTAATGTCACGAATCAATTCGCGACATTTCAATTTTGTGAGAAGCCACGAACTATTAGTGGAAAACTCACTGTGTATCGCTCAGTTAACCGTTTCTCTCTCCATTTCGGGGTATACTTTTCAAAACATTCGTCACTGTTCAAAAGTGACCGATTTAATGCACGTCACTAAGTGCGCTACTGAGCGATACTATTGTTTCTTTATCGTTCACCTCTGCTTGCCTAAACTGTTAGCCACGCCTTCTTCCGGTGGCTTGTGCGTCCTGCCCATACAATGTATTTTGAAGGCAGTCGAGTGTTTGTTGTGACGGAAGAGGGTCCTGCGCTCCAGAAGTGTGAGAGGTCGCTAGCACCCAAGCTCCACTGAGACAGTTAATCCAGTCCTCCCACCCCCCGGGTGATACATAGCATTCATCGACTGGTATTTCCTTTTTGTATAATCCTATTTTTAAGAGTTTAGTTAAGGTGTTTTTTTCCTAGGCGTAAGTATTTAGCTTTTGTGTGAGTGAGTGAGTGCGTCTCATTGATTTGATTTGAAATGTAACGTTAAATTTATTTTTTTGTAATCAATAAATTTAACAGTTCTTTTTCTTGAGCTCACTGTAAAGTAAAATCTTGTTTCATTTCTCCAAATTAAGCTTATTTTCCATATAGCTCCTAGCTTGCATAAACGTTTACTATTTATAACTGGTACTTAGACCAGTCTTGTTGTATTAACTTAAAATCCATTGTGCCAGATAGGAGTTAATGCATCAGCAAGGACCTGATATTATTATTAGTATTAGTTATTTATTGTCAGGGGTGAAGTAACTTTCTCCAGAGGCTAACAGTACAGTAATTCAGCAATTGTGAGTAATTGGTCTCTGCTGTGTACTGTTGAGAAAGTTTATAAATTCTCGTTCTTAGAGAATCGTAGCAAGCCAGCGTAAAGTAATCGTTGCTTGATGTAGCAAGACAATCATTGTCCTTGCTCTTCAGTATTATTGAATATTATTATCAATTTAAATAATATTTAAGCATATATGTTAAAAACACCGTGATATCATAAAAACCCCGTGACACACTGGACACTCACGTCCCCTAACAGGTTAAAAATGTCAAGCTCTTTGGCATTACCATAGACAGCATCCTCACCTGGGAGAGCTACGTTAATGATGTCATGTTCCTTGACATCACCATAAACAATATTCACCTGGAAGAGCCATGGTAAAGATGTTAAGTTCCTTGACATGACCATAGACAACACCCTCACCTGGAAGAGCCACACTAAAGATGTCAAGTTCCTTGGCATCACAATAGACAACAGCCTCACCTGGAAGAGCCATGTTAGTATCATTAACCCATCACATCTGGGGGTTGTTTTCACCACCCAAACCACCAGAAGGCGTTTTTCTTAAAAATCATCTTCATATAAACAATATCTCAGCTAAAACTATAATATAATATTATAATATATTATAATATAATGCTGTAATCGTAATAATAATAATACAATAACAATAATACTACAAAACACTAGATCATGTAAACATGACCCCCAGACAGCCCTGGGAAGACATGTATACATGTCACCCGGATGGGAGGGGTTAACGAAAGTGTTTCACACCACCTTTAGCTGCTCTGAGAACCAAAATACAGGGTATCCAGCCAGTATTTTTTTTTTCCTGGTTTACTTGATCATCCAGTCATGTTGGCAACGTCAGACAGAGAGCCTCAAGAAAAGACTTGGCACTGTCGCATGTTCGTCATCCCCCCAAACAAAATAAGTTATTTTGGTAGGTTAACATTAGGTTAGACCTAAGTTGGTCAGATACTCATATAGGTTTGCTTAATGTCAAACGGCTTTGTGATATTCTGTTTATTAGCTGAATTGTCTTATGTATTCGCAAGTGAATGGACAATTTTCAAGAATCATTTCTCACTGAACTGGCACTGACCTTGCCGATATGACTGGATGACTAAGTGGACCCAAAGAAGAAAGCATTCATCTCACCAAGCCAGCTAAAGAATGTATAAAACACCTTCATAATACGCAAACTCACCTACCTCTGCCCCATCTAGTCATACTCCATGCAAACAAACAGACAGACATGCTTGAAAAACTGCAGAAGAGTTGGATTCTGTAGGACACATACGACTTGCCAATACGCTTTGACCACATCAGTCATTCCCTGTCTGGCTGACCTATACAAACAGTAAACTGCAAGCGTTGGTGTGAAGTTATTCACTCACCCTTGGTACCACTCCCCTCTTTCCCCTCCGAAGACCTCCTCCTCCCCCCACCACCACCATCTTCAACCTCCTGACACAAATAAATATTAACACCTATCATAGTCCGCACAGACAAGTATAAAAGAATCTGATACCACCTACAGCGAATCTGACAAAACCAGTGAAACGGTAAGCACAACATAACAGCGCTCCAGCCCCATCCCCTCTTAGATCTAAGCCCTTGTAACTAATAAGCTCCGATGGTGATAAGTTATTGATAATCAATCTGCTAAGCCCCTACAATACGCTTCTGTGCATAACCAATTAATAATTTTGCTATGGTGCAATAATTCTATTCCTGAAATAACAATTATACTAGTCAACTAGGCGTGTACTGTTTCGACCAGGTTATTACGAGTACTTACAGCAACAATGCAAATGAATGTATCATGTAATTTATCAAGTATAAGCGACAGAAACATCTTAATTTAATACAGTGAATAATTCATATAAAATCAGTCACAAATGTTATTAGCAATGAAGAATTACCATCACAGTATCATATACGATGAATGTAATACTGTATAATGAAACTGGACAATACGGTACTGCAGGTATGTAACGTATACTCAATGCTTACCATATGAACAACCACAGCAGTGCTGTAAGACCAACCAATGTAAGACGAGTTCTTGTACTAGTTTGAAATACGACGATGTTACTGTTTTAATGATCGTAATGAAAGAGTGATGTAGTCGTATCATTAGTTCAAATATATTTAATGTGTAAGATATTTCTCACAATAAAGATAGGCTATATCACGAATCAAAAACTACTAAGTAGTTTAGAGATGCAATCATAATTACCTGACACAATGAAAATGATATAATGATGATAATAGGTACAACGGAAAATCTTTACACAACTGAGCTGTTCGGTGCCATTGTATGAAGCAGTGAGTAATGTGTTCTAATGACATTATCAAACTGGCATTATTGTTAATGTGGGTTGTACAAGAGTGCTAATATTATACAAGTAAATAACAAAAAAAATA
The DNA here is from genome assembly GCF_032717465.1 of Coenobita brevimanus. Lineage (NCBI taxonomy): Eukaryota > Metazoa > Arthropoda > Malacostraca > Decapoda > Coenobitidae > Coenobita > Coenobita brevimanus. The sequence goes on along the minus strand of NC_137053.1, from coordinate 21,253,330 downwards.
CCATCTACTATTGAAATATTACTATGAATTATGACACTAATGAATCATGCTTATATAAAGGTATAGCATTATATTGGTAACAGAATAGTAGTAATATTTAAATAATATTAAAGAACGGTGGACGATGGTGTAACGGTAGCACATTCGCCTCGCAAGCGAGAGTTCCCGGGTTTGATTCCCGGGTCGACCGGGAGACCTTTAGGCACGATCTCCTTTGCCCTAGCCTGTTCATACCTAGAACTAAAAATAGGTACCCTGATGTAGAATCGAGGGTTGCGTGTCGTATTCCGGGGGAATGTTTGAGAGCTTACTTTCCTTGTCTGTTCACCACCACCTATTATCATATTATACAGTAGTACTAACGTTGGTTACACACTACACAATGAGTATCAATGATTCAGAGAAAAAAAAAAAATCAAGCAATATCTATCTTTCTATTTACAGACAGCCTTAACCCCGTATGGGGTGTCCACAAACAGATTGTCATGTCGCCCTGTCCCGTGCTATATATATATATATATATATATATATATATATATATATATATCATCATCAGCAGCAGCAGCCGTTAAAGTATCCACTCCAGGACCGGCCTATCCCGACCGAAATCGGGACGATACAGCCAATGTATCTCTACCAAGTGGCTTAGGCTGTCTAGTAGAGATTGTATGGAGGGTGAGAAGTGCTTGTAAGTGTAATTGTAGTGTTGGAGTGGCTTTGGATGTAGTCCGTGAACCAAGTGTAATCGGCCCGTGCAAGCCGACTGGGTGCAAGCATACTTTATAGTAAGTGACACTGGTTCAACCACAGCACCCCTTGTGTCCGCCAATGCAGTACATGGCCGGGTGAACACTCCCAAAGTTCATTACCCTGGCGGGGCGCGAACCCTGGCTCACCCGTGTACGAAACGCACATTCTACCACTGTACCACAGAGGCTCATATATATATATATATATATATATATATATATATATATATATATATATATATATATATATATATATATACATATATATATATATATATATATATATATATATATATATATATATATATATATATATATATATATATATATATATATATATAATGCAAGAAAGAACCAAAGGCCAGGAGCCCACAAACCGTTCCCTCCAAGAAAAATTCAAAAACAATACAATAGAGAGAGCCAAATTCAAGATCCATTCATTTCGAGATGCCTGGACACACTGCGTTTGAAAGACTGGAGATCATAAGAAGCAGGAAATACAGAGAGGGGGACAGTTCCAGAGTTGACCCTTTGCATAAATGAAGAACTGGGAGTAATGGTTAACTCTTGCATTAGAGAGTTTCATTACGTTGCCAAATCACTATATAATATCCATAGCTTAGCAGGATGAATCAATGCCATCCCACATCAGCTATTCCAGCTAAGACTAGCATTCATCAATGTAGGCAAAAATAGAGCTCGGACTTCTAAAAATTTTCCTTTACTTGTATATTTTCACCCAAATGTTTGCCAGATGACTAATAAAATAATGATGATGATGATGATGATGATGATGATGATGATGATGATGATTATTAATTTTATTATTGCGAACACACACACACACACACACACACACACACACACACACACATATTACCCTGCTCTTGTTTTACGAGAACAGATGTAAATGAGAAAAGGGAGTACTGTCAGTGAAAAACTAGAACATAATATGAAAATAGGCCTTGTAAAGTAACTCAGAAATGAGCAAGAAAGAGAGAAAATGGAAACTGTTTGCAAGTAAGAGAGTCTGAAGCACTAAGTAGCGTGTTGAGGCATACTGAAAAGATCTTCATAGAAATATTAGTCTGCAGCAATGCAATGCTTCACACCCCTCCTCTCCCGTCCCTCCCTAACTTTGACCTTCACTCTCTTCCGTTACAATTCTCAGTCTTCCTTTATGTTTTTTAGCCAATCTTTTTATACTAATTGTGTGTTGCCACGCTAGGTTACCGAAGGAAAAGTATCGTATGATCCTTGCCATCTAGCGGATTCTTTGTTCTGTTCTGATCCTAGGTTTTGTATCCGCTCTGTTGGCCTATATGATCTCTCACCGCAATGTGCTGAGGTGCATGCTAATCATTTTGCATAAAGAAATAAACTACACATATTCGTGTTGTTTTTTCCCTACTAATCAAATAAATTATTGCACTTCTTCTTGCCGTTTTTGCCCGCTTGCCTAATAAACAACATTCCTACCTTTTTTTCCCCACTCAACTACCTACTTAACTGCCTTCTTTCTTACTTACCATACCTCGCTCCTTACCTACATACCGATCTACCTCCATGCTACTTTTCTACCCAATTCCCTGCCTATTTTCTTTCCTATTTACTTATCCACCTACACCCCCCCTCCCCTCCCCGAATCCCTATATGCCACTGCCTACCTACCTTCCTCCCTACCTTCCTGCCGATCTCACTACCCGCATCCCTGTTTGCCTCTCTGCTTACCTGTCATTTCCCTGCCCACACATCTCTCTACCTACCTACCTACTTACCTGCCTACCTATCTTGTTTCCCACGTATCTACCTATTGAACTCCCTGCCTCCACGACATAATGCGGTAAAACTGGAGGCACTATATTGTGTTTTATATTATTTACTTATTCAAGTTTTTATTTATTCATTTGATTATTTATTTATTTGATTATATATTTATATTTTTGCACTTTTCTAGTGAGAGTTGAATCAGAATTGTGATTAGGCCATAACTTACTACAACTTTATTTCCGTATACAGTAATACCAACAATAGGCCTATATTCGTGTAAATAAAGACATTTGCTCTGTATTGTATTGAGCTGCCTCCACTTCGTTTTTTTCACAGTAGCATTGCGGTTGCTTTAAACATGTAGACTAATCCGATGATTGGTGTACTGGATTCATTCATGGCTAGAGCGTTAAAAATTTCCTCATATATATGGGCGTGGGATAGTGGAGTGTGCGTTTCTCCAACATATCGCAAGGCACCTGCACTGGCTGGAATAGAATAAAACTATTGTCACTTGCTGAGTTCTGTGGGGCTAAGTAAAAACACCAGATGGGTCTGAAATAAGTGTAATAGTCTTGGTCTGGGTTGAAAAATATCCCCCCATAATCGCATTTGCCTGGTTCGTCATAGAGTTCTTGCGTTTATCACGCCAGGATACAGCAACATGGTGTCTGGTATTCAAATCTTTCCACATATGTACGCACGTGTAATGAGTGTTTCTCCAGCATAGAGGACGGCGATTGTACTGTGTGGGATAGATTAAAACGGCTATGTCAGTTGTCAAGTTGCGTGCAGTTATGCAAATGGCTTTGAAATGTTTTATCATCGCATTCGGACTGAATAGTATCCCATACAATGGATTTGCATGGTCCTTCACAGAATTTGGTTAACATAGCTTTTATCATGCCATCGTATAGCGACATGGTGCCTGTCCTCAGTTTGATAGTCCTAGGTTCAGGTTCAGTTCATGGCAGGAGCGTTAAAAACATTCCTCATATGAATACACTTGTTATGTGTGTTTCTCGTATTTGTCTATCTAATAAACACACACACACACACACACACACACACACACACACACACACATATATATATATATATATATATATATATATATATATATATATATATATATATATATATATATATATATATATATGTGTGTGTGTGTGTGTGTGTGTGTGTGTGTATTATATATATATATATATATATATATATATATATATATGTGTGTGTGTGTGTGTGTGTGTGTGTGTGTGTGTGTGTATATATATATATATATATATATATATATATAGATATATATATATATATATATATATATATATATAGTGGTAGGTGGGGGTGCTCACCATCCACTCTTTCGATGTAGTAGAGCTCTCGGATGACTGCCCTTTCCACTCTTCCTTCTTTCCTTCCTTCCTCTTCTGTCTTCTTTCCTTCATTCTTTCATCTTTCTTCTGTTTACGGGTGACTCTACACTGAGTGAAAAGCCAAATGGTTTCTTGTACACCAGGAAACCATTTACTAAACTGAGTGGTATCCATAAAACCAAATTATGGTGCCTGGATCTTTAGTGGGCGATTATGGCCCTGCAGTCGAATTGATCTGGTGCAGGTTAATATCTAAATGGTTGTTGGGGCTTATTGCTCACGTAATGACACTCAGGGATGAGTGAGGTGGTCACTCTCATCTTAAATATCAGTGCCAACCTTGCCTAGCCCCCAGGCTCCTACGCTTCTCATGGGACAACATGGAATGGATGATGATGATGATGATGATGATGATAATATCTATCTATTTATCTATATCTATCTATCTATATACATAGATAGAAAGATAGATAGATATAATAGAGCCAAAGGCATGTCCGAGACTTGGGATTGTCCGGGACTCGGGAAAATGTCCCTGCACAGTTACTTATGGACGCCCAACCCAACCTAAATTTGAAAGCCACCTAAATATCGCCCTACCGGGCATGCACAGCACCTTTTTAAGACCCTATGCACACAAATAAGGGACAAAAATCATGAAATAAATGAAAAGGGACCAGAGAATGAGAAACTAGAAGTGGGTATGGAAAATATTACACAGTGCACAGGGTTCTTACGGCACATCCGTGGCTGTCACGAAGATTAATCCGCCTCTTCTAAGGCTGTAACGGTGGTGAAGGTGCACTTGAAGCACGTACGGTAATCCAGTGTTGTGCTTAATCCTTTACACTGATAATTATAATTGTTTAAGACTGCACATCTTGTTCTTACTGTACTTGCACCACGCCAGTTGCAACATGCCGGTGTTGCACTCTGCACTTAATCCTTCGCATTCTTAATTCTGTTTTCTTAACACTGCACAACACTGTAAATTCCCATGCGATCTAGTGGCGAGGTATTGCAGTTTATTCACTGTTAATCACAAAAATGAGCACGTGGTGCAGCCATAGCGATGAGTGTGCAGTCACAATGGTAGGCAGGCAGGAACTGAGGAGGGGAGGATGCAGCGACACTCTACCATGCGCCTAAACACAGCTGTTCGTCACTGTGTGGCAAAATTAGAGATGAACAGATATCAGCTTTTTTGTTTGTTGCATTTTTACGTTTTTTGGCCATTTTTGGTGTCAAAGAACCCGAGCCCAAAATATCCGAGAATTTGGGTGTCTGGGACTTGGGCATCCGGGTCTTAAAGGGATTGCTTATCTATCTATCTATATACCGGTATATATATATATATATATATATATATATATATATATATAAAATACTAGCTGGGGTACCCGGTGTTGCCAGGCCAAAAAGGCGAACACTTTAATCCTGTTTCTTCTAGTTCAATCTTTCTCCTACTCCAGAAAGACCTTGTACCTCTTATACTTTTGACGAAGGATTATAAGAGGTCCAAGAACTATCTACTTCAGTTTTCACAGACTAAGGCACAGTATTTGTGTGCAGTTGTTTTCTGTTACCATTGACCTCAAGTGACCTTTGACTGGTGACCTCAAATGGACTCAGAGGTCAACCTCATATAGCCTATATCCGAACTGGTGGTCATGTGAGTCTCCGTGCCAAAACTGGGCTGCATGGGTACCAGGCGTTGCCTGAGCCAAAAAGACGAAAACTCTACTGGTGACCTCAAATGACCCAGATTTGAATTTTGAACCCTTAAACCCATCCTTGGGTCACCCTGATTCAGAGTATATAGGGGTCTCTGGCCCTTGGTTTGGGAGTGATTGAATGGCAAACAAACAATGCTGCTCTGATATATATATATATATATATATATATATATATATATATATATATATATATATATATATATATATATATATATATATATATATATATATATATATATATTTATATATATATGGACAAAATACTTACATAGCGCTTACTGAATTTAACTTTCATTTACTCTGCTGAAATGTTACTTTGAGCAAAAGTACAAAGTAAATTTTAATTTGGCAAAAAAAAAAAAGGTACAGGTATAAAGTAACAGTACAAAAAGTAACGAAGTACGAAATTAATAAGTAAGTTTCTTAGATTCGCAATGTTATTAAAGGACTGGTCTTATGAAGCAATAAGTAAAGAGAAAACAATGTGCCTGGAATAATTTGCTGTTTTCCCTTATTTTTTTTTAACTAATCCATGATACCTCCAAATAAGAAGGCTTGTGCTCTTCAGTTGTACGACGTTAAGTGATTAACTGAATCACGGACTCTAGTTTTATGGAAACATAAAAAAAAGGTATGGCTACATCCCTGACAACATCCATTCCACACGCCCCAATACAAGTTTCTCTATCAACACCAAACTACATGCATAGTACACACCTTCACTTCTCTTTCAAAAAAAAAAACAAAGAAAAACAGCAGTGCAACACGTGGGCTCGGAGTTCGCAGGGGGGGGGGACCATAAATGCCCCCACCTTCCACCCCTCTCCCGGTGACGACTTGAGCTGCCTGGAACCACTGTCTGACTCTCTTCTTCATTTCTGCAACATTCGCGGCCTTTCCTCTCTCACCTTCTTTTTCTAACTGAGACTCAGCTGTCTGAAGAAACTGAGAGCAGACCCTTTTCTGTATCCTCCTACTTTTCCTATACTCATTTCAAAGCCAAAGGTGGCTGTTGTGTATATATATGCAACGACTTATCTTGCTCTCGTGTTCCTGAACTCGATTCTTCTGAATTCTATACACTCTGGCTTCGGCTTTCCTGTCATTCTCTGACTAAATATATCTGCGCTGTTTACCTATCTCCTAATGCTACTGGCTATCAAAAATTCTTTGACTAGCTTACTTCTACTATGGAACACATTCTATCCATTTCTCCTTTCACTGAAATCTCCATTCTAGGAGATTTCAATGTTCACCACCACTTTTGGCTCTCCTCTCCTTTCACTTATCCACCTGGTGAACAAGCCTACACCTCTTCGATACTTAATGACCTAGAGCAGCTTGTACAGCACCCTACCCGTATCCCTGACTGCCTTGGAGAGAGCTCCAACATACTTGTCCTCTTTCTTACAATTAATTCTTCTTGCACCGTTGATCTTTTTTCTCCGATGGGCTCCTCTGATCACAACCTTATCACCTTAACCTGTCCTATTGCTCCGGTATGGTCTGTGGAGCCTCCAAAGAAACGTCGTCTGTGGCACTTTGGAGTTGGGGATTGGGATGACCTCAGGCAGTAATTCTCTGATTTTCCCTGGAATGATTATTGCTTCCATGGCAGGGAGCCATCTGAGTGTGCCTTGCGCAATACAGAGGTTATTCTCTTGGGCATGGAAGCATACATTCCTTTCTCATTTCCTTTGACTAATGGAAGAAAGCCTTGGTTTAATAACGCTTGTTCTAGTGCTGTCTGCAACAAGAAGAGGGCCTATAAAAGGTACCGGAGCCAACCCTCCCCTGAATAACATCTTTTATACGTTTCTGCCAAGAATCCTGCTAAGTCTGTTCTTCGCTCTGCTAAAAATAATTTCATCCGTACTGTGGGAAATATTTCCCCCCAGAGCAGTTGCGCTCTCTACTTTTATTATCGTTGCTCTTGGTTATAAGCAGAGGAAAACTAGAAACCGTTGTTAATAGTTCAAGTGGTTTTTATAACCCAGAAATTACGTTCTCTTTAATAATTCTTGTTATTGTTAAATTAAATGCTACTGCGTTTAACCCTCGTGGACAACTCAATATTGTAAATACATATAATTATATGGAATTTTCCACTGACCTAAACTGCGTCTGCACGTTAGATGACGTGCCGAGGATGGAAAGATTTTCGTGTAAAGCAGATGTGGAATTAAGATATTCATATACAGTAGTTAAAGGGAATATTTGGTTTAACTTTAGTTTAATTAAAACTAAGGTTAAATTGTTAGATTCTCCCCGTATATATCATGATGTAATCTAACTGTATTTAGCATTGTAATTAATTAATAGTTGGCAACCAACATTTCTATGAGGAACTGGGGCCTGCCGCGTTCACGCACTCTGCTCCCAGGCCTTGTTGAGTTAGGACTCTGCTCATAGTCATAGTCAAGCTAGCACGGTTGTACATAAGCATTTTAAGGACGCTTGATTGCTCAAGCAATTACACAAAGCAGCCCCATCGTCATCGGTTGCCCGACACTCCCTCTTCCCTAGCTAAGTAACTTTTACGAATTGGCTAATTCAAGGGGGAATAGCTAAGAGATAGAAGAGAAATAGTTTTTGTAGGTGAGTTAAGGTTTAGTTACGGTTTACCTAACTCTATGAGACTAGTTTGAATTTACTTAAGGACAACCTTAGGGAAGAGTAACGACCTACGAGTTGTTTACTAGGAAATACTAGAAATTTCTTACATTGTGGTGCCCCGAGTGGAGCACCGATTGTTTACCGGAACCTATAAATTTTTTTCACATTTTGGTGCCCCGATCGAGTGAGGAGAGCCGACGTGTGCCAAGGCGCTGAATGTGTTTAAAGTTGCTTTTGTTGGGCATAGTTTACTACCACGTTCGGCTGAAGTGAAGGACGTGGACATACGTGTCTATCGAACTCCGGGAGGAAAGGCAAGCACTTACTCTGAAGATGAAAGGCTGAATGCCATATTAGAATGGGAGCATGACCGTACTGTCCTATTCCTGTGAGGAAATGATATCCATGAGGAAGTGGAGGTCAATGAAGTAGTGGAGAATATTTTAGCAGTGGTAGGAGCTATAGAGGGCGCTTGTAAATTCTCAGTAGCCATAACTCTCCTCAAGCCAAGGAACCTGCCATATGGCTCTCCAGTTTGTTATGGAACATATAAATTAATTAGCAGAGCTGTGAACAGGAAGTTGCAACGGATCAGGAAGGGGAGGGATTTCATACATTTTAACGCCAAGCCCTTCCAAGCAACGTTGAAAGCTGATAGTATACACTGGAACCGTCATGGTAGGGAAGCGGTTCTGCAGAAATTTATAAATTATACAGAACATAAGAAAGGACAGTTCTATGTTATACAAGCTACGGGTGGGCCTATGGAGTATTAAGAGGAAATTAATTCTGAGCTTGGGGAATATGGGTGTTTTGGCAGTTGAGTGCGGGGATGAAATATAACCCTAGAGGTTTAATTACCCTGGGGGATAGGTTGATGCTATGGACCTAATCCCTACACTCCTCAAAATTAAATTAATAATTAGCTGAGCTGTAATGAGTGTTTGGAAATGAGAGGGGGGATAAATACAACCATTGAGGTTTAATAACCCAGGGGGATAGTTTGCACATAGAGGACCTAATCCCTACCCTCTTCAAAATTTGAAATAATCAGAGAATTACTAAGCTGGGGTAAATTATGGTTGAAACTCATTTTTTGAAACTCATTCAAAATAAAATGATTAAATTAGAAATCAGTCAACATGTCTGTTTCTTTACTGCAAAGATCTTCTAGTAGTAAAGCAGGATGGGTAACTAGAGCCATAAATGATTGTAAACAGTCGTTGGACGAAATACCTCTGTCCAAGGAGAAATTTTATAGTCTCCTAAATATCATGAAAGCCCGATGGAACAAGTATGAAGAAAGTTATATAACTTTAGAAGCGGCTATAGTAAAGGCTGATGATAAGGAACTCTTAGAGTCAGAAACTACGAAGTTTGAAGTTAAATTAAAAGAATACTTAACTGTAGTAAAGACACTAAAGCCAAAATTAGCTGAGATTGCCGCGTAAACACAAGTTGTGGAACAGCAGAGTAGAGCTGTGTTACCACAAATAACAATTCCGGAGTTTGATGGGGAGCAGAATTGGAAATCCTTCTGGGACCAGTTCAAATATTTAGTACACGGTAGAACGGATCTCCCTAAAGTCAGTAAACTTGTTAGGACAGGTCAAAGGAACACCATATCAGCTGATAAAGGAATTAACAGTAGAAGAAAATAATTATGAGGTGGCCTTGACTATCCTTAGACAAAACTACGAAGACAGGGAGCAAGTTATAACTCAGTTACTGAAGGCTCTAATTGAATTACCCATACCTAGACACGATTTTGATTCCTTACAAAAATTTAGAATTGCAATAAGTTGTAACTTAAAGGCCTTAGGTACTTACGAAGATATTAAGGCATCAGATTGGGTGCTTTCAAGAATTGTGTCCTTAAAGCTTCTACCAAAAACCAAGGATGCTTTGTATGGTAGGTACCAAAAGGATAATTTCTCATGTGAAGAGATTGAGGAAGGCTTGATGCACACTGTAAACATTTGCAAGGAACAGTAAAACCTACTGAGGTCAAACTGAAGACTGAAATAAAGAAAAAAAACGCTAACCAACTGGGGGAAAGCTAACTCAGAGAAGACTAAGTATGTGCCTAAAGAAGAGATAGGTACTTTCCTCAGTTCCTTAAAGGCTGAGGATAAAGTATTAAAGGTAAGGAATAGACATGCTGAGGATAATAATGAAGTAATACCTTCCATGGTAAAAGACAGGAAAGTCTGTGTATTTTGTGGTAAGCAACATGTCAGTGCATCTTGTCAACAGTATCCTGATTATGCCTCTAGAGTAGGAAAGCTTCAGGAACTGGGGTGTTGTATAATCTGTATGAACTTCGAACATACTGCCGCGGACTGTAAAACTAAATTAAATCTTTGTTTTAAATGCAAAAAAGATCATCATCATAGTGCTTTATGCCCTAGGATGAATATTGAGGTTCCTAAACCTGCAAGCGTCAATATGACAATTGCAAAAGGGAATGCTCCATTAGTAATGCCAGCTGCAGTGCCAATAGCAGATGTGAAGGTATTGTTTGAGAAAAGAAACCTATTAGTATGTTCCCTGTTTGATACGGGTGCTCAGAAAACCTTCATTGCTGCAGACATTGTGAAGGAATTAAAGTTACCTATCATGGGCAAGGTAAATATAGCCATTACAGGATTCTTAACAACTAGGAAAGCTCAGTCTTTTGATTTAGTTAGACCTGTAATACAATTTGGCAGATATAAATGCCGTATAACAGCAGCTGTGCTTGATAATATGGAGACAAGTATATACATAAAGGGATTGAAGGAAACCTCTGATCATCTACAAAACTCAGGGATAAAGTTGGCTAAACGGGATGTGGAATAAGATACTGTGGGTCCCATAAAAATGATAATTGGTTCTGCTTATTGTGGAAGATTCCTACATAGGACTTTCAAAAAGAATAAGGTACAGTTCTTCAAGAGTCCAAGAGGTAACCTTATTATGGGTCAGTTGCCTTTCCCAAAACAAGTTAAAGGAGAGGCCAAACTAGTAGACTCAGTCTTTGTTAACCCAACACAGTCATTGATGGTAGCTAGAATAGGTGCAGAATTAGAACCTACTCAGATAAATGACTTGTTGGATGAAAATATTGAACCTGTACACAAATTGTGGGACCTACACGGTGTAGGAATACACTCTGAGGAACCAACCCTTGAAGATAAAATAACCTTGGATTTGTATAATCAGTCTGCGGAATTTAAGGACGGACAGTACTGGGTAGGATTACCATGGAAACTAATCCATTCTGAGTTACCAACAAATCACCAAGCAGCTAAGGCTCAGTTAAATTCTCTTCTAAGGAAGTTGAGAAATAAACCAGAACATCTAACCATATATGATAATATTATAAAGGATCAATTGAAGAATAAATTTATAGAAGAGGTAGAATTCCCTGTTAACCATAAAGAAGGACATTATTTACCACATCATGCTGTAAGCAAGGATTCAGTAACTACTCCCATAAGGATAGTATTCAATTGTAGTAGTAAAGCGTCCAAGGGATCAGCTAGCTTGAACGATTGCCTATACTCTGGACCTACACTAACAGAGAAGTTAGGGAATGTGTTACCAAGATTTAGAGAGAAACCTCATGCTTTCACAGCAGACATTAGTAAGGCTTTTCTCAGAATAGGACTGAGAGAGGAGGATAGGAAATTTACAAAATTCCTCTGGCCTCATGATCCTCAAAGTGAGGATAGTCCATTGAAACTTACTGTTTCCGATCGGTGCTCCTTGGCTCTTGTGCTAGTCCTTTCCTACTTTGCAACACTTTAAAGCATAATTTTGAAAATGCCAAATGCCCAGAAATAGGGCAGGCTTTTACATGGATAATTTGCAAGGTGTTGTTGATACAGAGTCGGAAGCTTTGAAGGCTTATGAAGTAGCCAATGCCGAATGTGGGAAGTCAAATTTGCCGTTACAGAGCTGGAATACAAATTCACCGCTTTTGAGGAATAAAATACAAGAGGACTATCCAGATACTGACATTCCCAAAATTCAAAATGTGTTGGGTCTTAACTGGGATACAACAGCTGATGTAATAAGTTTGAAACCAATTAAGTTCTCTGATGTCACTCTCACCAAAAGGTCCTTGTTAAGTCAGGTCTCCATGTTATTTGACCCATTAGGGATGGTCAGTCCTATAGTTATTAGGGGCAAATGTTTAGTACACGTGGCTTGGCGAGAAAGCTTAGACTGGGACACTGAATTGGGTGAGACATATGTGGAACAATGGAAACAGATTAGAAAGGACTTTGAGACCACATCAAGCATATGTATTCCCAGGAAAATAAACAGTAATGAGAAGTCGCACTTACACATATTTTGTGATGCTTCTCAAAGGGCCTATGGAGCAGTAGCTTACTGCGCAACAGGAGAGGATAGTAAGATTATATTGTCCAAAGCCAGAGTTGCACCAATTAAAGGAAGAACCCTACCTCAAATGGAATTGGCTTCCATAGAAGTAGGAACCAAATTGGCCAGGTATCTAACCACTACTCATGATACTCAGTTTGAAGATATTTACGGACTGACAGTGAGATTTGCCTTTACTGGATAGAGAAGGAAGACAGTAAAATTCCTTTCGTTATTAATAGAGTAATGACTATTAAAGAGCTGTCTTCCAAATTTAATTTCATGCATGTGTCCTCCAAACAAAATCCAGCTGATCTGCTCTTGAGAGGTTCGACCGTAAGGAGACTGATCAAAGATAACTTGTGGTTTAAAGGTCCTAAATGGTTACTCACTAAGGACTGGCCTAAGCAGAAACAGTACAGTATTGCCGAGGTTAGTGTAGTGAACTTGGATCCTGTTGTGCCTGAGCTAGAAGTAATTGACATCAGCCGATTCTCATCAATAAGACAACTTATAAACAATACTAAATTGGTTGTTGATTTTTTAAAATAAGAAAGTGGGATTTCAGAAGTCAGATCTAGAATACTGGCTGAAGAGAGTACAAAGGAATTCTTACGGGGAAATATATAAACTTTTAGGCCAAGACACTGGGAAAGGGAATAAGCTGATGAAGAATTTAGGATTGTTCTTAGACGGAAAAGGTCTGATAAGATGTCGAGGCCGATTGGTAAAGGCTGACTTGCCCATCCAAACCAAACACCCCATTTCTTTACCCAAGAGCGGATGCTTTGTACAACTAATTATAAAAGAAGCTCATGATTCCACTCTCCATGGAGGTGTGCCGCAAACCTTAGCCCAAATTCGGGAAAGGTACTGGATTCCTAAGGGTAGACAGGTTATTAAAAAAATATCTCAAAAACTGCATCATTTGTAGGAGGTATGAGTAGCGACCTTATAACTACCAAAGGACCACCAGCCCTACCAAAGGATAGCGTGACCGTAAGTCGGCCCTTCCAAGTAACAGGAGTCGACTACACAGGGGTTATAACTGTTACGGGTGAGGAAACTCCCTATAAAGTTTACATTTGTTTATTTACTTGTGCCTACACAAGGGCAGTCCATCTAGAATTAGCGGATGACCTAAGCTCAGAGACATTCCTCAATGTCTTTCGCAGATTTGCCGCTAGAAGGTCTTGTCCTGGCAAGTTAATGAGCGACAACGGAACTAATTTCGTTGAAGCAGCACCTTTACTGTTGAACATAATGAATGACCCAAAGGTTAAATTGGCGCTGGGAATCCGAAATTGTATTTGGCAGTTCACAGCTCCAGGAGCTCCATGGCAAAATGGATTTACCGAAAGAATGATTGGTATTGTCAAGAACTGCCTGAGGAAAACATTACATAGAACTAAAATCACGAGAGAAGAATTAAGAACAGTAATAACTGAAATTGAAACCAGGATTAATAATAGACCCCTGACTTATTTAGATGACACTAGCGTTTCGCTAGAGGCCTCAACACCGGCTCATATGTTATATGGCGGGAAGCTCCATCCGATGCCTTGTGTGGATATCCAGGAAGAAGTTGATGATCCTAACATAGAAAATAATGATTTAGAACAACATCTGCGGGAGGGATATCAACGTCTGACAAGGGAGTTGGATACTTGGAATAGACATTGGAGCGAGGAATATCTTTTGAGCCTACGAGAAAGGTTTTATGGGGCTCAGGCTGCCAGCAACAAATCTGTTATAAACATAGGGGATGTGGACTTAGTGAAGACCGAACAGCCAAGATCTCAGTGGCCATTAGCTAAAGTGATCTCCACACACCCAGATTCTGAGGGGGTGCTGAAACTCGTAAAAATAAACTATAGGGGACATACCAGTATAAAAACTATTGATAAACTGATACCCCTTGAGTTAGCAGCCACTCCGGATCCAAGGGATGGTGAAAATCAGATGCGTCAGGATGCACAACCAAGAAGGGCCGCAGCGCAGGGTTCTCGAGATTTATGGAGGGAACTCTTGACTAAGGGTCATAATACATGATACAGCATATCATTTCTGCCGGCCCCAAAACTGTGGGAATTATTTTCCCCCGGAGCAGTTGCGCTCTCTACTTTTATTATAGTTGCCTTTAGTTAAAAGCAGAGGAAAATTAGAGACCATTGTTAATAGTTCAAGTGGTTTTTATAACCTAGAAATTCCGTTCTCTTTAATAATTCTTGTTATTGTTAAATTAAATGCTACTGCGTTTAACCCTCGTGGACAACTCTATATTGTAAATACATATAATTATATGGAATTTTCCACTGACCTAAACTGCATCTGTGCGTTAGATGACGTGGCGAGAATGGAAATATCTTCGTGTAAAGCAGATGTGGAATTAAGATATTCACATAGTTAAAGGGAATATTTGGTTTAACTTTAGTTTAAGTAAAACTAAGATTAATTTGTTAGATTCGCCCCATATATATCATGATGTAATCTAACTGTATTTAGCATTGTAATTAATTATTAGTTAGCAACCCACATTTCTATGAGGAACTGGGGCCTGCCACGTTCACGCACTCTGCTCCCAGACCTTGTTGAGTTAGGACTCTGCATGTAGTCATAGTCAAGCTAGCACGGTTGTACAAAAGCACCTTAAGAACGCTTGATTGCTCAAGCAATTACACAGAGCAGCCCCATCGTCATCAGTTGTCTGACACTCCCTCTTCACTAGCTAAGTAACCTTTACGAATTGGCCAATTCAAGGGGGGATTAGCTAAGAGATAGAAGAGAGATAGTTATTGTAGGTGAGTTAAGGTTAAGTTACGGTTTACCTAACTCTATGAGACTTGTTTGAATTTACTTAAGGACAACCTTAGGGAAGAGTAACGACCTACGAGTTGTTTACTAGGAAATACTAGAAATTTCTTACATT
This sequence comes from Coenobita brevimanus, assembly GCF_032717465.1. Classification (NCBI taxonomy): domain Eukaryota; kingdom Metazoa; phylum Arthropoda; class Malacostraca; order Decapoda; family Coenobitidae; genus Coenobita; species Coenobita brevimanus. The sequence continues at coordinate 21,237,786 of NC_137053.1, read as the reverse complement.
GTGGTGCCCTGAGAGAGGAGCACCGAATTGTATACATTAAATATTTCTTACATCTTGGTGCCTCGAGTGAGGAGCCCCGATTGTTTACCAGAACCTCTTAATATTTTTCACACATACTAAATGCTGTCAACTCTCCAACTCGAATTCTTCCCGCTCCTTCTGGCGCCTTGCCAAAAATCTTTCTAACAACTTTACCTCATCATCCTTCCCTCCTCTTTTCTACTCTGATGGCTCTGTAGCTATTTCTTCTACTGATAAAGCAGATCTCTTCATTCAGACTTTCTCCTCCAATTCCACCTTAGACGAATCCGGTGCTGTTCCTCCATCACTTCCCCCCTCTGACTTCCTCATGGCTGACATTAAAATTTCTTCAGCTGATGTATTTTCTGCCATCACAGGCCTCAATACTAATAAGGCATATGGGCCTGATGGAGTCCCTCCTGTTGTCCTGAAGAACTGTGCTTCTGTGCTTAGACCCTGCCTAGGCAAACTCCTTCGCCCATGTCTGTTATCTTGTACTTTTCCTTCTTGCTGGAAGTCAGCCAGTCCCAAAGAAGGGTGACCATTCCCAACCCTCTAACCATTGTCCAATTGCTTTAACATCCTGTATCTCAAAAGTTATTGAGTCAGTTCTTAATAGAAAAATTTTAAAGCATCTCTCCTATCACAACCTTCTTTCTGATCGTCAGTATACAGTAGGTTCAGTCATGGAAGCTCCACTGGCAATCTTCTCACCTACCTTTGAGACTCCTGGTCATCCCCCTTTCGGGACTTTGGAGAAAGCTTTGCCATTGCATTTGGCATCTCAAAGGCTTTCAATCGAGTCTGGCATAAATCTTTATATTCCAAACTGCCCTCTTACGGTTTCTATCCTTTTATCTGTGCCTTCATCTGTAGCTTCCTTTCTGGTCGTTCTATAGCTGCTGTTGTAGACGGCCATCGTTCTTCTCCTAGATCTATCAACACTGGTGTTCCTCAGGGCTCTGTCCTATCACCAACTCTCTTCCTTTTATTCATCAATGACCTTCTAAGCTGTACATCTAACCCTATACACTCATACGCTGATGACTCCACCCTTCACCTTTCCATTCCGTTCCCGCATCGCCCATCTCAGCAGTTACTTCAATAAACAAGGGATGAAGCTATGGCACACCTAATGTCTGACTTGGCTCGTATCTCTGACTGGGGTAAAAATAATCTTGTTCTCTTTAACGCATCAAAGACTCAGTTTTTGCACCTATCAACCTGGTAAAATCTTCCACAGCTTAATCCTGCATCATCCTTGAACATGCTTGGGGTTTCATTTACTTGGGACTTATCTTGGAAAGATCATATTACATCTCTTGTAAAATCTGCTTCCCAGAGATTAGGTGTGCTAAGCCAACTCCATTCCTTCTTAACCCAGCACAAATGTTGACTCTATACAGGGGTTTTATCCGCCCCTGTGTGGAGTACAACTCATGTGTGGGGAGGATCTCCACATACTGCTCTTCTCAATATGGTGGAGTCAAAGGCTTTTCGTCTCATTAACTCTCCTCCTCTTACTGACTCCCTTCAACCTCTGTCTCTTCGCTGCACTGTTGCATCTTTATCTCTTTTCTATCGCTACTCTAATGGTCACTGCTCCTCTGAACTGTCTGCATGCATTCCTCCACCTCTACGACGGAAGCGTAGCACCCGTCTAGCAGCAAACTCTCATCCCTTTTCTGTCCAACTCTCTAATGCAAGAGTTAACCGTTACTCCCAGTCGTTCATTTATGCAACAGGTCAACTCTGGAACTGTCTCCCTCTGTCTGTATTTCCTACTTCCTATGATCTCCAGTCTTTCAAACGCAGTGTGTCCAGGCATCTCGAAATGATCGGATCTTGAATTTGGCTCTCTTTGTATTTTGTTTTTCTCTTCGAAGGAACAATAATTGCGGGCCCGCGGCCTTTGGTTCCTTCTTCTTCGCATTAAAAAAAACATCACCATATAAATGATACTCACCATTGATTTGTAAATTACAAAATCTTAAATAGTTATTTAATGGCATTGTAAATAAATAAATTTGAAGAACGTGGCTGGAATGAGTCATCACTTTATATAGCTGGAGAATACATGCATTTCGTTGCTGCTGCCTGCTGCTGTCTGAGTCACTGCGTGTGGTCGTACCTTTGCCTGTTGTACTGTTCATTTATCATACATTATGTTCTTTCATTTCAGATTTTATTGCCAAGGATAACGATGACCAGTGAATGTTAGGCAGGTAATTCTATCAATTATTCATTCATAACCTCTTGATACAGTCGATATCCACTCACTAAATTAACACAAAGAATCATTTATGCTGTGATATGCTCTTGTTCTACAGCACATTACATGATCATAATAGAAGAATGCATAGAATCCAGATAGCTGATACCTGTGTTAGTATTCTCCTCATTTATTCCACTAATTTTCAGTTGTATTGTACGTAAATAATACACAATATGTGAGGCTCGTCGCGTTTAGTTTGTCGGTTGTAGATGGGAACTGAGAGTTTGCGTCCTCGACCCAGTTGAGGCAGCATTCTTGACTACGTGACACCTAGCTGATGAATTCCATGCTATGAATGATGTAACATGTTATATTTTTCTCATTTCTTTTGTAGTTAATTTTGGTTGGTGAGATTTCGATTTAAATACAAATATAGTATGAGTGAAACTTGAATCAGTTCATTAATTCTTAATGCAGTTAATATACATTGTCGTAAATGAAAAACAAAACATACTCTAGAGTTTACTGTAAGTATTCTCTCTCTCTCCATCCCTCCCTCGACATTTATGTGCAGAGGTTCCGTATTAAGAATGTATGTTGGTAAAAATAGGATATTTCCAGTTTCACTTCCTCGTCTGGTTGTCTGACTTGGCTTCATATTTCATAGCACCCTGGTATTAGGGGGAAAAAAAAAGTATGTAATTTCATGGACACACATCAACATTAGGAAGAGCTCTCTCTCTCTCTCTCTCTCTCTCTCTCTCTCTCTCTCTCTCTCTCTCTCTCTCTCTCTCAGAAAACGTGCGGAAGCAGAAAAATGCTTTAGTCATTGGTTGTAGAATCAAGTCACGCGTCTTCAAATTCTTTTGATGCCTCATTCTACTATTAATTGAGCTGTAGCAGGAAAACGAAAATACAAACAGTAACGACTGATTTTTACAGATTATTAACAACGTAAAAGTACTGTTACGTCCTTGTCCCCAAACAGCCACAGGCTCCAACAGCAGTAGTACAGTACAGGAAGGACGTTGCCCAGTGTGTTGTTCTTCCTTACGGTCAGCCTTAAGGTATACAGCACACAAGATCAGCTGAGGTGAAAATAAACACTGGCTGCCTAGAGTTCACTGTCTTTATTATCCAAATAATTCCACTTAATGCTTTTCGACTTCACTGTTCTACAAGCACTGGAGCTATACACATCTTACTAACTGCTATTACACTTAATGCTTAACAACACTTCACTGTCAGTATACTTGATGCATGCCAACACTTCACTGTTTTCTCAAGTTCCAATGATATACAAACTTCAATAACTCGTCACTGTTTGCCACTGTTTTTTACAAGAACCAAAAGTATACAATCTTCACTGACACTACACTGACACTGCACTACACCAAAACCGACTGCACTTCACACAAACTGACCTGAAACAAGACTAAACTTCACTCAAACTGAACTGAAAACTGACTAAACTTGTAATAATCTCTACCCCATCTTATAAAAGCTTGCATTATTCGAGAAACGTCTACATTTTTCCACATTTCTGATGTATTCTAGAGAAAGAGCACAGCTGTCAACTTGGGACCAGCCCAAAACATGCCAGTGTTGTCTTACATTACATAACACTCTAAATCATTTACCATACGAACTTAAATTACATAACTGAACAAGCAATCAGATACATAGAACATTATAAAGAAAAAGAGCACAAGAATTAATGCATAACTTACGAAATAACTACGTTCACAAACAGCAGGCAAACTGGCAACTCTCTCGTACCAGAACCGGAACTAGCTACCATACACGAAACGCCGAGAAGCTTCTCTAGCACCCAGCTGGTAAATCTCACTTCTTAACAGTACGATATTTATGAGAAAAAGTTGATAAAGTAATGGTATTTTTAATTCAAAAAACTTCAGAAGTATTCAAATTCTGACCATATTACTTCCAGTGAAATAACAAAGTAATTCTATTTTTTTTTACTGGACTCATCTGTGTGTGTGTGTGTGTGTGTATATATATATATATATATATATATATATATATATATATATATATATATATATATATATATATAAGAGGAAAAGGCAGACACCCAAACAGCACTACATCGAGTGAGTAGATGGTGAGCGTCCCCACCTACCATCTATTTAGTGCTGTTTGGGTGTCTGACCTTTCCTCCCTTCCTTCTTCTTCTGTCTTCCTTTCCTTCATTCTTTCCCCTCCCTTCTGCTTATAGGTGACTCTACACTGAATGACAAGCCAAATGGTTTCCTGTACACCAGGAAACCATTTTACTATGCTGGGTGGCAACCATATACCCAAATTATGGCGCCTGGTTGTTTAGTGGGTAATTAAGGCGCTCCAGTCGGATTGAGCCAGTGAAGGTTAATATCCATGGTGTTCTTGAGGTTTATTGCTCATGTAATGCCACTCATCGATGAGTTTAGGCTGGTCACTTTCACCTTAAATGTCACGACCAAGTATACCTAGCCCAGGTCTCTTACGCACCTCAGGGGTCAACATAGGATTGGATGATGGATATATATATATATATATATATATATATATATATATATATATATATATACACAGTATATATGTGTGTGTGTGTGTGTGTGTGTGTGTGTGTGTGTGTGTGTGTGTAATTTTCTACTACAGAACAAACGAGAAGAAATGAATGCGTATAACAATAAATAAGGAGAGGAACACTATGTAGCCAAGAGTCTCTGTAGAATGTGAGAAAAGGCAAATTAAAATGACAGTGATAGAATATAGTTAAGGAAGAGAGTGGTCAGTATGATAACGCCATAATCTTTGCCAGATGTTCCGTAACTCGGATGAAGTAAGAATCAAACCTCTTAAGACACACTACAATAGCATCACAAGTGAAGTTTACGAAAGTAATTGCGTTAAAATATATATTTTTTGTAATATTTCACCCAGCGAAAATAAAAAGTATGACTGGAATTATATATTTACAGTGAGAATATTGACAATATTCTTGGCATGATGTTGATTGGGAGTACTCAGTGGGAGAAAATTATAATTCCTATATTACACCTATGATGTCAAGCAGATCGACTGAGCTTTTTCATAAGCTTTGGAAACAAGCCCAAGAAGAAATATGTCATTCACTTCCAACAGTATTTAAGAATTTACTAGGTAGCAATTTAACATGCGAGTATTTTTCTCGACTTTAGCAAAGCCTTTGAGATATCCTCCAGAGAGCTTAATTAAGACGATGAAAGCGTACGATATAAGAGGGGATAGTTTAATATGCATTAAATCTTGGCTAAAGGCTTGGGGTAGGAAGCAAAACGTTAGTGCAAATATTCTTTTCAGCTGACTATTAAAAAGCTGAGTGTCAAACGGTCTCCTGGAGGATGCAGCGACACTCTACCATGCGCCTAAACACAGCTGTTCGTCACTGTGTGGCAAAATTAGAGATGAACACATAGCTTTTTTGTTTGTTGCATTTTTACGTTTTTTGGCCATTTTTGGTGTCAAAGAACCCGAGCCCAAAATGTCCGAGACTTTGGGTGTCTGGGACTTGGGCATCCGGGTCTTAAAGGGATTGCTTATCTATTTATCTATCTATCTATCTATATACCGGGATATATATATATATATATATATATATATATATATATATATATATATATATATATATATATATATATATATAATACTAGCAGGGGTACCCGGTGTTGCCAGGCCAAAAAGGCGAACACTTTAATCCTGTTTCTTCTAGTTCAATCTTTCTCCTACTCCAGAAAGACCTTGTTCCTCTTATGCTTTTGACGAAGGATTATAAGAGGTCCAAGAACTTTCTACTTCAGTTTTCACAGATTAAGGCACAGTATTTGTGTGCAGTTGTTATCTGTTACCATTGACCTCAAGTGACCTCTGACTGGTGACCTCAAATGGACTCAGAGGTCAACCTCATATAGCCTATATCCGAACTGGTCATGTGAGTCTCTGTGCCAAAACTGGGCTGCATGGGTACCAGGCGTTGCCTGAGCCAAAAAGACGAAAACTCTACCGGTGACCTCAAATGACCCAGATTTGAATTTTGACACCCTTAAACCCATCCTTGGGTCACCCTGATTCAGAGTATATATGGGTCTAGGGGTCTCTGGCCCTTGGTTTGGGAGTGATTGAACGGCAAACAAACAATGCTGCTCTGATATATATATATATATATATATATATATATATATATATATATATATATATATATATATATATATATATATATATGGACAAAATACTTACATAGCGCTTACTGAATTTAACTTTCATTTACTCTGCTGAAATGTTACTTTGAGCAAAAGTACAAAGTAAATTTTAATTTGGCAAAAAAAAAAAAAAGGTACAGGTATAAAGTAACAGTACAAAAAGTAACGAAGTACGAAATTAATAAGTAAGTTTCTTAGATTCGCAATGTTATTAAAGGACTGGTCTTATGAAGCAATAAGTAAAGAGAAAACAATGTGCCTGGAATAATTTGCTGTTTTCCCTTATTTTTTTTTAACTAATCCATGATACCTCCAAATAAGAAGGCTTGTGCTCTTCAGTTGTACGACGTTAAGTGATTAACTGAATCACGGACTCTAGTTTTATGGAAACATAAAAAAAAGGTATGGCTACATCCCTGACAACATCCATTCCACACGCCCTAATACAAGTTTCTCTATCAACACCAAACTACATGCATAGTACACACCTACACTTCTCTTTCAAAAAAAAGAAAAGAAAAACAGCAGTGCAACACGTGGGCTCGGAGTTCGCAGGGGGGGGTACCATAAATGCCCCCACCTTCCACCCCTCTCCCGGTGACGACTTGAGCTGCCTGGAACCACTGTCTGACTCTCTTCTTCATTTCTGCAACATTCGCGGCCTTTCCTCTCTCACCTTCTTTTTCTAACTGAGACTCAGCTGTCTGAAGAAACTGAGAGCAGACCCTTTTCTGTATCCTCCTACTTTTCCTATACTCATTTCAAAGCCAAAGGTGGCTGTTGTGTATATATATGCAACGACTTATCTTGCTCTCGTGTTCCTGAACTCGATTCTTCTGAATTCTATACACTCTGGCTTCGGCTTTCCTGTCATTCTCTGACTAAATATATCTGCGCTGTTTACCTATCTCCTAATGCTACTGGCTATCAAAAATTCTTCAACTAGCTTACTTCTACGCTGGAACACAGTCTATCCATTTCTCCTTTCCCTGAAATCTCCATTCTAGGAGATTTCAATGTTCACCACTACCTTTGGCTCTCCTCTCCTTTCACTTATCCACCTGGTGAACAAGCCTACACCTCTTCGATACTTAATGACCTAGAGCAGCTTGTACAGCACCCTACCCGTATCCCTGACTGCCTTGGAGAGAGCTCCAACATACTTGTCCTCTTTCTTACAATTAATTCTTCTTGCACCGTTGATCTTTTTTCTCCGATGGGCTCCTCCGATCACAACCTTATCACCTTAACCTGTCCTATTGCTCCGGTATGGTCTGTGGAGCCTCCAAAGAAACGTCGTCTGTGGCAATTTGGAGTTGGAGATTGGGAGGAGCTCAGGCAGTACTTCTCTGATTTTCCATGGAATGATTATTGTTTCCATGGCAGGGAGCCATCTGAGTGTGCCTTGCGCATTACGGAGGTTATTCTCTCAGGCATGGAAGCATACATTCCTTTCTCCTTTCCTTTGACTAATGGAAGAAAGCCTTGGTTTAATCACGCTTGTTCTAGTGCTGTCTGCAACAAGAAGAGGGCCTATAAAAGGTACCGGAGCCCACCCTCCCCTGAATTACATCTTTTATACGTTTCTGCCAAGAATCCTGCTAAGTCTGTTCTTCGCTCTGCTAAAAATAATTTCATCCATACTGTGGGAAATATTTTCCCCCAGAGCAGTTGCGCTCTCTACTTTTATTATAATTGCTCTTGGTTAAAAGCAGAGGAAAACTAGAAACCGTTGTTAATAGTTCAAGTGGTTTTTATAACCCAGAAATTACGTTCTCTTTAATAATTCTTGTTATTGTTAAATTAAATGCTACTGCGTTTAACCCTCGTGGACAACTCAATATTGTAAATACATATAATTATATGGAATTTTCCACTGACCTAAAATGCGTCTGCACGTTAGATGACGTGCCGAGGATGGAAAGATTTTCGTGTAAAGCAGATGTGGAATTAAGATATTCATATACAGTAGTTAAAGGGAATATTTGGTTTAACTTTAGTTTAATTAAAACTAAGATTAAATTGTTAGATTCTCCCCGTATATATCATGATGTAATCTAACTGTATTTAGCATTGTAATTAATTAATAGTTGGCAACCAACATTTCTATGAGGAACTGGGGCCTGCCGCGTTCACGCACTCTGCTCCCAGGCCTTGTTGAGTTAGGACTCTGCTCATAGTCATAGTCAAGCTAGCACGGTTGTACATAAGCATTTTAAGGACGCTTGATTGCTCAAGCAATTACACAAAGCAGCCCCATCGTCATCGGTTGCCCGACACTCCCTCTTCCCTAGCTAAGTAACTTTTACGAATTGGCTAATTCAAGGGGGAATAGCTAAGAGATAGAAGAGAAATAGTTTTTGTAGGTGAGTTAAGGTTTAGTTACGGTTTACCTAACTCTATGAGACTAGTTTGAATTTACTTAAGGACAACCTTAGGGAAGAGTAACGACCTACGAGTTGTTTACTAGGAAATACTAGAAATTTCTTACATTGTGGTGCCCCGAGTGGAGCACCGATTGTTTACCGGAACCTATAAATTTTTTTCACATTTTGGTGCCCCGATCGAGTGAGGAGAGCCGACGTGTGCCAAGGCGCTGAATGTGTTTAAAGTTGCTTTTGTTGGGCATAGTTTACTACCACGTTCGGCTGAAGTGAAGGACGTGGACATACGTGTCTATCGAACTCCGGGAGGAAAGGCAAGCACTTACTCTGAAGATGAAAGGCTGAATGCCATATTAGAATGGGAGCATGACCGTACTGTCCTATTCCTGTGAGGAAATGATATCCATGAGGAAGTGGAGGTCAATGAAGTAGTGGAGAATATTTTAGCAGTGGTAGGAGCTATAGAGGGCGCTTGTAAATTCTCAGTAGCCATAACTCTCCTCAAGCCAAGGAACCTGCCATATGGCTCTCCAGTTTGTTATGGAACATATAAATTAATTAGCAGAGCTGTGAACAGGAAGTTGCAACGGATCAGGAAGGGGAGGGATTTCATACATTTTAACGCCAAGCCCTTCCAAGCAACGTTGAAAGCTGATAGTATACACTGGAACCGTCATGGTAGGGAAGCGGTTCTGCAGAAATTTATAAATTATACAGAACATAAGAAAGGACAGTTCTATGTTATACAAGCTACGGGTGGGCCTATGGAGTATTAAGAGGAAATTAATTCTGAGCTTGGGGAATATGGGTGTTTTGGCAGTTGAGTGCGGGGATGAAATATAACCCTAGAGGTTTAATTACCCTGGGGGATAGGTTGATGCTATGGACCTAATCCCTACACTCCTCAAAATTAAATTAATAATTAGCTGAGCTGTAATGAGTGTTTGGAAATGAGAGGGGGGATAAATACAACCATTGAGGTTTAATAACCCAGGGGGATAGTTTGCACATAGAGGACCTAATCCCTACCCTCTTCAAAATTTGAAATAATCAGAGAATTACTAAGCTGGGGTAAATTATGGTTGAAACTCATTTTTTGAAACTCATTCAAAATAAAATGATTAAATTAGAAATCAGTCAACATGTCTGTTTCTTTACTGCAAAGATCTTCTAGTAGTAAAGCAGGATGGGTAACTAGAGCCATAAATGATTGTAAACAGTCGTTGGACGAAATACCTCTGTCCAAGGAGAAATTTTATAGTCTCCTAAATATCATGAAAGCCCGATGGAACAAGTATGAAGAAAGTTATATAACTTTAGAAGCGGCTATAGTAAAGGCTGATGATAAGGAACTCTTAGAGTCAGAAACTACGAAGTTTGAAGTTAAATTAAAAGAATACTTAACTGTAGTAAAGACACTAAAGCCAAAATTAGCTGAGATTGCCGCGTAAACACAAGTTGTGGAACAGCAGAGTAGAGCTGTGTTACCACAAATAACAATTCCGGAGTTTGATGGGGAGCAGAATTGGAAATCCTTCTAGGACCAGTTCAAATATTTAGTACACGATAGAACGGATCTTCCTAAAGTCAGTAAACTTACATATGTGTTAGGACAGGTCAAAGGAACACCATATCAGCTGATAAAGGAATTACCAGGAGAAGAAAATAATTATGAGGTGGCCTTGATTATCCTTAGACAAAACTACGAAGACAGGGAGCAAGTTATAACTCTGTTACTGAAGGCTCTAATTTAATTACCCGTACCTAGACACGATTTTGATTCCTTACAAAAATTTAGAATTGCAATAAGTTGTAACTTAAGGGCCTTAGGTACTTACGAAGATATTAAGGCATCAGATTGGGTGCTTTCAAGAATTGTGTCCTTAAAGCTTCTACCAAAAACCAAGGATGCTTTGTATGGTAGATACCAAAAGGATAATTTCTCATGTGAAGAGATTGAGGAAGGCTTGATGCACACTGTAAACATTTGCAAGGAACAGTAAAACCTACTGAGGTCAAACTGAAGACTGAAATAAAGAAAAAAAAACACTAACCAACTGGGGGAAAGCTAACTCAGAGAAGACTAAGTATGTGCCTAAAGAAGAGATAGGTACTTTCCTCAGTTCCTTAAGGGCTGAGGATAAAGTATTAAAGGTAAGGAATAGACATGCTGAGGATAATAATGAAGTAATACCTTCCCTGGTAAAAGACAGGAAACTCTGTGTATTTTGTGGTGAGCATCATGCCAGTGCATCTTGTCAACAGTATCCTGATTATGCCTCTAGAGTAGGAAAGCTTCAGGAACTGGGGTGTTATATAATCTGTATGAACTTCAAACATACTGCCGCGGACTGTAAGACTAAATTAAATCTTTGTTTTAAATGCAAAAAAGATCATCATCATAGTGCTTTATGCCCTAGGATGAAAATTGAGGTTCCTAAACCTGCAAGCGTCAATATGACAATTGCAAAAGGGAATGCGCCATTAGTAATGCCAGCTGCAGTACCAATAGCGGATGTGAAGGTATTGTTTGAGAAAAGAAACCTAATATTATGTTCCCTGTTTGATACGGGTGCTCAGAAAACCTTCATTTCTGCAGACATTGTGAAGGAATTAAAGTTACCTACAATGGGCAAGGTAAATATAGCCATTACAGGATTCTTAACAACTAGGAAAGCTCAGTCTTTTGATTTAGTTAGACCTGTAATACAATTAGGCAGATATAAATGCCGTACAACAGCAGCTGTGCTTGATAATGTGGAGACAAGTATATACATAAAGGGGTTGAAGGAAACCTCTGATCATCTACAAAACTCAGGGATAAAGTTGGCTAAACGAGATGTGGAATAAGATACTGTGGGTCCCATAAAAATGATAATTGGTTCTGATTATTGTGGAAGATTCCTATATAGGACTTTCAAAAAGAATAAGGTACAGTTCTTCATGAGTCCAAGAGGTAACCTTATTATGGGTCAGTTGCCTTTCCCAAAACAAGTTAAAGGAGAGGCCAAACTAGTAGACTCAGTCTTTGTTAACCCAACACAGTCATTGATGGTAGCTAGAATAGGTGCAGAATTAGAACCTACTCAGATAAATGACTTGTTGGATGAAAATATTGAACCTGTACACAAATTGTGGGACCTACACGGTGTAGGAATACACTCTGAGGAACCAACCCTTGAAGATAAAATAACCTTGGATTTGTATAATCAGTCTGCGGAATTTAAGGACGGACAGTACTGGGTAGGATTACCATGGAAACTAATCCATTCTGAGTTACCAACAAATCACCAAGCAGCTAAGGCTCAGTTAAATTCTCTTCTAAGGAAGTTGAGAAATAAACCAGAACATCTAACCATATATGATAATATTATAAAGGATCAATTGAAGAATAAATTTATAGAAGAGGTAGAATTCCCTGTTAACCATAAAGAAGGACATTATTTACCACATCATGCTGTAAGCAAGGATTCAGTAACTACTCCCATAAGGATAGTATTCAACTGTAGTAGTAAAGCGTCCAAGGGATCAGCTAGCTTGAACGATTGCCTATACTCTGGACCTACACTAACAGAGAAGTTAGGGAATGTGTTACCAAGATTTAGAGAGAAACCTCATGCTTTCACAGCAGACATTAGTAAGGCTTTTCTCAGAATAGGACTGAGAGAGGAGGATAGGAAATTTACAAAATTCCTCTGGCCTCATGATCCTCAAAGTGAGGATAGTCCATTGAAACTTACTGTTTCCGATCGGTGCTCCTTGGCTCTTGTGCTAGTCCTTTCCTACTTTGCAACACTTTAAAGCATAATTTTGAAAATGCCAAATGCCCAGAAATAGGGCAGGCTTTTACATGGATAATTTGCAAGGTGTTGTTGATACAGAGTCGGAAGCTTTGAAGGCTTATGAAGTAGCCAATGCCGAATGTGGGAAGTCAAATTTGCCGTTACAGAGCTGGAATACAAATTCACCGCTTTTGAGGAATAAAATACAAGAGGACTATCCAGATACTGACATTCCCAAAATTCAAAATGTGTTGGGTCTTAACTGGGATACAACAGCTGATGTAATAAGTTTGAAACCAATTAAGTTCTCTGATGTCACTCTCACCAAAAGGTCCTTGTTAAGTCAGGTCTCCATGTTATTTGACCCATTAGGGATGGTCAGTCCTATAGTTATTAGGGGCAAATGTTTAGTACACGTGGCTTGGCGAGAAAGCTTAGACTGGGACACTGAATTGGGTGAGACATATGTGGAACAATGGAAACAGATTAGAAAGGACTTTTGAGACCACATCAAGCATATGTATTCCCAGGAAAATAAACAGTAATGAGAAGTCGCACTTACACATATTTTGTGATGCTTCTCAAAGGGCCTATGGAGCAGTAGCTTACTGCGCAACAGGAGAGGATAGTAAGATTATATTGTCCAAAGCCAGAGTTGCACCAATTAAAGGAAGAACCCTACCTCAAATGGAATTGGCTTCCATAGAAGTAGGAACCAAATTGGCCAGGTATCTAACCACTACTCATGATACTCAGTTTGAAGATATTTACGGACTGACAGTGAGATTTGCCTTTACTGGATAGAGAAGGAAGACAGTAAAATTCCTTTCGTCATTAATAGAGTAATGACTATTAAAGAGCTGTCTTCCAAATTTAATTTCATGCATGTGTCCTCCAAACAAAATCCAGCTGATCTGCTCTTGAGAGGTTCGACCGTAAGGAGACTGATCAAAGATAACTTGTGGTTTAAAGGTCCTAAATGGTTACTCACTAAGGACTGGCCTAAGCAGAAACAGTACAGTATTGCCGAGGTTAGTGTAGTGAACTTGGATCCTGTTGTGCCTGAGCTAGAAGTAATTGACATCAGCCGATTCTCATCAATAAGACAACTTATAAACAATACTAAATTGGTTGTTGATTTTTTAAAATAAGAAAGTGGGATTTCAGAAGTCAGATCTAGAATACTGGCTGAAGAGAGTACAAAGGAATTCTTATGGGGAAATATATAAACTTTTAGGCCAAGACACTGGGAAAGGGAATAAGCTGATGAAGAATTTAGGTTTGTTCTTAGACGGAAAAGGTCTGATAAGATGTCGAGGCCGATTGGTAAAGGCTGACTTGCCCATCCAGACCAAACACCCCATTTCATTACCCAAGAGCGGATGCTTTGTACAACTAATTATAAAAGAAGCCCATGATTCCACTCTCCATGGAGGTGTGCCGCAAACCTTAGCCCAAATTCGGGAAAGGTACTGGATTCCTAAGGGTAGACAGGTTATTAAAAAATATCTCAAAAACTGCATCATTTGTAGGAGGTATGAGCAGCGACCTTATAACTACCAAAAGACCACCAGCCCTACCAAAGGATAGGGTGACCGTAAGTCGGCCCTTCCAAGTAACAGGAGTGGACTACATAGGGGCTATAACTGTTACGGGTGAGGAAACTCCCTATAAAGTTTACATTTGTTTATTTACTTGTGCCTACACAAGGGCTGTCCATTTAGAATTAGCGGATGACCTAAGCTCAGAGACATTCCTCAATGTCTTTCGCAGATTTGCCGCTAGAAGGTCTTGTCCTGGCAAGTTAATAAGCGACAACGGAACTAATTTTGTTGAAGCAGCACCTTTACTGTTGAACATAATGAATGACCCAAAGGTTAAATTGGCGCTGGGAATCCGAAATTGTATTTGGCAGTTCACAGCTCCAGGAGCTCCATGGCAAAATGGATTTACCGAAAGAATGATTGGTATTGTCAAGAACTGCCTGAGGAAAACATTACATAGAACTAAAATCACGAGAGAAGAATTAAGAACAGTAATAACTGAAATTGAAACCAGGATTAATAATAGACCCCTGACTTATTTAGATGACACTAGCGTTTCGCTAGAGGCCTCAACACCGGCTCATATGTTATATGGCGGGAAGCTCCATCCGATGCCTTGTGTGGATATCCAGGAAGAAGTTGATGATCCTAACATAGAAAATAATGATTGAGAACAACATCTGCGGAAGGGATATCAACGTCTGAAAAGGGAGTTGAATACTTGGAATAGACATTGGAGCGAGGAATATCTTTTGAGCCTACGAGAAGAGTTTTATGGGGCTCAGGCTCCCAGCAACAAATCTGTTATAAACATAGGGGATGTGGACTTAGTGAAGACCGAACAGCCAAGATCTCAGTGGCCATTAGCTAAAGTGATCTCCACACACCCAGATTCTGAGGGGGTGCTGAGACTCGTAAAAATAAACTATAGGGGACATACCAGTATAAACACTATTGATAAACTGATACCCCTTGAGTTAGCAGCCACTCCGGATCCAAGGGATGGTGAAAATCAGATGCGTCAGGATGCACAACCAAGAAGGGCCGCAGCGCAGGGTTCTCGAGATTTATGGAGGGAACTCTTGACTAAGGGTCATAATACATGATACAGCATATCATTTCCGCCGGCCCCAAAACTGTGAGAAATATTTTCCCCCGGAGCAGTTGCGCTCTCTACTTTTATTATAGTTGCCTTTAGTTAAAAGCAGAGGAAAATTAGAGACCATTGTTAATAGTTCAAGTGGTTTTTATAACCTAGAAATTCCGTTCTCTTTAATAATTCTTGTTATTGTTAAATTAAAATGCTACTGCGTTTAACCCTCGTGGACAACTCTATATTGTAAATACATATAATTATATGGAATTTTCCACTGACCT
>NC_137053.1:20873641-21222122 GCF_032717465.1 Coenobita brevimanus | reverse complement strand
AATGGAAAGATGAAATGGGTAGAGAAGAAGGGAGAAAAAGATTACAGTGGGAGATGAAGGGAGGGAGAGATGAGATAAAGGAGAGACGAAGAGGAAGAGTAGGAGAGATGAAGGGAGGAAAAGATGAAGAGAGGGGGAGAAGATGAGCAGGAGAGATTAAGGGAGGGAGATATAGGAGGAGCAGGAGTAATGAAGGGAAGGTGAGATTATGAATGGGAAAGATGATGTGAATGAGATATGTCGGGGGAGGGGAGATATGAAGTCAATGACAGATGAAGTGAGGGAGACTTGATGAGAAGAACTGAATGAAGAGAAATATGAATGGAGGAAGGATGCAAGAATGGAAAGCTGGGGGGCAGGGATAGGTGGCAAGTGTATGGGCGTGAGGAGTGGTTGGGCTATGGAGTGATCGAAGGATTAAAAGATGGATGGAATAAAAGACAAACGGAGTGAGAGAACTGAGAGAACTAAGATGAAGGAGAGTTGGTGAGCTAGAAAGTGTTAGAAGGAGGAAGAGATGGAAGCAGGGAGTGTTGAGGGAGAAAGGATAGGAAGTGAACTAGGGAGTGACGGAGTGGAGAATGAAGGGAAGGAGAGACTGATGTTCGAGGGGAGCAAGTGAGCTAGTGTGATGGACAGGGCAGACATGTAGGAAGGGGTAGGAGGAGAGGGGAGAAGTGATGGAGAATATCAGTCAGTATGAGAGAAGGGAGAGAGGAAAGTGCAGACTGGGCAAGAGAATTTCAATACGAAACAGGTTATGAAAGGAATTAGACTGGATATTTAAAATAATGTAATATTAAATCCAACCAGAAGAAAAGTTAGCCTATCCTCAAAGGAAAAAAAGGAAAGAATACTTTATCACCCTACGAAATAGGGAACGATTTTATACAATCATCTCCAGAGAGAGAGAGGGGGGGGGAGACATACAGACAGACAGACAGACAGACAAGCAGATGGCATGCAGACAAACAAACAAGCTGATAGAAAGACACAGTCAGGTAAATAGAGGAAAAATAACAGACGGAAACTGATACCGTCAGGCAGATAAACAAAGTGGCTGACTTAAAGATACGGAGACAGACAGGTAGTTGGACTGATACACATACAGTAACAGGTAATAAATAGATACACTGACATGCAGAGAGAGAGAGAGAGAGAGAGAGAGAGAGAGAGAGAGAGAGACTATGTACAGTGACAGGTAGAGAAACATAAAAAGTTAACAAAAAGCGGAAGGAAAAACTCTATAGCACAAAAAGATACCATCACCAACATCAGGGTAACTCCGAAATGTTTTTGTTTTTTAATTTAAACACAGAAAGGAGATCAAGAATTCGTAAAACTTGAGAATTATAAACCTTTAGAGTATAGGGGAATTGAATTTATACTCCCGACCATAGTGACTTAAATGCCTAACTTCGGTAGAGGCTATTACTATATACGACATGAATTGAATGGTATTGTGGACCATATATATATATATATATATATAGATAGATAGATAGATAGATAGATAGATAGATAGATAGATAGATAGATATAGATATAGATAGGTAGATAGATATAGCTATAGATATATGACCCACAATACCCTCTCTCTCTCTCTCTCTCTCTCTCTCCTTTAAGTGCTCTCCGACGTGCCCTAAGCACAGCCTTCTGCAGCATGGGCCCGGGCTCATTTTGGCTGCAATAATCTGCATGTGATGAATATGTTGATCACCAATACACTTGCCTGATGACACTCTATTAAATTTAAGAGCCGTACTTGGGGCAGGCTTGTGGGGTAATAGGCCAGAGAATGGTTGGGGTTCGGGTAAGGAAGGTGAGGTAGGGGAGGGAAGGTGGTGTGGGTTTAGTGAACAAATATAATGAAGGGTATGTGTAGGGTGAGGGGGGGGGCGAAGGGTAGAAGAATGAATGGGAAGGGTGAAGGGGAAGAAAAGAGAAAGTGGAATGATTTGGGTAGGGGAAAGGATGTGGGTTGCGTGGGGTAGAGGGGAGGTGTGGTTACGCGGGGAGTAGATGAAGAGCGTAGAGCAAACTATGGAGAGTAAGAATGAGAAAATGGAGAAGTGTGGTAGAATGTAAATATGTTAAGAATGAAGATTGAGAAGGGAAAATTTTTAGAATGAGTGAAGTAAGATGAAAGGGAAGAGGATATGAGTGGAATGAAAAGAAAGAAGAGGAAAAGTTAAGATGAATGAGCTAAAAAAAAAAATTAGTTGAGAGAAATAGAAAACTAGAGTAGAGTAAATCAAGTTGACAGGGCAGGAGACGACAGGTGGAAAGAAGGGTAAAAAGTAGTAATTTAACAATGAGAGAGAGAGAGAGAGAGAGAGAGAGAGAGAGAGAGAGAGAGAAACGAGGCGAGATAAGGAAAGCCAGAGATGTAGAAGTAAAACAGGGTAAGAGCAAAAAAAAAAAAATCAAGTTAGGAGAGGTGATGAATGGAGATATGGATGGTAAGGAGAAAAGTGCAGAAGGTTGTAAGGAGAGATGGAGTGCGATAGGACTGACTATGGGTAAAGAAATAACAAGAAGTGGTGTCAAGGCACAGCAAACCCATCCCCGGCAGTCATTTTAATGCTGAAGTATAAGCACAAGAGGATATCTAGTCAAAGATGTCACATATCAGATTTGGAGTAAATCGAGTAAAATTTGTCGATTTTATGCCCATTTGGAATTTTAGGCCCGACCCACCTGGCATTGACTCCCCTACCAGTGACTGGGAGGAGACCCCCTTGATGTAATGAGGCATGCTATAGGAAGCAGATTTGAAAGATGCACCTTTTGGGTTTCGTTTCATGTCGATATGACGAACTTGGAGGGAGTAATGACGAGAAAACCATTTTTTTCTTGCTTTCTTATATACTTTTTGGGCCTACATCCTGGGCCTTTGCCCAGTTTGGCCCAAAATTTAATCACGTGATCAGGTCTAAGCTCATCATATCTGTAATTTTAGTCCAAATCGCACCAGTGTTTTTTGTGTAACGTTTTTAACAGAGAGACAGACAGAAATAACGAACAAACAAACAAACGAACCGAGTGAAAACAATATCCGTCCCCTAGCCCCTCCGGGGCATGGACGCGTAATGAATAGGAACAGTATAAACTGCACTGTGAAAGGAAAAAGTAGGTGGGAGACAACATAGGAAGTAAGGCATGCTGGGATGTGATGAGGGAGAGATGTGAGAATGAAGTGGAACGTGAACACGAATTGCACCATGGACGAGAGCGAGGAAATATAAGAACTGGGACAACAGAAGGTAAGATTTGAGAGACTGAGCATAGGAGAAAGGGAGGTGATTACAGGAAAGGAAAAGTGACGTGAGATGGGATTGAATGGAAGTTGAAAAGGGGAAGAGGTGGGCGAAGGAGGAGACATGCGATGAATGAGGAGTTAGAGCAAGAGATAAATAACAAATATGAGAACAGGAGAGATGTGTGGATTAAAAGGAAACCTGGACGGGGAGGGGGGGAGGGCTGAAGAAGAATGAAAGGGATGTACGGAGGGATAATGGGATGAAAAGAATGGTGCAAAAAGATGTGTATAAGAGGCGTTAAGCGGAAAGAAGGGATTGTTACAAGAAGACGAAGTACCAGAGGGGCGATTTGGGAAGAGGGAGAAGTGAGAAGGAAGGAAAGGGAAAAGAGGATAAAGGTGGTATGACGAAACATAAACGATTTATGAAGAGGCATGACAGAAAGAGAATGGGAATGGATGAATGCGACACCGATGATGATGGAAGAAGAGTAGATGGATACTTGAAGGAGGGATGGGAAGGAGTGCATGAGAAAAGAGTGAGACCTAAGAAAGAGAAGTAACAAAAAGATAGAAGAAAGATAATTTTGCAAGGTGAATTTGCATTAGTAGAGGTTAACAGACTAGTTAAATGAAGTAACGTAAAAGCTCTTGCAAGGTGTAGGCTGCCGCAGATATTTAAAGAGAGTTGACCAACCTACACGGATCATTACATGTTCGAAAAAAACAAATAATTCCAACAGCCTCTCGGGGATTCATACGATGCACATAACGCCTGAAGTCCTTCCACCTGGCTCTATAGACCACTGCATTAACAAGAGAGTCAGAGAAAAGGACGAAGAAGGAAATCATGTGAAGAATTGAGAGATGACTATGTAAAAGGAGAAAGTGAGAGGATACACGAGAGGATACAGGCAAGACGAGAGGTATGGGATGTGGGATCAAGGACAGGGCTGCTGTGAAAGAGGTCAAGGAAAGAACTAAGCAGTAAAGAAAGGGGAGAGGGGAGTTGAGATGAAAGATGAAGGGAGCTTGAAAGGAACTGAGAAAAAGGAAATTGAAGGTATAAGGGAAAAAAAGTTGAGAGGAAGAAAGATAATGGAGAGGTTAACGGATAGAGAGAGAGAGAGAGAGAGAGAGAGAGAGAGAGAGAGAGAGAGAGAGAGAGAGAGAGAGAGAGAGAGAGAGAGAAGCTATTGTTATGAAACTATCCAATTATATGAGTTATGGCAAAAAAGGAATAAAGGAAATACAGGACAATACAAAGAAAGAACGCATTAGAACACAAAAGTGTTGATCAAATAATAAACCAGATACACCATCAGCCCTATCATGCCTTTTCATTTTATTCTGATTACAAACAAAAAGTTGTATTCAGCATTAAATTGGTTGTCTGGGATAAGCTGGTTAGATACAATTTCCATGAATAATACAGAGTGTGATTGAAAGTGTTGGCCAAAGTATTAACCTTCCAATTATTAGAAACTGAGATTAATGGGAAAGTTTCGTAGAGTAGAAAAAGATGGAAGGAAGATCTCATATAACATTCCTGCACAAGATCTCATGACTTTCACAAAAGTGTGTGGTAGGTGGGGGCGCTCACCATCCACTCACTCGATGTAGTGCTGCTTTGGGTGTTTGCCCTTTCCTTTCTTCCTTCCTTCCTCTTCTGTCTTTCTTTCCTTCATTCTTTCCTCTTCCTTCTACCTACGGGAGACTTTACACTCCCTCTTCTGTCTTGCTTTCCTTCACTCTTTCCTCTTCCTTCTACCTGTGGGTGACTCTACACTGAGTGACAAGCCAAATGGTTACCGGTACACCAGGAAAGCATTTACTACACTGGGTGATAACCCCATAACAAAATTATGGTGCATGGTGGTTTAGTGGGAAATTAAGGCACTCCAATCGTATTAAGCCTGTGCAGGTTTATCTCCAAGGGGTGGTTGGGGTTTATTGCTCACGTAATGCCACTCAGGGATAAGTGAGGCTGGTCACTCTCATCTTAAATGTCTGGACCAACTTGCCTAGCCCCGGGCTCCTACGCTCCTCATGGGGCAACATAGGATTAAATGATGGAAGAATGGATGGATTAGTAAAATTTGTCTATTGTTACTTGTGACTAAAACAGGGTTATAATAAAACTCAAATAACTCAACACTCCCGAGTTTTCTTTAGAAAGGTAAAAGAACGGGATTCAGTGGACAGAAAATTGGCTTCTTGAATTTAGTATTATTTCTGGTTGTGAATTTGACAGTTCCTTAGTGTGTCAAATCCTCTTTTAATGTGTCGTTTCAATACTAGATATCAAATGATCCGATTTTGAAGTATTGTAGACCTTTTTTTTTTTTTTTTAAATGTAAATAACGTTTTTCCTATTTGTTTTCTGTAACACACTAGAGCATAACAACTGGATCTGTTGCACTTGAAACAGTTTCATTCACTGTATTGGCTGATGCAATATTTATTTACGGTGCTTGCCAGATCCTATGAACAATTCACTTAAGGTCTTGTTATAAAAAAATTCTTTCTCAAATATGCATTATCATAGCTGATATATGATTATATAATTTTATCTATCTATCTATCTCATATATATATATATATATATATATATATATATATATATATATATATATATATATATATATATATATATATATATATATCATCAGCCGTTTGAGTGTCCACTGCAGGACCGGCCTATCCCGACCGAAGTGGGGACGATACAGCCAATGTATCTCTACCAAGTGGCTTAGGCTGTCTGGGAGAGATTGTATGTAGGGTGAAAAGTGCTTGTAAGTGTAACTTTTGTGCTGGAATGGCTTTCGATGTGTGTATGTAGTCTGTGAACCAAGTGTAATCGGCCCGCACAAGCCGACTAGGTGCAAACATACTTTACATTATGCGACACTGGCTCAACCACAGCACCCCTTGTGTCCGCCAGTGCAGTAGATGGCCTGAAGAACGCTCCCAAAGTTTATTACCCTGACGGGGAGCGAACCCTCGTTCTTCAGTGTACGAAAACGCACACTTTACCACAGTACCTCAGAGGCTATATATATATATATATATATATATATATATATATATATAAATATATTTATAATATATATATATATATATATATATATAGTTATATATATATTAATATATATATTTATATATAAATATTTATATATATATATATATATATATATATATATATATATATATATATATATATCATCACCATCATCATCATCATCCGGACCTTCTTTTCCACCCTAGGGCAGGGTGAGGAGTAGCAACGTCCAGACAGCCCAAATTTGCCCAATCCTATGGGCCACGCTTCCATTTACTCATCATAAACCCCCGGAATCCTGGCTCTATGGCATACGCCAAAAACATTCACCACGTTCTGTTGCTTCACATAAACGTATCCGATAGAGTCAATCCGGACGTTGTTGTGTTAAAAAAGGGGTGCCAAAGCCTTGATCATGCGCTTGTCACAACATTCATCCATCCAGCTCGGTCTCTTGTCAGCAAGGCTGGCATTACGGTACCTTACGGTACGGAGTACGGTACAGTACGGTTGATATTTAGGCTGAAAGTACGGTACGGAATTACGGTACTTTTTTTTCGTGAAGTACGGTACGGTACGATTTAGGTACGGTAAAACGAGCAAAATTCCTTACCGTACCGTACCCCAGGCTTAAATACATGATAATGCCTTTACGACTAGGTTTGAAAGAAGATATAATCGATGCAATTATGTTTCTCAGATGTAATACATAAAACTTGAAATTTCGATTGTAATTCAGCAGTGGAAGATTTTCTTTTTCGTTTTTCTCCATATATAATCATTTGAAATATTGAGGATAGAGCAAGAAGATTTTTTTTAAGTTATACTATGTTTATGATAATTATAAGTAAAAAAACAAAAACTTTACCATTTCAGAAAGTATGGTCAAAGAATCATGGTTTTACCTATCTAGAAGATACATTTTTTGTCACAATTATTATTCAATGATTATATGTATTGCATAATAATACTTTGTATGACACTAAAGTACAACATGTCTTTCTAAGTACGTACTACTATATGTAAGAATGGAGTATATCTTAGTCCACACATGAACTCTAAATATATTATGTAATGTATTATTGTGATTAGTGATATAGGCCTAGAAATAGATACTGTATATTTTGCCGGTGGTACGATAAAAGTACGGAATTACGGTACGGATTTTTTTCCGTACTGTACGGTACGTAAAAACAACTTGGGATACGGTACGAAAATACGGTACGGTATTTTAACCACGTACGGAGTACGGAAAAATATTTCGTACCGTACCGTACTACCAGCCTTGCTTGTCAGTTCCCTAGCCTCATCGACTTTCAAACCTCTCTTCCTCACACACACTCATCCACCATATCGTCACCCTCATAAAGAAACTGCTTAAGTCATTTTTTTCTACTTTTTGGGAAATCGAAAAGAAAAAATGTCTCGTTTTCTTAGTTTTCAATGACTTAGGCAGAAAATCGAGGAACATTTTAGACCACTCACACCCTAAGCCTGGCAAAGGCAGCTATACCAATAGCTCCGGCACATAATGAAGAATTGATTTAGGCATAAATTAAGAAATCGCCAAAAAATGACTAAGGTAGTTTCTTTATGAGCGCGACGATATCTCTCCACCTTATCCTTGGCCCACCTCTCCTCCTGCCTCCTTCAAATTTACTTAGATATACCTTTTTCACCACTCTATTGTTATACATTCTCTCCATATGACAATACTCTATCAGTACACTCTCTTCGATTCTGGTGTCCACCGACTTCCCCACTCCAAATCTTTCATGAATCACATTCTTTCGTATCTTATCCAACTTCTGTGCTCCACATACATTCCTCAGCAGTCATGCATTTCTCAGCTACCTTGACACTTCCTGTTCTTGTAGAAAGTGAAACCGACTGTGACAGTGGAAAGTATCGATAAAGCTTTTAATGCAGTGAATATCAGAAATTTATTAATGCCGAGATTGATTGTACTATAGAATTTGTATATATATATATATATATATATATATATATATATATATATATATATATATATATATATATATATATATATATATATATATATCATCCCCTGGACTAAAAAAAAAATGAAATTCAAGGAGAGTGTCCTACCTTACTAGGGAAATCAGAAAATGTTTATGCATTACCTTATATATCCGTTAACCCCAATAGTGCTATGGTATGTGTGTGTGTGTGTGTGTGTGTGTGTGTGTGTGTGTGTGTGTGTGTGTGTGTGTGTGTGTGTGTGTCACCAGTTAGGCTACGGTGCCAGGCTGATATTTCGTGTCAAAAATATATCTATTTCTCCCGATTCATGAATCTTGCCCTGCTGCACGTGGCTGTAATAATGTTATATGTTCTGAATCACTCCCTTTGATAGAGGGTACTGATATTTTGTTAGAGATACCCATATGAAACACTGTCATTTAGTTTACTATATGAGATACTGATGGGTACCTACGTAAGCGGTCTGTGACTGTTATAGGAGAAGTTTATGTGTTGCATTGTATCTTCTAGTGTCGTCGGGAGGAGTGGGCAAAATGGCGCTGACTAGACCCTATTCTTTATTTTTTTCTGAAACGGGTCAGCTAGGATTGTCTAAATTAGTATCATGAAAAAGTATCTGATCGAATGAAAGTTTTCTCCGAGCACATTAGCGAACATCTTAGAATGACAGAAAAAAATGTACTGTACAGTATATGCAACTGAGATGATAACAGGGATAGCAGTGATATGGCCTTAGTTGAACATTAAAAGCAGTTCCAGTATACCATTAAGTATCTATATGAGGTTGGAATGAAAGTTAAGAAGTTTCCAGAGAAATATGGAAAAAAAGATGTTAGGAAACACTTAAAGTGACAGAAATTATCAGCTTGGATTAGGGGAAGGACTGGAGTAGTACACGTAATTAAATCAATAAAAAAAAGGATTGGTATTACGCGGGCCATATTTGTTAAAAATATGAAAACAGATGAACAAAGAAAGCATCAGACTGGGTAATACCCGTTTCGAAAAGACCAAGAGTAAGACCAACAACCAGGCGGTGCCATGAGACAAAAATTTACTTCAGGAAATTCAAAACCTACCCCCTCCCCCACCCCTGTCCCCCCAAAAAAAATGGGGGGAGGGGCAAGCGATGAAGACAGAAAATTTGTTAGAGATCCCAGGGTTCTATAATGGAAAGAAATAACACGAGACATGAAGAAGTGGACACGTTTGGGAGAAATATGTGTGCTGCAGTGGAATGTTACTGGCTGTTGCTGCTGCTGCAGTTGATGATGATGACGAACATGTTACGTTTAGACAGAGAGAAAGACAGTCGAGACAGGGAGGAGAGGGCGTTCGCAGAAATTAGAAATTACATCCACCAGTTCAAGATCAAGTCAGGGTTAGTGTGCCGATAAAGTTTTGTCTAATCAGCAGAGAGAGAGAGAGAGAAAGAGAGAGAGAGAGAGATTTTTTCTCTACCCATTAACTTATTTATCAGCTACTTTTCATAAGACAAGGATCGAGACAAAATCTTTGTGATCGATTTAACATTCAGTATTTTTTACTCCCTTTTTTTTCCCCCTTAGTGTGCAATATTCCTTTAGCACGGAAATACAGTATATGCGATGATCCTGACAGGAACTAATAAAACGGGTTGGGTGTTCTAGCGATTACCTCAACGACTGCTCCGATTCCGTGCGAAACAAATTATGAGCAGGGTCATCACTGAAATACTTGAGTCTTTCATTAACGTACTTAAACAGTTAATTAAACTCCCATACAGTCCATATGAAATTCTTAATAACAAAATGGAATTTTATATCAGTGCAAACATTTTTAACCCTTCCACTACAAACAGGAAACACCACTCGTAATGGACGGGATAGGCGAAAAAGAGAGTGAGGAAAATGAGGGCTGAGAACTGATGTAAGGCGCCAGAAAGAGGAGGGGATGGATGAATGGAGCGACGGAGGGAGAGGGATTAACCCCTTAGTTCCCAGAGTTGCTGTGCGAGGGATTTTGCTGGAAGGGCGATGGGCGTACGGCCCTCCGCTTGTCGGCTCATAGTCGCAAAGCTCATAGGCCCCTACCCGGGGGTTCCCTTCTTTATTAAATTTTGGAAACGCCTAGTTCCCTCCCATACTGGGGACACGGGGCGCAAAGAGGTTAAGGGAGAGGAAAGGTGAGGTAGACAGGTTGCCCTCTAAAATTTTATACGTAGTTACAAATAAAAACTTACTGAAACTGACATTTATTGATGAACTGATCACCGGATAATCTTAACATCATTGAAATTTCAGACTTTTTCTACATGGTCTTATTTGCCATTTTTCGCAAAATTTCAGGATCTTTACGGGAATCAATTGCTACATATAGCACACCTGTAACTAAGCAGTCTATGATTACAATCCTCGAGTCTAGTGCTAAAATTTGAAGTCTTATAATGTACCTAAAAGACCAATTTTTGGTCGATATTGGAAGTACGAGACCAGGAGTCTTCATTACATAGCGCACCAACAGATGGAATTCCCGCGTAGCACCATATTTGGCCACTAGAGTACTGCCGGTCCGCCATACTTCTCGATAGACGCTGGAAAATCTCATGCAGTACGGTGAACTGGTAACTTCAGCAGTCTTTCATGGTGCTTTGGTATCCTTCAGGAAGTGCTTAGGAAAAAATAATATCACAAGTGAAGCTCAAGTAACATTTCCGCTTCATACACTGAGAATAGAACATAAGTTACCAAGAACAGCAGCTCATTAATATGACCACCTAACTACACTTTGCTGACGATGTGTGTGTGTGTGTGTGTGTGTGTGTGTGTGTGTGTGTGTGTGTGTGTGTGTGTGTGTGTGTGTGTGTGTGTGTGTGTGTGTGTGTGTGTGTGTGTGTGTGTGTGTCTTTTACACACACACACAAACACACCTACGCCTATCCTTTTGGAACCAATCAGATAGACATGGCCGATCAAAGATGTAAAAGTTTGCATAACATGTGCGACCACAACTGGGCTTCCCCGTCCGGTTCAACACGGTGTTTCACACAGGGTGGTATATAGTCTGCGATCAATTACATTTAGCCATAGCTTTTGAAACCACAAGACAGCTGAAAAAAAATGACTTGCAAATCCTATTAGCTCGAAGATTCTCCTAGCAAATTTATTTTGCCGGAATAATAGCGGGAAAGAGGAATGGAGGACAGATATAATAATACTAATACTAATACTAATAATAATAATAAAAATAATAATAAATTTTTATTACTATTATTATTATTAGAGAGAGAGAGAGAGAGAGAGAGAGAGAGAGAGAGAGAGAGAGATTACCCAATATTAACCTAAGTTGATGGTAGATTTGAGGGTCAGCCATCGAAGAAACTTTTGTTTTTTAGAACAATAGATTAAAGAAACGCTGAACAAGCAATATCAATTGTTATATAGTCTGGACAAAGCTTATGTGATGGATTCAGGGTATGCGATAAATGAAGCGATTCAGTTTTCAGAACGATCAGTCAAAGGTCGTCACAAGATAATGCGAACTTCGACCTTCTATGTGATAGTTAAAAAAAAAAATATGTCATTGAAAAAAGTTTGATCTGCTATTAACCAAATTTCGTGGAATGGCTGAGGGTTAGCTAAAGAGTAAACCGACTGCATTTCCGAAAATATGGTCAACAACGGCTAATGTGATAGAGTGAGATCAACTTATATACTGTATATTTAATTTAGACCCAGTTTTGGAGAAGGTCTGAGGATGACACCCCCCCAAAAAAAAAAAAAATGATTCCTTTCTAAGATCCGTCAGTCAAAGGGAAGAGTCACAGAAAAAGTTCAAATGCCAAGGTCACACGACAAAATGAGCTCATTCTCTTCTTATTTGCACTAAACTCGGTGAATATGTTACTCCTCTTATATCTCTGTTATCTGTCTTTCCGCTTCATCCTTTCTCCTCATTTCTACGGCTTCTTGATGATATAATTCCTCCCCATTTTCTAACCCTTATTATTAATAGATTTCACCCACTCATTCACATATTTTTCCGTCTCCATTATCTTTCCTTTTTTCATCTTTATCCGTTGCTCCTTCCGCCTCTCCCCTCCCTCTTCCCCCTGTTTCACACACACACACACACACACACACACACACACACACACACACACACACACACACACACACACACACACACACACTTATTCCTTCTCTCCCCTTTCCTTCTCCATCCATCAGTACGTCTACACCCTGTTCCCAGTATAATACAGGATCCAATAAGACACCATGTCAGAGTTTTCTCTAAAAATCAAGACACCGAATCTCTTCTCACCTCTTACTCTGCCATGCTCAAGATCTCTCTGCACTTTCTCAAATGTTTTCAAGGTTTCATATTTTGCTCTGAATCGGCCGTGTAGGAGGTGGTGGTGCAGTGTGTGTGTGTGTGTGTGTGTGTGTGTGTGTGTGTGTGTGTGTGTGTGTGTGTGTGTGTGTGTGTGTGTGTGTGTGTGTGTGTTACAAATTTGGTTTATTTCATAGCATAATATGATGTGATAAAAGTAGTAATATCGTACAGTATAATGGTGAACTACTATGGTTTATAGCAGTGTGTGATGGCAGTGATCGGTGCTGGATATGACCCGGTGGCATATTTCCATTCTGTATAGTTATTCGTCTCAATGCCACAGCCAGTCACCTCAGCCAAACAGCCCTAGTGGGATAGATTAGGTATGGCTAGGATAGATACTCTTATCCAGGTAATTTTGCCTGCGAAACACACTGAACATATATTCGAGAAAAACTTATGGTTAATTTTGAAACAATGGGGCGAGCCTCGTTCCTGGCTGAGGGTTCCCGGTGGTGAGACGTGTACGCATACAGAACGGAATTATGCGACCCGGTGGTGAGAGGCCATGTAAGGAAGACTAGTGTTTTCTTCCTTCTTGTTGTTATTGATGTTTTTACACCCTTTTGGGTTTTATTTTTTGTTCAACGTGTATAATAATAATAACAACAATAATATTAATAATAATAATGATGATAATAATAATAATAGTAGTAGTAGTAGTAATAGTAGTAGTAGTAGTAGCAGTAATTGTAGTAGTAGCATTAGAAGTAGTAGTACTAGTAGTAATAGTAGTAGTAGTAGCATTAGAAGAAGTAGTAGTAGTATTTATTATTATTATTTTTATTATTATTATTGTTATTATTATTATTATTATTACTATTATTATTATTATTATTATTATTTTTATTATTATTATTATAAAATAATGATAATAACAATAGTAATACATTAAGAATAGGTAAAAGGTTTCTCTTGTTTTTTTTTTCCTTCATTTTTTCCTCTTCCTTCTGCCTATTGGTGACTCTACACTGATTTACAAACCATATGATTTCCTGTACACCAGGAAACCATTATCTTTGCTGGGTGGTAACCATATATCCAAATTATGGCTTCTGGTGGTTTAGTGGGTAACTAAGGAGCTCCAATCGGATTGAGCCGGTGTAGATTTATCTCCAAGGTATGGTTGGGGTTTACCGTTCACGTAATATTCAGGGATGAGTGAGACTGGTCCCTCTCATGTTACTGTAAATGTCAGGAAAAACATGCCTAGCCCCGGGCTCCTACGCTCCTCATGGGGAAACATACGACTGGATGATGGATGGATGGATGGTAAAAGCTATTTTAGTGGAGAACTGTAAGTAGATATGGTGGTGTAGGTGTGCTGATTGATGAGAAATGGGTGGAATATGTCATGATGTATTGAGAGTAACTGGAAGCATTACAGCGGTGAAAATATTGTTTGGTAAGGTCATGATTTCAGGTGTATCGGGATATGCCCCAAAGTCTATCTGGATGATGAAGAAAATGATAGATACTGGGATGACTAAAAACACGTGGTTGATTCTGTGGGGGATGATAAGACTGTAGTTTTGGATTGGACTTTAATTGGACATGTAGAAGAAACAGCTCAAGGATATGAAGTGGTGCTTGGGGGATGCGCATATGGTACAAGGAATGCAGATGGGGAAAGGATACTCAAATTTGGGGAGGCCGTGGACATCAGTGTTCACAACACACCTTTTAGGAAAGGCAATCTGATTACATATGAGTCTGAAGTCAGGAGGGCTGATAGGAGGTTGGTGAAGGATGTTAGAGTTATTGGGAGTGAAGAATTAGTGCAACAATACAAATTACTGATATGTGACATGGTGCTGAAGGAGCAGGTGGTGAAGATGAGGACCTATGCACCCAAGTGGAAAATATGGAAACCGAAAAAATAAGCAGCAAGGGATGCCCTCTAGAACGATTTTGAGTAGATTGGTGGCATTAGAGGGAGCTGTTTACAGAAGTGTTAAAAAAAGGTACAGAGTTCTTGAGAGCAATCTCTTCAGAGTTACTAATTCAGTGTATGGATGAACAAGAAGCACGCCAAGACATAAGGTAATGTGGTGGTGGGAAGGGGTTTTAGAAGCTGCAGTTAGGGAGAAAAGAAGATTTTTTTTTTTTTTTCTGGGAATGGAAAAGGTTTGGTAACAGAGAGGAATATTTGGCTGCCAGGCGTAGGGCTAGAAGAGGTGCACAGAGCAAAGTCTGTGTCTCAGAGGCTTTCTCTGGAAAACCTAAATAGTGCTGAACGGAAGGAAGTGGTATTTAAGGTGCCAATTAGATGAAGAAGGAAAACAAGGATATCATAGGACAGTAGTGTATGAAGACTGAATGAAAGGTAATGACGAACAGTGTGGATAACACAAATGCCTAGAGAGAACGTTATACTGTCATCGGTTGCTGAATGAGGAGTTTGGAACAGGGAAGGTTTTGATCCATCGTTTGTCCCTTGGCCTTTGATTGATGCTGCGAATGTGAGCAGGGCAATTGACAGAATGCAGCTGGGGAAGGCAGTGGGTGTGTCTGGGTTGACTACTGAAATACTGAAGGCCTCAGCAGATACAGAAGTGGGTTGTTTTACAGATTTGATAAATTTGATTATATATGAGTGAGTTGTCTCTAATGACTGGCTGAGAGTGTGATTATAAATGTGTATAATAAGGTGGTCCTGGACTATCTCTTTGGAAAAAGTTATGCTCCTACAATGCTAACCTGTTCCTTTTCCTGAGAAAACTTTCCTATGAAAACTTCAGCTAAATCCATCAACATTTACCCATTGCACATCGGGTCACAAGTTTTCACCCCATTACTGCAGACTAGTCCCCCTCACAATGGAGTAATAGCACTTATTGGTGGGGTATCATATTGGCAAGGAACTCACTGTTGCCTGCTTCTGACAGGGTTGACCCTCGTGAGTCCGAGAATTGGAGACGGTAGTCCTCCTGTAGGAGGAACAGGAGTTTCTCCTCAATCTTGGTCAAGGTGCCGCTATACTGTATTCTTGGATTAGTGCCACACCTCGCACGACATGATCGTTTGTGATACAGAGTTGCTGGACTGTCTCAGCTGCCTTCATGAAGACTTCTTCCTCATTCCAAGTCTTCTGTGGCCGTTCTGTGTTCCAGTCAATATTCATGCATTCAAAGAACTTCTTGGAGTTTGCCAAGAAGTCTTCCAAGAAGGCTCCGACTGTCACGTGCTTAAAGACTGTGGCCCGTTTAGGTGGGGCATCAGTTCCAGAGTTGACCTTCATTTCCCTTACAATATGCTGCTTGGTTTCAGTGGGAACTCTGTCTTTGATGAAAGCCAAGGTGACCACCTCCTCCGAGAGATACCACAGATGAGAAGCGAATATGGCTAATGCAGCCTTTCCAACAGCTGCATCGACTTCACTATATCTTTTCAGCTTCTGTAACTTCTGAAAATCGCTCCAAGGCACGCAGGTAGGGAAGGGAGCTTCATTCCAGGCACTGGTGTAGATACGGGCAATGAACGCAGCCATGATCCAATGTCTCCTTTTTTGACATCATCTGAAATTGTCCACAGAACAGCCAAACCGTCAGTTAGTAAATCACCTTGGCCATCCATCGGGACTGGTGTACTTAACCCTGGATGCAGAACCGGTTTCCTTAAGGAGAGACTCTGCTGAGGAACATGACTGTTAGTTACAGCAACTCTCGATAGTCGTCCCTCGCGAAATGTTTCTTCTTCAATGCCAAGGTAAACCAGATCAGCATTTCGTCCTTGACATCCTTGAGGACTTGTGCCACCTCAGGGTTCAGGACACCACCTTGGAAGTTTGGCTGGTCAACAGGCTCCCACTGGACTTGCAATCGTTTGAAAATTCCAATTTCAGGACCAGATGTAGGACCCATCACTGTCATAAACACTGCCTGAACGACGAGCTCCAGGACATGGTGGTGGCAGGTGAAGTGGAGCAGGTCCTTCCTAACTTTTTGTTCAAGGAGGACACGTGCTCCAGATTTCCGGCTGGTGCTGGACGCTGTCGTGTTGAATCCCATGCCTGCAATTTTTTTGGTGAGGCCCCATTCTTCCACAGCTCTGGCAACAACTTTTGCAGTCTGACAACCAGTTCCATATGGCAGTTTGGCAACATGGAGCATCTGCAAAGAGCCACTTCCAGACACAAGATTGGAAGGCAATCGATGTGTTCTTTGGTCATCAGATCCTCCATGAGTTTGCCTTCCCAGTGGACAACAAGTGGCCCCTCCGGCTTGAACTCCACTTTCTGACTTTGGGCCCTGCTTTGTCGAAGGTCCACCCTTCTGCGTCTGATAGTCGATCTGTTCAGTGCTAGCTCTCCGACGTCATAGCCAAGGACACGTGCTGTATCTGTGAGAATGTAGGCTGCATCTCGATCAGTGACTCTGGTTTGATCAAGAGATGTAGCAACATCTGATGTGGCAAATGACTTTGTATCCCTCTTTGCCCAGTTCAGAAAACTTGCACTGCTGAAGTTGTCATCACAGCCCTCAGTGCTGGTAGATGCAGCCACTGAATGAATCAGACTGCTTTCTCCACTGCTGCTGCTGGACTCCAATTGGACAGTGGCTGAAGACGTTGATGCCTCCTCTTGTCAGTGACGAAACCATTTCTCAAGCCACTGCTCCCACTCCATTGCCCATTTTTCTTGAGTTGCAAGTTCAGAGTCCACGAAACCCATGGAACCACATCGACCCGGCTCATACTGAGCAAGGAAAAAGGCTTTACCTCCAGTGTTGGTCATCATGCAAAGGCCATCCTTGTTAGAGACATCGAACGAATCCTTCAATTGAGCCAAAAATACCTTCTTCT
Organism: Coenobita brevimanus; assembly: GCF_032717465.1. Lineage (NCBI taxonomy): Eukaryota > Metazoa > Arthropoda > Malacostraca > Decapoda > Coenobitidae > Coenobita > Coenobita brevimanus. The sequence continues at coordinate 21,204,618 of NC_137053.1, read as the reverse complement.
TTTTTTTCGCGACTTATTTGGGCCTCTGATCGTCACGTCTTGCCTTTCTTCAGCAGCTAATACTCTTTGCAGAGCTTCTCTACCTTGGTGGCGACGTTTTCCTTGGGTGAGGTGGGGATCGGGGCCATTCTTTGATACTCTGTCAACATATCCATGACTGATGCGCTGGCTTGGCATATCGTCTTTCGGGGAGGAGATAGTTGGTCAAGGATTACACCAAGAACATCTCCTTGAGATGGGAGTTTGGAACCGATGATCTTCAACAACTGGACCACAAAAAGACTATTTTCTGTCTTGTATATCTCGACATCGATCAAGTCTGGGAAAGAAAAAACGAATAATTAGTGGTTAGATAACTAATAACAAACTTAGTTTCGAACAGTAAAGAAATATACGTATTGTCTGTGAGTTGGATTCGCACGCGCACTTGGTTATGGAACTGCCTCCTCGGGAGAATTTTGTGCCCGATATGCAGTGGGTAGACACTGAATGGTTTTGCTGAAATTTCAGTTGAAATATATTTGTTTTTTTCAAGAGGATTAACTGATTCCCGATGTAGGAGCAAGAAAATTCTCTAATTTAAATTTCTCCCCGGAGCTAAGGACCACCCTAGGCACTGTATAAGATAAAGGATGATGACCTAGAATAAGGAAATTATAGAGACATAAAACTTTTGAATCAGACAATGAGGGTAATGGGGAGGGTCCTAGAAAGTTTGGTGGGGGAAAGACAGGATACTGATGAAATGCAGTTTGGGTTATATCATTCAGAGGGACCACTGATGCTATATTCATTGTCTGACAGCTTCAGGAAATATGTGTAGGAAAGAAAAGGGAGTTTTAATTTGTTTTTGTTCATTTGACAAATGCCTTTGACAGAGTCCCATGGGAAGTGGCGAGTTGGGCAATTAGAAAGCTTAGGATCGAGGAGTGGCTGGTTCGAGTGGTTATGATTATGTATGGGGGTGCTTGCACCCAGCGAATATATATTTTTGTGACGAGTTTTCTATGGATGTTGGCGTGAATCGGGAATCAGTCTTGAGCCCCTCATTGTTTGTCATGGTGCTTGAAGCTCCATCATGCGACTTCAGAAATGGACTTTCATGGTAGATGTTGTATATTGGTGTCTTGGTGTTGACCGTAAAGAAAGAAAGGGAGGTGAACGAAAGATTTAGGAAATGAAGAGCCGAAATGGGGCACAAGGGTTTGAAGGTCAATGCGGTTAAAACAAAAGTGATGATCTCTGAGGTTGGTGGTTGCACTGTAAGCAAAGCGAGTAGGCCTATGTCTATGTGCAGTTCCTCACAAGAGTATGGGAAGTAACTCCATCTTGTGCAGTGCTTGTGATAAGAGATGTGGTGCTATTAGCATGCTGCAAAATAATGCCGATTTCGCGTGTGTGATGTGGCGGTGGGAGCACATAGAGATTGTCTTTCATGAAAAGATTATTTTTGCTGCTGAGTTTCTTAAGTCTGTGGAGGAGATTTTTATCTGGGGGATATGTTGTGTGCTGGTCGTGGGGCAGGAGCTAGCTCTGTGGCTAGGGTTAGAAGTGGTTGGAGAAAGTTCAAGGAACTCTTACCTCTTTTAACAATGAGAGGGCCTTCCCCCCGCGCTAAGGGATCTTTTTAAGTGGCATGACTTAGGAGTGTGATGCTGTATGGTAGTGAGATTTGGCTATAAAGGAAGGCGATATATATAGACCCGAGGATAAACAAATGACACTTATTTAATGAATGTGTTGTGTGTCCTTGATTGTGAGACCTGGGGGGGGAGGGTTGAATTGCCATTGAGGAGTTGAGAGGAAGGATGGAACTTTAATATATTGGTGTTATAATGATGAGTAGATTGGGATGGGTTAGTAATGTTGAAAGGATGGAGGAGGACAGTTGGGTGTCGAAGGTGACGGTTGGACATGTTGAGTGGACGGAAGAGGACAGTTGGATATAGAAGGTGAGAAGTGTGAACGTCGGAGTTAGAAATGAGAGAAGCAGACCAAAAAAGACCTGGAACGAGGTCACAGTCTCAGGTACAATGCTGATTTCATTACCAATAGCTGTATTAAATTGTTGTTGTCAACATTACCGGTACATAGCCTATAAATATCATGATGGTATATGCACAGATACATTAAACGGATGTTCATATTAAGGAATAAGAACACAAACAGTTTTTTGGGTAAAAAGAAACCTAGTGTAAGGAAACAGTGAAACGGAAATGTGTAAAAGTGAGGGGAGGGAGGGTAAAGGCTGAGCGTGGGAGGGGTACAATGAGTTCGTGAAAGGGGGTCGGGATGGTGTGTGTATAGAAGTCGTATAGGAGGTTATATGTTACAATAAGTGCTACCAATATTTAGATCTAAGAAATGCGTAAGAGAAATGGGTAGAAAAGAGGATGGCTCTCCCCCACCCATTACACCATTGGTACAGCCGGCAGGAAACCAATAGAACAGTATAACACCATTCTTGTTAGAAAGAACAAGCATGGAAAATTATAGAAAAGGCAGATAAGGAACGACTTTGCACTGTGTAATATCTGTTCTACACATCTGTAAAAGAGAAACAAACACAGTCGCCGAATATTCTCGTTATTATGAAAACGTTTCAAAGTCAGCGACATGCACATCAACCTGGAAAACAATAAACAATACTCAGTTAGTTGTAACTTATACTCTCAAAATATTTATCTTGCCGAATTTTAAAAGTATCATTAGTGGTTGCGCTAACTACTGTTGATGGTAACCTATTCCATTGGTCTACTTTTATCTTCAATAAATTTCATCTGCCATTTTTCAGTCCAATTTATTAACTTATTCAGGTAATATTTGTATAAAATCGCAGTCTCTTTTCGTAAATACTTTTCCTCCAATCTTCGTGTCAACTGCAAATTTCGCTGTCATAGAAATGAGTCGATTTTCTACATCAGTTCTATAAATATTGGAAAGATCTGGTCTTAGAAATGACTCACGATGAACTCCATTTGTTTCTTTTAGCCACTCTAATGATTCGCCAATTATCGCTGCAGGCTGCTTGCGATTCTTGAACCAGTCACCAGTCTATCTATCTATTGCCAAACTCTCAATCCCGTAAGGGGTGGCTACAAACAAATCGCCTCCATGTTGGCCTGTCCAATGCCACTTCACTGCCTTGCTTCCAGCTCACACACCCCTCTCTCAAATACCTCACCACTCCGTCGCTCCATCTCATCCTCGGCCACCCCCTCCCTCTCCCCCCCTCCACGCCACTCGCATACACTTCCCTCGTCAGTTTCTCGCCCTCCATCCTCTCCACATGGCCAAAGCACCTCAATGTATTTCCCTTAAAGCTTTCTATCACATCCACACCCACTTAACAGTGCTCCTTCACTTCCTTTTTTTTTTTCAGTCTGTCTCTTCATGTAATTCCACATGCTCCTCTCAAATAATTCATTTCCACTACTCTCACTCTTGACTTGTGTCCTTCCAACAAGGTCCAAGCTTCACTTCCATACGTTAGAGTTGGTATCACAATATTGTCATGTATTAACTTTTTCACTTCCGTGCTCACTTCCCTGTTCCATATCATTGCTTTGGAAGAACCAGCAACCTTCTTCTCTGTTGTACCTTTTCAAGCACTTCACCCTCTAAACTTCCATCCTTACTGATCACACTACCCAAGTACTTAAACGCACATTTTCCATTTCCTCCTCACCCAGCCTCATTGTACATTCAATGACATCCATTCTCTCAAAGACCATAACTTTACTCTTCCCTACATTCACCTTCAGATTTCGTTCCTTACACACTCTCCCAATTTCTTTCACCAAGCCTTGCTGTTCCCCTTCGTCTTCACTTAACAATACAGTATCATCTGCAAACAGCAGTACAGGGAGTTTCTAAACACTGCTCTCTCTAATTTAGGTCTCTTCAACATGCACTGCCCTACATTGAATTTTCTTTATAACCCCATCCATATATAGACTGAACAACCATGGGGACATGACACATCCCTGCTTCAATCCAACATTCAGACACAAATATTCACTCAGTTCACAACCCAAACGCACTGCAACGTTAGCACCCTCACTCATACTCCTCACAGCATTCAACAACTTCCCATTTTCTCCACATATCCTTAATACTTTCCACATTCATCAGAGAAATTACCAATATGCCGGGAATCGAACCCAGGACTCTCAGGTGAGAGCCAGGCAGCATACCACTACACCACGACCAGGTAAAAGTTAACTCACGTTGTCACAATCTTGTAACCAACGTCCCTCCGCCCCCACTGTGGGCATGAAGAGGATGAGTTAACCCCCTGGCACTCGGGCAAGTAGATGCTTTTAATCTATCCCAAACACTTACGGCAAGTCAGAATGAAGAGAGAACCTGTATTTTTTTTTTCACAGGAAAAATCATCAGAGAAATTACCAATATGCCGGGAATCGAACCCGGGACTCTCAGGTGAGAGCCAGGCAGCATACCACTACACCACGACTAGGTAAAAGTTAACTCACGTTGTCACAATCTTGTAACCAACGTCCCTCCGCCCCCACTGTGGGCATCAAGAGAATGAGTTAACCCCCTGTCACTCGGGCAAGTAGATGCTTTTAATCTATCCCAAACACTTACGGCAAGTCAGAATGAAGAGTGAACCTGTATTTGGAAGTCAGGTATAATTATTCCCCTGTATTGGTAATTTCTCTGATGATTTTTCCTGTGAAAAAAATACAGGTTCACTCTTTACTTTCCACATTCCTTGTCTATCACCCGTCATTTGCTTTCTCCAAATCCATTATGGCCGCATACAACTTCTTTCCCTTCTATAGAAACCTTTCCAAAAAAGACTTCAGGATGAATATCTAATCTACACGACCTCTACCCTTCAATAGGCCTCCCTGTTCTCCAACTAATTCCTCTGTTATTTCCTTAACTAGGTCAATAAGTATCATACCATATAGTTTTCCTATTACACAAAGAAGACAAATGCCCCTATGATTACCACACACTTCTTTTCCCCTTTTCCTTTCTACAGGGGAATAATTATACCTGACTTCCAATCTTCAGGGACTTACCTTCCTCCCAGGCCATTCTGCACATCTTCCATATCCATTCTACTACTATGTCTCCCCCATGCTTCAGCATTTCACCACACACTTCATGAGTTCCTAGGACTTTCCCCATTTTGACTTTCTACTTTGCTTACACTACTTCCATCCTACTGATTCCTTCCTCTCTTCTCACCTCCTTCCTCCTCCCAGCCATTCCCCAGCCACTTATACCCACATTACTTTCATTCTCTGTGTTCAATAATTCCTTCAAGTGGTCTCTCCAGCTGCTTACCTTTTCTCCCTTCTCCACTAGCAATATATAGTTTTTATCTTTATCAACCTATCTAACTCTCTTTACCTCTTTCCAGAACATTTTCTTACATTCCCTCCATTTTACACCCAAATTACTTCCAAATTCTTCATCCACTCTGTTCTTACTCTCTATTACTAATCTTTTCACCTCTCTCTTCCTTTCTATATATAATTCTCTCTTCTGTCTCCCAACTTCCTCCACGCCCCTGTTTCTCATCTACTCATTATATGTTTTCTACTTTTGCACCACAGCCTGTCACATCTCGTCATTCCATCATGCTGTTCCTTGCACCCCCTTTCGTCTTCTCTTCATCCTACACACCACCTCACACGCTGCACACACTTCTTCTGCGAATAACTTGTAAACCCCTTCCACGTCCCCCATCTGCTCCATATCATATTTACCCAATCGCTCCTCCACTTCTCTCCTATGTTCTGCCTTTTTTCCCATCCTCTTGCAACCTTTCTACTTTCCTTGTATGGACTGCTTCCTCCTGTCCTTCCCTTCTCCTCCTCCTCCATTTCATTTGAACCTTGACTTCCACCACCACTATGTGGTGGTCAAAAAACCCACTCCCCCAACTTCTGTATGCTTTTGCATCCATTACACTCATTCTCATTCTATCATCCACACACACACATAATCAATCATTGCCTTCCATTCACTCAATTCACCATCCTCCCTTTTCTTTACTCGCCACGTATACTTGTGGATCATTGGCTATTACCAACCCCCTCCCTGCACAAGCGTCCGCTAGAGCAACTGCCATTCTCACCCACTTCCGCAGGCACACCCCACTCCCAAACTACTCCACCCACCTTATTATTCCCTACCTTTCCGTTCATATCTCCAGTCAAAAAACACTCTCTCATTCCTTTCAAACTTTCTCATGCACGTTTCCACATTTGTCCAGAACTCTTCTTTCAACCTACTTGCACGATCTTGTGTTGGCCCATACACACACACGCAGTCGCCCACATTTGCAGTCCAACTTTCAATCTTACCCACAAGTCCTTATACGGGAGACCTTATCAAATGCTTTCTGGAAATCAAGGTACATGGCATTAGACGGTATTATTATGTCTAAGTTATCGTATATGTTTGCAAAATATGCAAGGAAATTTGTGAGGCATGATTGGTTATTATGAAACCCATGTTATCTGCTATAAGATTTTGCTTATTAAGGAACACCGTAATTTTTTCTCTGTTTTCCCCCCAAACCTTGCACAATATTAGGCTTATAGTCAGTTATTTTGTGGAGTGTGTTTTATCGTCCATTTTAAAGATAGGTGATATATTTGCGAGATTCCAAAAGTTAGGTACTGTACACTCAATTAAGGATTTAATGAATATTTTAGTTATAGGAAAGCAGACCGTCTGTAACGTTAATTAATTATGCGAGGAGATTCCTGATCTGGGCCATTTAGTTTATTTGGGTCGATTTTCTTAAGACGATTTAATAATTCATGTCCTCTCACTTCGTTGATTGAAAAGTATCATCTTCTGACCCAGAGAAATCTGATTGTGAGATGGGAATTTTTTACGTGATATTTCTTTGTGAAAACACTGGAAGGAGTTGTTAAGTCTTGTTGCTGTCGTTCTATTGTCATGTACGAGATCACCTTCCGAGTTTAATAGAGGGCCTGTGCTATCTTTTATGTTTTCATTACTCCTAACTGTGAAAAAACAATTGAAGGTTTCACTTACCTCCACGAGAAATTGTTGTATCATGATCCCGTTTAATTTTCTTATTAATTTTCTAGCATTGCCTCAGTAATTTGAGATATTCGGTACTGATATCGCGATTTCCTTTATTTATTTATTTTTTTAATAATACACGCTTTTCTTTAAGCAGCTGAAGCACCTTCCCAAATCAGTACTTCTTCTTGCTGATAGTCTGTTATATTTTTTTTTCCTTTGCGGAGTAAATGAACGTTTCAGGTTAAATTTCATTTCATATTGTTTTTAATCATGTTCCTTCTGCTGTATCAACTGTTTCTCGTGTGAAATGGCGGATACTACCGATGTACTGTTCTTTACATGCCAGTCGCCTTTTAGCTTACAATTTAACCTAACCTGACCTAACCTTGCAATTTACCTTAACCAAACCTAGCAATTTAACTTAATCTAACTAAACTTAACCAAGATTCAACTAACATTTAGTAACTGAGCCATTACGAACGTCGGTGAAGCATAAGAAACATGATAATAAAAAAAGGGGGAACAATGTCAACAAAAAACATTTTACCACCGTGAAAAAAATCAGAAAAATACCAAAAACAAACTGCAGTAATTGCAGTTGGATTGATTTGTCATTTCTGCTGCTTAAAGCAAAATATGCATTTCTATCTATCTATTGCCAGACGCCTCAATCCCGTTTGGAGTGGCCACAAACAAATCGCCTCCAAGTTGCCCTGTCCCCCGCCATTTCATTGCCCTGCTCCCACCTCACACCCCCCTCTCTCATATACCTCTCCACCCCATCCCTCCATCTCATCCTCGGCCTCCCCCTCCCTCTTCCCCCCTCCACCTCACTCACATACACTCTCTTCGTCAGTCTTTCACCCTCCATCCTCTCCACATGGCCAAACCACCTCAGTGTGTTCCTCATAACGCTTCCTATCACATCCACATCCACACCACAACGCTCCTTTATATCCTCATTCTTCAGCCCGTCTCTCCATGTGACTCCACAGGCTCCTCTTAAATAACTCATTTCCACTGCTCTCACTCTTGACTTGTGTCCTTCCAACAACGTCCAAGCTTCACTTCCGTACGTTAGAGTTGTTATCACAATACTGTCATGTAGTAACTTTTTCACTTCCATGCTCACTTCCCTGTTTCTTATCACTGCTTTCAAAGAACTAGCAACCTTTCTTCCCTGCTGTACCCTTTCAAACACTTCACCCTGCAAACCTTCATCCTTACTCATCACACTACCCAAGTACTTAAACGTACTCACATTTTCCAGTTCCTCACCATCCAACCTCGCTGTACATTCACTGACTTCACCTCTCTCAAAGACCATCACTTTACTCTTCCCTACATTCACCTTTAGATTCCGTTTCTTACACACTCTCCCAAACTCATCCACCAAGCCTTGCAGCTCCCCTTCGTCTTCACTCAACAACACAGTATCATCTGCAAACAACAGTACAGGGAGTTTCCAAACACTATCCTCTCTCACCAGGGCCACTCCAACATCCACTACCCTACCTTGTACCTCTTTTATTACCCCATCCATATACAGATTGAACAACCATGGAGACATGCCACATCCTTGTTTCAACCCAACTTTCAAAGAGAAAAATTCACGTAGTTCACCATCCACACGCATTGCAGCCTTTGCACCATCATACATACTCTTCACAGCATTCAACAACTTCCCATCTACTCCATATATTCTTAACACTTTCCACAATCCTTGTCTATCCACCCTGTCATATGCTTTCTCCAAATCCATGAAAGCCGCATACAACTCCTTTCCCTTCTCTAGAAACTTTTCCACTAAAGATCTAAGAATGATTATCTGATCTACACAACCTCTTCCCTTCCTAAAGCCTCCCTGTTCTTCTCCAACTAATTTCTCTGTTCTTTCTCTAACTCTGTCAATAAGTATCCTACCATACACTTTTCTTATTATACTAAGAAGACAAATGCCCCTATGATTACCACACACTTCTTTTTTCCCTTTTCCTTTGTACAAGGGAATAATTATACCTGACTTCCAATCCTCCGGGACTCTACCTTCCTCCCAGGCCAATCTGCACATCTTCCACATCCATTCTACTACTATCTCTCCCCCATGCTTCAGCATTTCACCACACACTCCATCAATTCCTGGGGCTTTCCCCGATTTAACTTCTTCATTGCTTCCACAACTTCTATCCTACTGATTTCTTCCTGTCTTCTCACCTCCCTCCATCCCCCAACCATTCCCCAGCCACTTATACTCGCATTACTTCCATCCTCTATATTCAACAATTCCTTAAAGTGTTCTCTCCATCTGCTCACTTTTTCTCCCTTCTCCACTAGTAATCTACCATTTTTATCTTTCACTCCCCTGCTAACTTCACTTCCACCCTGTCTTACTCTTTTCACCTCTTTCCAGAACATTTTCTTACAGTCCCTCCACTTTACACTCAAATTCCTTCCAAATTCCTCATCCACTCTCTTCTTACTCTCTCTTACTAATCTTTTCACTTCTCTCTTTCTTTCTACATATAACTCTCTCTTCCACCTCTCAACTTCTTCCACGCCCCTATTTCTCATCCATTCATTGTATGCTTTCTTCTTTTGTGCCACAGCCTGTCTCACCTCTTCAGTCCACCACGCTGTTCCTTGCACCCCTCTCCGTCTTCTCTTCCTTCCACACACCACATCACATGCTGCACATATTTCTTCTGTAAGTATCCTACACACACCTTCCACGTCTCCCATCTGCTCCAATTCATATTTGCCCAATCGTTGCTCCACTTCTCTCTTATACTCTGCCTTTTTCTCATCCTCTTGTAACCTTTCCACTCTCCTTGCAACTACTCCTTCCTCTCGTCTCTCCCTTCTTCTACTCCTCCATCTTACTTGCATTCTAATTCTGGCAACCACCAAGTAGTGGTCAGAAAGTCCACTCCCCCAACCTCTATAAGCTCTTGCATCCATTACACATCTTCGCATCCTTTCATCCACACACACATAATCAATCATTGACCCCTTCTCATCACTCGCCATGTATACCTGTGGATCATTTTATGCCTGAAGAGGGTATTGGCTATCACCAACCCACTCCCACCACAAATGTCCACTAACGCACTCCCATTCTCATCTATCTCACCAACTATTCCATCCACCTTCACATTCCCAACTTTACCATTCATATCACCGATCAAAAACACTCTCTCATTCCTTCCAAACTTTTCCATGCACACTTCTACATTTGTCCAGAACTCTTCTATCACTCTTCTAGCACGATCTTGCGTTGGCGCATTCACACACACACACAATCGCCCACATTTGTATTCCAACTTTCAACTTTACCCACACAATCCTTGACCCAACTGATTCATACTGTGTTATGCTCTTCTTCCGTCTTTTACTCACAACTATACATACTCCTTCCTTTGCTCTCTCATTTTCATCTACTCCTGCACATTTACCTCATCCATACTCCCATTCTCTCACACTTTCTCCTCTCCATTTTGTTTCAGTTATTCCACATACATTCACTTTCGCACCCTCAAGCACCTGGACAATCTCTCTCTCTTTCACCTCATCATTCGCTCCTCTTACATTCCAAGTACCCATTACCAAGTCCTTTGTCCGGTCCTGGGTCGTCATCGTTTGGGTAGTCCTTGTCCATATATATATATATATATATATATATATATATATATATATATATATCATCCAATCCTACATTGCCCTATGAAGAGCATAGGAACCCGGGGCTAGGCAGTTGGTCCCGACATTTAAGATGAGTGATATATATATATATATATATATATATATATATATATATATATATATATATATATATATATATACAGTATATGGGTGACTTTACGCTGAGTGACAAACCAAATGGTTTCCTGTACACCAGGAAACCATTTACTACGCTGGGTGGTAACCATATAACTAGATTTTGGCACCTTGTGGTTTAGTGGGTAATTATTGCGCTCCAGTCGGATTGAGCCGGTGAAGGTTTGTATCCAAGGAGTGGTTGGGGTTGATTGCTCATGTAATGCCACACAGGGATGAGTGAGGCTTGTCACTCATCTTAAATGTCGAGACCAACTGCCTAGCCCAGGGCTCCTGCGCTCCTCATAGGGCAATGTAGGATATATATATATATATATATATATATATATATATATATATATATATATATATATATATATATATATATATATCTGGAATAGATCGTCCTCTTGGGAACCTTAGTCTTGCCAGGAAGAGTAGTACCAACGTTGTGGTGTACACCATCTTTATCAATCCAAAAGTTTCGGAGACACAGTCTCCATCATCAGTGGATCAAAGAGTTTAAAAGACAAAAATCATCGATCAATGTCAGGAGAAATATAAACCTGTGTTTTGTCAAAGATCCATAACATAACACTACATAAACAAAAAAGAAGGAAAAATAAAGAGAAGGAAGCGATATAAAAGGGGTAAAGTATAAAAGTAGTATGCTTACTCTTTGCAAAATCAGAAAAGGCTAACTATGCTATATATATATATAAAAGAGAAACCAAAGAGTAGGAGTTGACCTGTTAAGTAATTACTACGTGAATAGTGGGGTAGGGCTAGTCGAGTTATTGAGACTGGGTCGCATTTTATGAATAAGGATAGATTCGGCAGTGATGAGGTCAGAGTAGGACTGACATGAGGTTGTGTCTCCGAATCGTCTGGATTAATAAAGATACTGTACATTACAACGTTGGTACTACTTTTCATGGCAAGACTCTCTCTCTCTCTCTAGATAGATAGATACAATATATATATATATATATATATATATATATATATATATATATATATATATATATATATATATATATATATATATATACACACACACACAAGGGTTTCCCATAAGTTCGGCACCATAAGGATTAACTGACACTGGATAGGACACTGTATAGGTCGCCAAGTGAGTGTTGAGTGGCCCCCATGAAACCCAGACCTGACACCACTTGACTTTTACATGTGTGGTCACTTAAAAGCATTGGTTTATGGTGATAAGATTACTGGTCTGCAGCACCTGGAAGAAAGGTTCTGTCACCCTTGTCGTCAGATTGATCCTACCGTCATCGAACGAGTGTTATTTGTGTGGGAGCATCGACTGGATCTGTGTGTTGTACACAAAAAGAGTCATTATGAGCAGATTCTGTAATATTTTCTATAATACTGGACTTGTGGGACACCCTGTATATATATATATATATATATATATATATATATATATATATATATATATATATATATATGATAAGGTCAAGCACCAGGTCATCACCTCGCATCCGGCTAACACTGCTCACTACATTAACATGATACTTACAATGTTGTAACAGACTGATTAGAGGCATAAAAGATAAAAGTCTGTGTTTTATGACTGCAATGGGGAGATGAATGGAAGGCCAAGATAAGAACTAATAATATGTACTGGAACAGGTTTCCAGCCATTCATTATACAGGTCCACAAAAATTACAGCATGGAGGGTGATAACTGATTAAGCTTTCTTTTTACCCCAGCAATAGTCGTAAACCAAAACAACCCCTGTCACAATAATAATACTTAGAACAAAACACTGAATCATACACTAGAAAAAAAATGTTGAAAAATATATAATACACTGGAGAGAAATTTGAAGAAAGTGCCATGGGAATGACACTTCTTATGAATCCGGGGAGCTGGGGAAATGCACTGAGTAATCAGAGAAAGGATCGCTCAGGTCAGGCAAGCAAAAATGGGGAAATATACTTCACACACTGAGGATAAACTCTGGGACAGCACTGCATAACACTGGGGTAAATGGGTTAAATACAAACACTTGGAAAATGCACTGGATAATCGCGGGGTAAAAAGGGTCAATTATTGGTAAAAATACACTTCACCACCGAATATAATGCACCACATAATCACGGGTAAAGGGCCAGAGAACTTGCTTACATGAAAGGCTACATACAGTACACACTAAATGTTAGAACGATGGGGGTAAATCAAGATCTCAAACCATACCTTATAGGGCCAACTTCTCGGCCTGGGTACTGCAGGGGGTAGAGTTGGGAAATAAACACTAGCTATAGTATGACTGTGTGTGTGTGTGTGTGTGTGTGTGTGTGTGTGTGTGTGTGTGTGTGTGTGAACAAAGATGGCCACTTATATAAGAGAGGGTGGAGTGTGCACACTTGGACACACACAGCATCGGGCAACAAAATGAGGTTGATGCAATAAGTGGCACTCGTGATGCAACACTCACATACTAGTATAATGTGATACACAGAGAAATACACAAATAAAGTTTAAAAACGTAGAACATAGGAGCAAAATGAATGTTAGACACAGGAGCAATGGGATAACATGAACAATGATCACCAAAATGAACAAATAAATATACTCTCTCAACATAAACACAACAGGTAACGAAGAATCATAAAGTGAAACATGGACTCATAACACGAAATCACAGACTCTTGTAACAATATGCACACACACACACACACACACACACACACACACACACACGTCGATGAGAACATAACACCTGTTCTCGCTTTGTGAGCACAGGAAAAATTGAAGTGAGGGTACCCCCAAGAAGGATTACCCTGACCAAACGTGAGACTGGGGGATGAGACTCAATATATTGTGTAGTTACTTTTTAAGGATGAAAATGTGATTTACTCTCTAGGACCTGATGCAGGAGAGTGGCTGCAGAGCCATCCCTGCTATGATGGTGGATGTGACCTGCTTACTCTCTGACCTCTGTCATGGTAAGACTCCAGGGGCATGGCTGATAATTGGCGGTTCCTGCCAAATAATGATTCTCTGCCATCCGACTCAGTTCTTTGAAGGTTGAAATAGTTGCTTTGCAACTCGCGCAGCAATAGGGTAGTTGCTGGATGTCTTCAAGCCAGCTCAAGTGGCAGTGAATGACTAAACCTGGACCTGTATCTCTTGATGTAAACAGATGTTGCTACAGATATCTGTACTGATGAGCCCACATCTAAGCTCAGAGCCTGCAGTGATAGCCTGTGTGGTTTCACAGTTGCCCCAGGTAGCAATGGACTGGCGAAAAGATCTAGCTCTAAAGGTGGGATACAAGAAGAACTAGCAAAACTTGAGGGGTAGCTTTCTAGGAAATTAACTGCTTCGGCAAAGGCTCGGTGCACAGGAGGTAAGGTTTCCTCAGGTTCCAAGTCTAATTTCACTATCACATGCTGGACTTTCTTCAGGAGATGCCACAATGTCACTAAAGGTATCATTACAGGCTTCTACAGGGTAAATGAGAACTCTCTGTGGAAGCTGTCATCTTAACCCTTGACATTGTTCTGAAATCGAATCTCCTCATCCCTCGCTGACCGCTGATTAGTCAACCAAAGTTGGTCCAGTTCAAATAACCGTGAATTACGGGTCGAAAATTTTACCTTGTCCCGTGACCCTGAACTCCGTTCTCAAAATTAAATCTCTTCATCTCTACCTTATCCTGAATTGCTCAACCTAGTTGATTTAAATCAAAGGCATATTGTTTAAACTGACCTTGCCATGTGATCTTGACCTTAAACCTCTTATTCTAAAAAAATAATAATTTCTTGGTTTAACCTCAGCTTTTTCACAAAGGCTTGTCCAAACCATATCAAAACAATTGTAGCTATTTTGTTCACACTCAGACAATTACAAAGGTCGATATTTGACATCGTTTGTCAAATATCGACCTATGTAATGGTCGATATTTGACATCGTTTGGTGAGGAATTGGAAAATGTGAGTACGTTTAAGTACTTGGGTAGTGTGATGAGTAAGGATGGAGGTTTAGAGGGTGAAGTGCTTGAAAGGGTACAGCAGGGAAGAAAGGTTGCTGGTTCCTTGAAAGCAGTGATAAGAAACAGGGAAGTGAGCATGGAAGTGAAAAAGTTACTACATGACAGTATTGTGAAACCAACTCTAACGTACGGAAGTGAAGCTTGGACGTTGTTGGAATGACACAAGTCAAGAGTGAGAGCAGTGGAAATGAGTTATTTAAGAGGAGCCTGTGAAGTCACATGGAGAGACAGGCTGACGAATGAGGATATAAAGGACCGTTGTGGTGTTGATGTGGATGTGATAGGAAGCGTTATGAGGAACACACTGAGGTGGTTTGGCCATGTGGAGAGGATGGAGGGTGAAAGACTGACGAAGAGAGTGTATGTGAGTGAGGTGGAGGGGGAAAGAGGGAGGGGGAGGCCGAGGATGAGATGGAGGGATGGGGTGGAGAGGTATATGAGAGAGGGGGTGTGTGAGCTGGGAGCAGGGGAGTGAAATGGCGGGGGACAGGGCGACTTGGAGGCGATTTGTTTGTGGCCACCCCAAACGGGATTGAGGCGTCTGGCAATAGATAGATAGATAGATAGATAGATATTTGACATTGGCCTGTGATACTGGTATTCAAGTGATGATTCTCAGCTTAGAAGCCCTACATCCTTGGGTATCTATTAACCATTCCGGCAGGCTTGGTCTAATCAGATCAGAACTTGGACTTGCCATGTGACTGTCTTTAACTGTGGCTTGTGATCCTGACCACTGTCTGGTTGTTCTCAAAACCGATCCCTTTTCTCATTGCAATACCATGACTCCTTTGACCTAAGTTAGTCAGAATCAGATAAAAACATTTTCAATTTACCTTTGCCATGTGAAGCTGACCGTTCACCTGGTGCTCAGAAAGAAAGCTGAGCAATTCTTTTGGTGATTCTCCATTCTTCGATCAAGTTTAGTTCAAATCAGATAAAAATGTTTTTAGTATTTTGCACGCACACACACACACACACACACACACACACACACACACACACACACACACACACACACACACACACACACACACACACACACACACACACACACACACACACACACACACACACACACACATACACGAGTCTATTTGCCGTGTCTTACTGTACTCTATGGAAGTACTCATATTTCAAAAGCGAGCTTGATGTTAGTGTTGTTACTTAACGCCGGTCTGTCTGGCTGAGCAGACGCTTCAAACACGGAGAACAACTGCCTCTGAAGGACCGTCTTACAGGTTCATGACAGTACATCGTGTCTGGAACATGAACCACCTTGTAGGAGGCTGGGCCTCACCAGGGTAGGGCCATGGCCCTTCCCCACTGCGAAGTGAAAGGAAATATGTGCAGGTTTGACTCTAGAGGCAACCTTGCAGCTGCTCCACCCAGGGTGCACAGCACTGCTACATGTATGGTCCTCATCAGGACTAGAGGGTATGTTGTAAATTTATATAAAACACTTTTGTCCTATACTGTACATGTCAATGTGCCATGTTCTTTTCATCCAACCTTTATCTAACAAAAAAAAAAAAGAAAAAGAAAAAAGAAAAATTACCAACCTTTTTCTTCACTTTTGTCAATGATTATCTATCCATCACTGAGGGTATTTATGTGTTCTTCCCTATCACAGCTGACACCCAAATCCTTGTCAGAAATCTGCTCATTAGCATATGCTATTTACGTACCATATCACACACTGACATCTCATCTGCGTCAACGAATGCCTGTCCATTCACGATTGTTCCGTCTGTTTTCGCTTACAAAATATTATATAATAATTCCTAACCTCTCTCATCCACTAATTCATCCTAATCTCATCTTTTCCTAACATTACACTCCCTAACATCTGCCATTATGCTTTAAGATTCATGCCTATCTGTCAATCCATGAGTGTAATTTCTCTCCTTCGTGAAATCCAACAATGTAAGTATAGTGAAGGAGGGAGAGATTGAGGTGTGTGTGTGTGTGTGTGTGTGTGTGTGTGTGTGTGTGTGTGTGTGTGTGTGTGTGTGTGTGTGTGTGTGTGTGTGTGTGTGTGTGTGTGTGGACTGAGTGCGTCATTACAGCCCTCATTA
Organism: Coenobita brevimanus; assembly: GCF_032717465.1. NCBI lineage: Eukaryota > Metazoa > Arthropoda > Malacostraca > Decapoda > Coenobitidae > Coenobita > Coenobita brevimanus. The sequence continues at coordinate 21,187,661 of NC_137053.1, read as the reverse complement.
CCGCCCTGGCCTCATGTAATTGCTGTTAATGTGCACCTCTTTGTAATTACGCTTCGACTCTCTTCCCCCTCCAGACCAAACCGGCTCGTAATGAGACGATTAGAGAAACAGAGAGAGAGAGAGAGAGAGAGAAAGAGAGAGAGAGGTGGGGAGGGAACAAGAGAGGAGACTGAAGGATAGACAGAGAGACAGACACACGAACATCGGTGGTCTTTTTGACCAACCAATGTATGAAAAGGAAAGCTGAAAAGAGGTAAAAGAGGCTGGGTGGAAAGAGTGAGTGTATTAGACAATCAGGTACAGCAGTACAGCAGTCAAGTGTGTGTGTGTGTGTGTGTGTGTGTGTGTGTGTGTGTGTGTGTGTGTGTGTGTGTGTGTGTGTGTGTGTGTGTGTGTGTGTGTGTGTGTGTGTGTGTGTGTGTGTGTGTGTGTGTGTGTGTGTTTTAAAGAAACTGAGATTTTTTTTCCTTCTCATAATTATAATGCTGAGAAGGAACCAAAGGCTTAAAGCCTGCAAAGTTGCTTTCTCCATGAAAAAGAAAACAAAAGAGAGAAAAATTCATGATCCAGTCATTTCATGATGCATTGGCATACTGTGTTTAAAATGCTAAAAATCAAACACATTAGGAAATTCTGACATGTTGCATACGAGTGCGTCATCAACTGAGACTGTCAGTTAACTTTGCATTAAAGAGCTGGAGAGAAAAAGTTGTGTGAGTGTTTCTGCCAGATGGGTGGTACTCGTCTGCCTTAACAGAGGAGAGAGCATGCAGACAGTACAATAGAGCAATGACCACTGAAGCAGCGATTATAAAGGGATACAGATGCAACAATGCAGGAAGAGAAGAATGTTGAAGGGAGTCAGTATGCAGAGGAGAGTTAAAGAAATGAAAAGTGTTAGTCTCTACCGCGTCAAGAAGAGCTGTATGTGGAGAGTGTCCCGATGCATGAGAGTTGTATTCCACATAGGAGGAAAGAAAAATTTACAAAGTTAACACCTGTGTAGGGGTATAAAGGGCATGGAGCTGGCTTACGCCTGAACTTTTGGAAGTAGATTTTGCAAGAGAGGAAATGGGAACTTCCCATTATAATGAGAAGATCCTATTGTTATAGGTCGTGAGGCAATGGAACACGAAGAATACGGGGAGATGATGCGGGATTTGTTTTCTATCATTAAATATTAAAGAAAACAATTCCAGCATATTTTGACGGGTCGAAAGTTGTAGGAACTGAGTTTTTGATGCATTAAAAACACGTGTTCCCTACGTGACAACAAGTGGGTTGGCGGAGGGTTAGTGCTCCTCCTCGGAAAACAACTAAAAATACGAACAAGAAGCCTCGGACCAGGGCTGACCAAAAGGTGACGACTAAGGACAGAACAAAGGATATGGTACTTAGAGCTACATGGAATGTAAAGGGTGTGAATGATGAGGTGAAAGAGATTTTCCAGGTGCTTGAGGGAAAGTGGATGTATGTGGATTAACTAAAACTAAATGGCAGGTGAGAGTGTGAGAGAATGGGAGTATGGATGGGGTATATGCACAGAAGCAGGCGAGAATGAGGGGACAAAAGAAGGAGTGTGTATTGTTGTCAGTAACAGATGGAAGGAGAATATAAGAGAGTATGGATCACTTGGCCCAAGGATTCTATGGGTAAGATTGAAAGTTGAACTACAAATGTGCACAGTTGTGTGCGTGTATGCACCAACACAAGATCGTGCAAGCAGAGTTTTCTGGACAAATGTGGAAGTGTGCATGGAAGAGTTTGAAGGGAAGGAGAGTGTCTTTAATTTAAGATATGAATGGAAAGGTAGGGAATGTAAAGGTGGATGGAATAGTTGGTGAGTGGGGTGTCCCTGCAGAGATGGATGACAATGGCAGTGCTTTAGTGAACATTTGGCGGGGAGGGGGTTGGTGATAGCCAATACTCTTTTCAGGCACAAAATGATCCATAGGTATACGTGGCGGGTGATGAGAAGAGTGGATGGTGAACTGAATGAACGGATGGCAATAATTGATTATGCGTGTGTGAATGACAAGATGAGAAGATGTGTAACGGATGCAAGAGTATATAGAGGTTGGGGGAGTGGACTATCTGACCACCACTTGGTGGTGGTCAGAACCAGTGTCCAAACGGAGAATAGAAGACGGGAAGGACAGGAGGAAGGAGCTCATACAAGGAGGGTGGAAAGGTTACAAGAGGATGGAAAGAGATCAGAATATAAGAGGGAAGTTGAGGAGTGATTGGATAAATATGGATTGGAGCAGGTGGGGGACGTGGAAGGTGTGTGCAAGATATTCACAGAAGAAATGTGTGCAGCACGTGAGGTTGTGTGTGGGGTGAAGAGAAGACGAAAGGGGGTGCAGGGAACAGCAGGGTGGAATGAAGAGGTAAGAGAGGCTGTGGCACAAAAGAAGAAAGCATATAGTGAGTGGATGAGAAGGAGGGGCGTGGAAGAAGTTGAGAGACAGAAGAGAGAGTTGTATGTAAAGAGGAAGAGATAGGCGAAAAGATTAGTAAGAGAGAGTAAGAAGAGAGTGGATGAAGAATTTGGAAAGAATTTGAGTGTAAGGTTGAGGGAATGTAAAAAAAATTTTTTGGGAAAGAGGTAAAGAGACTTAGACAGGTTGCCAAGGAAGTTAGTTGAGGAGTAAAAGATAAAAGTGGTAGATTACTAGTACAGAAGGAAGAAAAAGTGAGTAGATGGAGAGAACACTTTCAGGAACTGTTGAACACAAAGAATGAAAGTAATGCGAGTACAAATAGCTGGGAAATGGCTGGGAGATGAAGGGATGTGAGAAGAGAGGAAGAAATCAGTAGGATTGAAGTTGTGGAAGCAATGAAGAAAGTTAAAATAGGGAAAGCCCCAGGAATTGATGGAGTGTGTGGTGAAATGCTGAAGCATGGGGGAGAGATAGTAGTTGAATGGATGTGGAAGATGTGCAGATTGGCCTGGGAAGAAGGTAGAGTGCCGGAGGATTGGAAGTCAGTATAATTAATTCCCCGTACAAAGGAAAAGGGAAAAAAGTATGTTATGACCATAGGGACGTTTGTCTTCTTAGTGTAATAGGAAAAGTATATGGTAGGATACTCACTGACATAGTTAGGGAAATGACAGAGGAATTAGTTGGGGAAGAACAGGGAGGTTTAAAGAAGGGAATAGGTTGTGTAGATCAGATATTCATTCTTAGATCTTTAGTGGAAAAGTTTCTAGTGAAGGGAAAGAAGTTGTATGCAGCCTTCAGGGATTTGGAGAAAGCATATGACAATGTGGATAGACAAGGATTGTGGAAAGTATTACGAATATATGGAGTAGATGGGAAGTTGTTGAATGCCGTGAAGAGTATGTATGAGGGTACTAAGGCTGCAGTGCATGTGGTTAGAGAACTGAATGAATTTTTCTATCTGAAGGTTGGATTGAAACAGGAATGTGTCATGTCTCCATGGTTGTTCAATCTGTATATGGATGGGGTTATGAAAGAGATACAAGGTAGGGCAGTGGATGTTGGAGTGGCCCTAATGAGAGAGGGCAGTGTTTGGAAACTCCCTGTACTATTGTTTGCGGATGATACTGTGTTGTTAAGTGAAGATGAAGGGGAGCCGCAAGGTTTAGTGGATGTGTTTGGGAGAGTATGTAAGAAACGGAATCTAAAGATGAATTTATGGAAGACTAAAGTTATGGTTTTCGAGAAAAGTGAAGTTGGAATGTACAGTGAGGCTGGATGTGAGAGAAATTGAAAATGCGAGTGTGTTTAAGTACTTGGGTGGTGTGATGGGTAAGGATGGAAGTTTAGAGGGTGAAGTGCTTGAAAGGGCACATCAAGGAAGAAAGGTTGCTGGTTCCTTGAAAGCAGTGATAAGTAACAAAAAATTGAACATGGAAGTGAAAATGATACTACATGGCAGTATTGTGATACCAATTCTAATGTATGGAAGTGAAGTTTGGACCTTGTTTGAGAGACAGAACTCAAGAGTGAGAGCTGTGGAAATGGGTTATTTGAGAGGGGCATGTGGAGTCACATGGAGAGACAGGCTGACAAATGAGGATATAAATGTGCGTTGTGGTGTGGATGTGGATGTGATAGGAAGCATTAGGAGAATCACACTGAGGTGCTTTGGCCATATGAAGAGGATGGAGAGTAAGAGACTATCGAGGAGAGTGTACGTGAGTGATGTGGAGGGGGGGAGAGGGAAGTGAAAGCCAAGGATGAGATGGAGGGATGGAGTGGAGATGTATATGAGAGAGGGGTGTGTGAGCTGGGAGCAAGGCAGTGAAATGGCGGGGGACAGGGCGACATGGAGGCGATTTGTTAGTGGCCACCCCTTAGGGGATTAAGGCGTCTGGCAAGAGATAGAAAAACAGCATGAATTCCCATGCCCCAAGTAGAGGAACAAGCCTAATAAGAAGTTATATGCCATAGTCTAATCCCATTATTGTTAAGAATCTTATGTGATGGATGCTGTGAGAAACGGATGGGAGTTGAAGGACTGAGTCATCAGCGTAAGAGTCAACAGAGTTAGGTGTGCATCACAGAAGGTAATTGATGATAAGAAGGAAGGAAAAAAGCTCATGACAAGTCAGAATCCTGATGATCACCACTGTTGAGACCTGTAGGTGATCAGTGGTTGTCTACAATAGTAGTTAAAGAAAGACAACAAAGGAAGACAGAGATGAAGGCACAAACAAAACGAGCGACAATGATAGGGTAATTTGAAGACCAAAGATTTATACCAGACTCTGTCAAAAGCCATTGATAGGTCAAATGCAATGGCAAAGCTTTTGCTAAATGCCCGAAAAGGTGTGAGATCAGGAATCTGAAAGGAAATACAGAAAGTTGCCAGTGGAATATCCCTGGCAGGACTCATACTAGTGATCAGAAAGAGTATGATAGGAAAGATGTTTTACACACACACACACACACACACACACACACACACACACACACACACACACATATTAATATATATATATATATACCCAAGAGCAGGATCCCACTGCTACCTGGCGAGTCCCCGGGTGGCGGATAGGGGAAGGTCTTATAGATATACGAGGTACCGTCTTAGACGGCACGGACCTTGGGACCCCCTATAGATATATAGGGCTCCACTGAATATAACGAATAAGGTGGCACAAAAGTTACATCTCACCAGAAACTATGTGGCAGGGACGTGAGATTATTTGCCACAATCCTCCCAACCAAACATGAATTCTATTGCAAATGATTATTTTGACGGGCATTCCTGTTGTATCATCGTCTACGAAAGGTCAGACAACACTGCCTCCTGTGCTTACGGGCAGTGTGCCACCGAAAGGGAGTAGGCACTGTGTTGGAAAATGAGAATCTTGGATATTAAAAAAATTGAAATCCATGAAGATCTATGCATACAATGAAAGAAGCCTCGCAGAAGATTACAAACTTGATAACCTAATGACTGAACTGGAAAACATCAGTTGAGATATTGTAGATTTGAGTGAAATCCACAGAAAAGAAGAAAAAATAATTCAGCTCGAAGACAGCAACCACTTATTATACGACAGAGAAAGGGAAAATGAAAGACTTAGTAGTGTAAGATTTTTAATTAACAGAAATCTTGTGGACAACATTGTTAAATTCAGGAATGTATCGGACAGAGCGGCATTTGTTGTATTAGACTGTGCAAAAAATATAATCTGAAAGTAATACAGGTATATGCAACAACTTCTCAAAGCCCAGATGGTGAGATAGAAACATTCTATGATGACATCTCCAATTTATGGACGAAGAAAAGACAACATATACTATCCTCACGGGAGACTTCGATGCAAAAGTTGGGAAGTCGAAAAATGGAGAAGGATGTATGGGAAAATTTGGAATAGGAGAAAGGAATGAAAGAGGAGAAATGCTAGTAAAATTTACTGAAATGTTTAACATGAGAATAATGCACACATTCTTCCACAAAAGAACAGCGAGAAAGTGGACCTGCAGAAGCCCAAATGGAGAAACAAAGAATGAAATCGACTTCATTATAGCAGATAATAACACGATCACAAATGTCACAGTTATCAACAAAGTAAATATACGTAGTGATCAAAGAATGGTGGGTTGCACAGCCAGATTCAATATCAGAAGTGAAAGAAAGAAGATGATTAAAGATAAAAAGATATGCCCAAAAATAGTAAACGAAAACAAAGCAGCCTTTCAGTTGGAAATAAGGAACAGATTTCATGCTCTAAGTGATGCTGAATGTGACATTGATGAATTGAATGACAGACTAACAAAAGTGCTAAGAGAATCGGTGGAGGTAGTAGGAATACCTAATACAAACTGTTACGGAACAGAGAAAGATAATGTACACTTTAAGTGAGAATACTAAAAATCACTACTGTCCCGTAAAGTTCCAGGTTCAAAACAAAAGAGTTAGGTAAAATTACAAGTTAAAGTTTAATGCTCAAACTAACAACAAAACATTCAGGACTCATAAGGATAATGTAATGGCTAAAAAACAGGTTAAATATATGGTTAACTGCAATAGCCTCTATTAACATGAAATTAGCAAGAGTAAATTTACCTAAGTCAGCCCTGATAGAATGAAAATACACTGGGTAATGCTCAGTTAATGCAAGATAAATTATAACAGATACAAAATAGTATTAAAACTGGCTGACAAAATGAATCCTACATAAATTACAAAAAAAACTCACTAGGCCCACAAATCAACACCTTATGCTATACAGTACAAGGAAAAAATGCAATAACAGTTATACTCAAATTACACAGCTGCTAGATGGTTGGAGACTTCCGGAGCACTCACAACAATAACTGTACAAGGGAGGACAGAGATGTGAACAAAATGAGGAGTAGATCTAAGTGGCAATGATGCAGAGACTGAGCTCATTATATAGGGGCCAGCAGAGCTGGATACAACTTGTAAGAAGGACGCGCAAATGAAGCCATGGGGACAAAGAGTTGACAATCCCGCTCTGAACAACAGAAAGGACGACTTACTCTACTATAACGGTAGAAGGGGGGGACTGAGGCAGAACACGCTCGTGATCAAACAGGCAGCACACTGTACGTTAGAATTACACAAAGGATGATGAAATCACAGGCTATGTAACACCTCCCCACAAAGAAAAAGAAATTTACAAAGGAAATTTCTTATTACTCTAAAACAATCTGTCTAAAGTCTAGATAAGCAATCTGCAATGACATTTTCTTTCCCCTTGACATGTTGTATGTCTAATGAATACTTTTGAAGAAGTAGACTCCATCTTGTCAATCTCTGATTATTATCTTTAAACTTACTAAGGAATTTCAGTGGGTTATGATCGGTATAAATGACTATGGGGTCAAAACCAGAACACAAATAAAATGAAAAATGCTGTAAACCCAAAATCAAGGCCAAAAGCTCTTTCTCAATAGTTGAGTAGGTCTTTTGAGGTGGAGTGAACTTACTGTAATAAGATACAGGGTGTTCAATACCCTGATCATCCTCTTGCAGCAAAACAGCCCCAGTTCCTGTATCACTTGCGTCAACAGCCATCTTAAAAGACTTAGCAAAATTTGGAGTAGCGAGCACTGGCTGACTTAATAGGATAGCTTTAAGTTTGCAGAAAGAGGATTCACAGTTATCGGTCCAGACAAATTTAACTCCCTTTTTCAGTAGGTCTGTAAGTGGTGATACAAGAATTGAAAAGTTAAGAACATATCTCCTGTAATAACCTACCATTCCCAAAAATCTCTGTAGCTCTTTCCTACTTTTAGGTCTGGGAAGATCACTTATAACCTGAACCTTAGCTCCTGGTGGTGCAACATGTCCATCACCAATTACGTACCCAAGGTACTGAACTTTAGCTTGACCAAACTCACACTTTGATAAATTAGCTACAAGATTAGCTTGAACCAAACACTCAAGAAATTTACTGACATGGCATAGGTGATCTTTCCAGTTGTCACTGAAGATTAATACATCATCAATATAAACAACACACCCTGCCAAACCCTCTGTTACAACATTCATGAGCTTCTGAAATGTGGCTGGTGCATTCTTCATACCATATGGCATTACAGAACATGCAAAAGTCTTTCCTAGTGTTACAAAACATGAGATCTCCCTAGCACGTTCAGTCATAGGTACTTTTTTTTTTTTTTTATGCGAGGAAGAAGGAACCAAAGGCCATGAGCCCGCAGTAACAGTTCCCTCCAAGAGAAAAACAAAATACAATAGAGAGCCAAATTCAAGATCCGATCATTTTGAGATGCCTGGACACACTGCGTTTGAAAGACTGGAGATCATAGGCAGGAGGAAATACAGACAGAGGGAGACAGTTCCAGAGCTGACCTGTTGCATGAATGAAAGACTGGGAGTAACGGTTAACTCTTGCATTAGAGAGTTGGACAGAAAAGGGATGAGAGTTTGCTGCCAGACGGGTGCTACGCGCCCGTCGTAGAGGTGGAGGAATGCAAGCAGACAGTTCAGAGGAGCAGTGACCATTAAAGTAGCGATAGAAAAGAGATAAAGATGCAACAGTGCGGCGAAGAGACAGAGGTTGAAGGGAGTCAGTAAGAGGAGGAGAGTAAATGAGACGAAAAGCCTTTGACTCCACCCTATTGAGAAGAGCTGTATGTGGGGAGCCTCCCCACACATGAGAGTTGTACTCCACACAGGGGCGGATAAAACCCCTGTATAGAGTCAACAATTGTGCAGGGGTAAAGAAAGAGTGGAGTCGGCCTAGCACACCCAATCTCTTGGAAGCAGATTTTACAAGAGATGTAATATGATCTTTCCAAGATAAGTCCCGAGTAAATGAAACCCCAAGCATGTTCAAGGATGATGCAGGATTAATCTGAATATTATTAAACATTAGTGGGTATACCTGTGGAAGATTTTGTCGGGTTGATAGGTGTAAGAACTGAGTCTTAGAAGCATTAAAGACAACCATATTATTTTTACCCCAGTCAGAGATATGAGCCAAGTCAGACATTAGGTGTGCCATAGTCTCATCCCTTGTTTCTTGAAGTAACTGTTGAGATGGGCGTTATGGAACCGAATGGAAAGGTGAAGGGTGGAGTCATCAGCGTATGAGTGGATAGGGTTAGATGTACAGCTTAGAAGATCATTGATGAATAAAAGGAAGAGAGTTGGTGATAGGACAGAGCCCTGAGGAACACCACTGTTGATAGATCTAGGAGAAGAACGATGGCCGTCTACGACAGCACCTATAGAACGACCAGAAAGGAAGCTAGCGATGAAGGTACAGATAGAAGGATAGAAACCGTAGGAGGGCAGTTTGGAAATTAAAGATTTGTGCCAGACTCGATCGAAAGCCTTTGAGATGTCAAGTGCAATGGCAAAGCTTTCGCCAAAGTCCCGAAAGGAGGATGACCAGGAGTCTGAAAGGTAGGTGAGAAGATCGCCAGTGGAGCGTCCCTGACGGAACCCATACTGACGATCGGAAAGGTTTTGATAGGAAAGATGCCTTAAAATTTTTTTATTAAGAATTGACTCGAAAACTTTTGAAATACAGGACGTTAAAGCAATTGGACGATAGTTGGAGGGTTGGGAGTGGTCACCCTTCTTTGGGACTGGCTGAATGAGAGCAAACTTCCAGCAAGAGGGAAAGGTACAAGTTGACAGACAAAGGCGAAATAGTTTGCCTAGGCAGGGTGTAAGCACAGAAGCACAGTTTTTGAGAACAACAGGAGGGACCCCATCAGGCCCATATGCCTTGTTAGTACTGAGGCCAGTAATGGCAGAAAATACATCAACTGAAGAAATTTTAATGTCAGCCATGAGGAAGTCAGAGGGGGGAAGTGATGGAGGAACAGCACCGGAATCGTATAAGGTGGAATTGGAGGAGAAAGTCTGTGTGAAGAGATCTGCTTTATCAGTAGAAGAAATAGCTACAGAACCATCAGAGTAGAAAAGAGGAGGGAAGGATGATGAGGCAAAGTTGTTAGAAAGATTTTTGGCAAGGTGCCAGAAAGAACGGGAAGAATTCGAGTTGAGAGAGTTGAGAGCATTTAGTATGGATGAAATTATTTTTATTAGAGCGAAGAAATGACTTAGCACGATTCCGTGCAGAAACGTAAAGATTATGTGATTCAGGGGTGGGTTGGTCTGGTACCTTTTGTAGGCCTTCTCCTTGTTGCGGACAGCATTAGAACAAGCGTGATTAAACCAAGGCTTTCTTGCGTTAGTCAAAGGATATGAGAAAGGAATGTATGCTTCCATGCCCGAGAGAATAACCTCCGTAATGCGCAAGGCACACTCAGATGGCTCACGGCCATGGAAGCAATAATCATTCCAGGAATAATCAAAGAAGTACTGCCTGAGGGCCTCCCAGTCCGCAGCTCCAAAATGCCAGAGACGACGTTTCCCTGGAGGGTCCGCAGGCCGTACTGGAGCGATAGGACAGGTTAAGGTAATAAGGTTGTGATCGGAGGAGCCCAACGGAGAGAAAAGATTAACAGAGTAAGCAGAAGGATTAGTTGTGAGGAAGAGGTCAAGTATCTTGGAGCTCTCTCCAAGGCGGTCAGGGATACGGGTAGGGTGCTGTACAAGCTGCTCTAGGTCATTAAGGATAGAAAAGATGTAGGCTTGTTCACCAGGTGGATCCGTGAAAGGAGAGGAGAGCCAAAGGTGGTGGTGAACATTGAAATCTCCAAGAATGGAGATTTCAGAGAAAGGAGAAATGGTGCCAGTATCCCTTTAACAAAACAAACTTACTTATGTACCTAGCCTTTCCGATCTTGTCTATGCAATCTTCAACACGAGGGAGAGGGTAAGTGTCTGTTTTGGTTATCTGATTAACACGTCTGTAGTCAATGCAAAGCAGCTGTGACCCACCTGGCTTAGGGACTAGAGTGACAGGAGAACTCCACTCGCTCTGACAGGGCTCAATCATCTTGTGGTCCAACAGGTAGCCAAGCTCCTTCTCGATGAGAGGAACTTTCACTGGGTTCACACGGTAAGGAGGCAGTTTAATTGGCTTTGCGTCTCCAACATCGACATCATGCATCAACACAGTAGTTCTTCCTGGAGTGGCACGGAACACTTGCGGGTACTCCTGCAGTAATGCCGCAAACTCCTGCCTTTCCTCGGGAGGTAGATGAGAAAGCTTAGTCTGGAGATCATTCATGATATCAGGATTCTTCCCCAAACTATCACTCAGGCTCATGCTGCATGGGAGAACTTCACTTGCAGACTCGGTTGGAACAGCTACAGTGCAGACTGGGTTATTTTCGTCCCACCTGTGATATAACTTTAGCATGTTGATGTGACAAAGTTGCTTGTTCTTTCTATGATCTGGTGTGGCGATGACATAGTTGACATCACTGAGTTTCTTCTCCACGAAATAAGGACCACTAAACTTGGCTTGAAGAGGTTGCCCATGCACTGGTAGCAGAATCAAAACCTGATCTCCTGGCTGAAAGTGACGTAACCTGGACTTCTTATCATACCAAGTCTTCATCTTCTCCTGAGCAGCTCCTAAATTCTCTCTCGCCAGCTGTAAAGCAGTGGACAGCCGTTCTTTGAACTTCATCACATACTCCAGCAGGTTGACGTCATCTTCCTCCGACAGCCAGCATTCCTTGAGTAGCTTAAGGGGTCCTCTTACTTCATGGCCAAACAGTAGTTCAAAAGGTGAGAAGCCCAGTGATTCATTTGGAGATTCTCTTGCGGCAAATACAACGAATGGAAGACCTTTATCCCAGTCTTTCTGATGTTTCAAACAGTATTTCTTGAGCATCGATTTGAGTGTTTGATGATATCTCTCCAACGCCCCTTGGGTCTGGGGATGGTAAGCTGAAGACGTGATCTGGGTGATCCCCAACTCTTTCAGAGACTGCTTGAAAACATTTGACATGAAATTACTTCCCCGGTCTGACTGTACCTCCTTGGGCAGACCAAACTTTGTGAAGAACCCTAGCATTTCCTTAACCACGTTCTTTGCTGAGATATTTCTAAGTGGAATGGCTTCAGGATAACGAGTAGCCATATCAATCAGGGTCAACACATAAGAAAATCCTGAAGAAGTCTTAGGAAGAGGGCCCACAATATCCACCAACACACGGGTGAATGGCGCCTCAAAAGGAGGAATGGGAACTAGAGGTGCAACCTTTTCGGTCTGATTACACTTCCCCACAACTTGACAGGTGTGACAAGACTTACAATACCAGGAAACATCCCTGAAGATACCTGGCCAGTAGAAGTGTTTCAAAATGCGTGCCACAGTCTTCCTCACTCCAAGGTGTCCTGCCACTCTGGAATCATGAGCCACTCTAATGATATCCTGCCTACAAACACGAGGGATGACAACTTGATGTACAACCTCCCATTCACAATCGGCTGATGCTGTTGGGGGTCTCCACTTCCTCATAAGTACTCCTGACTTTATATAATAACAAGTAGAAGCACCGGCTGACTCTTCCTCACTGCAAGCAGAGTTAGCTAGACCTTTCAACTCAGGGTCAGCAACCTGCAACTCAACTAACTCTTGACGAGACAAATTATCAACACTACGGGGTACTGCCTCATCTGGCGAGTGGTCCAAATTAGCAAGAAAAGTGTCAGCTAGGATAACATCATCATCATCATTATCCTCTAAATCACCAGTAACTTTAGACTTAGCCCTAGTGACAGCACATGCAGAGAACACATCAGGGACACCACAATCCTGGGTCGCAGCCACTGGCTCACTAGACAACTGAGGAGCTGGACACACTTGACTTCCACCAATATCATTTCCAAGTAAGAAAGTTACACCTGACATTGGGAGTGTCTCAACCAACCCAACCATAACGGAACTATTAACAAAACCAGACTCTAAATTCACTCTGCACAGAGGGACAGAGAAGTAATTATTCCCTACACCTTGTAAGATTACAGTTTCATCAGAGGAATTAACATTAGAGCCTAGAACACTGGTCAGCATAAGGGATTGGCATGCACCTGTATCACGATATATTTTAACTGATTTCCTGTCATTACTGTCCAGAGGACTGACAAAACCATCAGACAGGAAATTAGCACAGGAACTCTTGAGAGTGTCACCCACGTTACTGCTCAAAAGAGAAGCTCCATCATGAGAATTTAAGTTACCCCTCAAAGCAGGTTCAGTTAACTCAGTTAAAGAATTCTGGGAACTCTCAAGAGTGGACACTAGACCAATTGACTGAATATTTAAAGACTCCTTTTTGTTCACATCACGCTGTCTCCTGAAACATTTCTCCGTAGTATGACCAAGCTTACTACAATAAGTACATTTACTTTTCTGAAATCTAGAGGTGGAGCTGGTATTTACTTCCTGAGAAACATCATCTTTATTCTCTTTCCTGTTACCTGTACTCTGAGTAGAGGCAACGTACTTACTCTCAGCTTTCCCTTTTTCTCTAGAATATCTCTTGTGAGTGAGAACATATTCATCAGCTAAAACTGCAGCATCAAACAAATTATCTATTCTTTTCTCATCAAGATATAGGCTTACATCTTTACTAATACACCTCTTGAAGTCCTCCAGCAAAATCATCTGCTTAAATTTACCAAAATCAGAATCCACATTCTTAGAATTTAACCACTGCTCTAACAGATCTTCTTTGATTTTTGCATACTCAACATGGGATTGCTTATCTTGCTTGTAAGTTGTCCTAAATTTTACTCTATAGGCTTCAGGAACAAGCTCATAGGCCTTAAGAATCAAGCTCTTAACTACATCATAATTATCACATTCATCCTGAGGCAAAGATGCATATGTTACTTGAGCTTTACCGGTGAGAACAGTTTGAAGGAGTACTGGCCAATACTTTTTGGGCCAATTAAAACCTGTGGCTACCCTCTCAAACAACTGAAAATACTTGGTTAAATCAGATTCATTAAAAGGAGGGACAAGTTAAACATTTTTAGCCACATCAAAATCATCAGAGCTAGATGATCCAGTTCCATCTTGTTTCATGCGATACTCATGATCTGCCTGAATCCTGGCAATTTCAACTTGTGCCTCAGCCTCCTTAGAACGGGCCTGAAATTCAGCCTCCTTAGCACTTGCTTGAAATTCACCCTCTTTAGCACGAGACTCCGCCTCCTTAGCCTAAGCCTCCTGCAGGGCTAGCTGTAACTTAGCTAATTCAATCTGCGTTCGCTCATTTGGAGGAGTTACATTAAACAAGCTTTCATTAATCATGTCAACAATTTGATCTTTAGAATGATGAGAGCGAACAGCAATTCCCAATTGTTGAGCAACAAGCTTAAGTTCATTCTTTGTTCTGTTTTCTACATCACACACTGTTTGCACTTTTGACAAAAAATCCTTGGCTTCATCAAGCGTAGTAATAGTAGACATCATCAATAAGTAACAGTCACAAAATATCAAGCAATATCCTTATGATAATATCCTGAATATCCTGATATGAGGTCGCCAAATTTATGTTACGGAACAGAGAAAGATAATGTACACTTTAAGTGAGAATACTAAAAATCACTACTGTCCCGTAAAGTTCCAGGTTCAAAACAAAAGAGTTAGGTAAAATTACAAGTTAAAGTTTAATGCTCAAACTAACAACAAAACATTCAGGACTCATAAGGATAATGTAATGGCAAAAAAACAGATTAAATATATGGTTAACTGCAATAGCCTCTATTAACATGAAATTAGCAAGAGTAAATTTACCTAAGTCAGCCCTGATAAAATGAAAATACACTGGGTAATGCTCAGTTAATGCAAGATAAATTATTACAGATACAAAATAGTAATAAAACTGGCTGACAAAATGAATCCTACATAAATTACAAAAAAAACCTGACTAGGCCTACAAATCAACACCTTATGCTATACAGTACAAGGAAAAAAATGCAATAACAGTTATACTCAAATTACACAGCTGCTAGATGGTTGGAGACTTCCGGAGCACTCACAACAATAACTGTACAGGGGAGGACAGAGATGTGAACAAAATGAGGAGTAGATCTAAGTGGCAATGATGCAGAGACTGGGCTCATTATACAGGGGCCAGCAGAGCTTGATACAACTTGTAAGAAGGACGCGCAAATGAAGCCATGGGGACAAAGAGTTGACAATCCCGCTCTGAACAACAGAAAGGACGACTTACTCTACTATAACGGTAGAAGGGGGGGACTGAGGCAGAACACGCTCGTGATCAAACAGGCAGCACACTGTACATTAGAATGACACAAAGGATGATGAAATCACAGGCTATGTAACAAAACAAAGCCAAGAAATATTCAGAAAAGACACTCAAGCTTATGAAAAAACGAAAGGTAATGAGGGTAAAAACAAAGAAAGACGAAATAGAACGAGCGGAATTGAATAAGCTTATCAACAAAAGACAAAGAGAAGAAAAAAGAAAGAGAAACATGGATCAGATCAAAGAAACCATCAAAAATGGAAAAAGGCTGAAACATGTCCGAAGTAAAATGGCACTTGGAAAGCAACAAATGACATCACTGAAAGAAAAAAAACGGTGAAATCATTAAATGCAGAGATAAGATGGTGAAGAGAATTGAAGAATTTTACAAAGAACTGTATGCATCAAAGACAGTAGTACCAATAGCTAACTTTCCAGTTGACATAAGTGAAATACCTGAGGAAACACCAGACGAAGTAAATATTTATCTTAAAAATATGAAAAGAGGGAAGGCTCCGGGAGAAGATGCAACAAATTTACTGTTAGATGCAGGAGTAGAAGTACAAAACAGGCTTGCTCACTTATTTACCCACTGTATAAAAGAAAAGAAAATTCCCAAAACGTGGTGTAATGCAATAGTTATTTTACCCTACAAAAACGATGACTCAAAAGACCTTAGTAACTCTCGTCCCATTAGTTTATTATCGGTTATTTACAAACACTTCACTGAAGTCCTTACGAACGAATAACAACAATTTTGGAGGAAAATCAACCTCATGAACAGGCAGGATTCCCAAATGGGTATTCGACCACTGATCATCTACACACAATGAATCAGCTAATCGAGAAGTCTACAGAATATAATAAACCACTGTGCTTAGGTTTTGTTGATTTTCGAAAAGGCTTTTGATTCAGTGGATCACATAGCAATTATAAATTCATTGAGAGAACATGGAGTGAATGAGAACATTGTAAAACTGCTCGAAAACATATATAAAGAGGGAATTGCTACAGTTAAATTACATAAGGACTCGGAAAATATTAAGACTGAGAAGGGCGTGCGTCAGGGAGATACAATTTCACAAAAAATATTTACAGCATGCCTAGAAAGTATTTTCAGAAAGCTAGACTGGGAAAATTAAGGAATGAACATAGATAGAGAAAAGCTAAACCATTTATGATTTGCAGATGACATTGTACTAATCTCAAAAACAGCGGAGGCATTGCAAGAAATGTTAATGACCTGAGCAGAGAACGTCTCAAAGTAGGGCTGAAGATGATCCTGAGTAAAACTAATGTTTAATCCACAAACACCAAAGAGCGTCATCAGAATAAACGATGAAATTAGTGAAGAAGTTGAGGAGTACAACTACTTCGGACAAATAATAAAATTAACGAAATATCATGATAGCGAAATAAAAAGACGCATTACAAGTGGATGGAAAGCTTTCGGTAAACATAGAGAATTAAGAAAAGTAGCTTGCCAGTTTGTATGAAACAAAAAGTATTTAACGACGAATGTATAATTCCAGCTATGACGTATGGCTGTGAGACCTGGTAACTGACAAAATCAATGGAAATTAAATTAATCCGTTCTCAGAGGCCAATGGACAGGTTAGGAATATCTTTAAGAGACAGGAAGAGATCAACTTGGGTGAGGGAGCAGACTAAAGTCAAAGATATTATAGAAGTTATAAATGAACAGAAATGGAGGTGGGCAGGCCATGTGGCAAGAATAAGGGATAACCGATGGAGCAAGAGGCTGACTGACTGGACATCAAGAGTTTGTAAGAGTAGCAGAAAAAGGCCAGACAGGAGGAGAGATGAGATAGAGAAATTTGCAGGGAAAACGTGGCAAAGATTGGCTCCGTCAAGGAATTCGTGGAAAAGGTTGGGGGAGGCCTTTTTTCAGCAGTGGACTAGTTTTGGCTGATGATGATGATGATGATGATGATGATGTATATACTGTATACAGGGTGTTACAGAAATACCTTTTAAAAATCTCAGAGCGAATAGATCTAACAATATTAAATTCACTATGCTATATGATGGTATGAGGGGTTCTGCATAATTACCGCGATATTAGACATTTTACATTAAATTAGTCATTAAATTATTAAGTCTAGGGGATAAAAAGGAGAAAACTACTGTCACCTCAGTTATTTTATTCTGACATGGATTTATGACATTTGGATCCCTACACTACCTTGAATAAGATGAATCATGAACCTGGAGCAGGAGATCAAGGTGCTTCTTGTTTTTGAAACCGGATAAAGGTACACCAAGTGTAGCTGACGTGAGAAGGGTGGAGACCACGGGTAAGTACCAGCAGTGTGGAGGAGCACCAGACATTGAAGCATACACATTTGCCGAGTGCACGGACTTGCTTCTTACTTTAGGTGTAACGGGAGGAAATGCATCCGAAGCAGTAAGGCTGTATGGAGAATGTTATCACAACCGGAGGCTACCATTTCGACCTATATTCCTCTCTCTCGAAAGACAACTACGGGAAAATGGCACTCTGAACGCAAATCCAATAGACAGAGGAAGGGCACGTGATGGGCAACTACCTGATGCAGAAGAGGATATTCTTGATGCCACTGCATAAGATCTGTCTACAAGCACTCGTTGACTTGATGTAAGATTTGGTATTGATCATGCAACTGTATGGTGGATTGTACACAGGAATGGCCTGCACCCATACCATCACCAAAAATATAAATGCACCGAAAAATATAAATGCCACGAATGGTGGTCTGCCGATGCCTCCTTAGTCAACAGAGAGAGAACAACGGTTTTACTGCACTGGTATTGTTTACTGATGAGAGTACATTCACAAGAGATAGCATGGTAAACGTACATAACACACGCACCCATAGGCAGCGGAAATCCACAAGCAACAACAACTAGGGGACATCAGGAATGATTTTCGATCAATGTCTGGGCAGGTATTCTTAGTGACCATTTAATTGGACCTTTTCTGCTACCTGAACGACTGACAACCAGTGAATACACCAGGTTCCTTCAGGATGATCTACCCATACTGCTTGAGGATGTTTCCCTCAGAACTCGTACCCAAATGTGGTTCATACATGATGGGGCTCCAGCTCACTTCGCATGTGCTACAAGGGACTGCCTTAATGTTCGGTACTTTGATAAGTGGATTGGGCATGGTGGTCCCATCGCCTGCCCACCTAGATCACCTGACCTAAATCCACATGACATCTATCTTTGGGGTCATCTGAAGAGCAGGGTGTATGCAACACGAATCAACACCCGTGAGGCACCGTGGCACCGAGCTCAAGATGGTTGCAGGGAGGTCCATAACACATCAGGGGTGTTCGAACGAGTATGCCAGTCGCTTGTGCACCTTGCCCAAGCTTCTATTAACGAGGGAGGGAGAAACTTCGAGCACCCATTGTAAATACAGTCCAGATGTCATAAAATCCATGTCAGAATAAAGTAATTGAGGTGGTGGTAGTTTTCTTGTTTCATCCCCTAGACTTATTTAATGTAAAATGTCCACTATCTCGGCAATAATGCAGAATCCCTCATACTATCATATAGTATAGTGCATTTATTATTGTTAGATCTATTCGTTCTGAGATTTTTGAATGGTATTTCTGCAACACCTTGTATATATATATATATATATATATATATATATATATATATATATATATATACACACACACACACAGAAGTTGAAAGGAACTTCAAAAACCTAGTATTACACGATGTTAACTCTCATACACTGGGTAACGTCTATACAAGTCACAATCTCGCTGCTACGGAGTCACCGGGAGATGTCTATACACACGCAAGTGTCTTCCCGCCACCATTTGAACCCGCGACCATTTTCTCTCATGACCATAGAATAGGGAGGTACCCAAGGTAGCCCACGGACATGCAGTTCAGAGTGTACATGGCATAGTTACAGTGCAGAGCGATGTTTTCCTCAACCTCCTCATCTGATTCCATCCCCTCACCCGACAGGCAGATTGCATCACCTACCCCCACCAAAGTTCAACCCTTATCGCCAGGGAGAGGGCTTAGTGACAGAGCCGTAGGTCGTGTCCTGGAGGAATCTGTATCTTCCATTAGCTTGAGTGGTGAGACTTCCACCAAAGCAGGGGGAAGCTACCATTTGGAAAGTGAAGTGTTGTGCCCTACATCCCTGACTCGCCCTGAGACGCCTGAAAAGCCTCTCAATTAGCTACCGGAGGTGGGTAGGGTCTATGACAGTGACGCTTCTGAGGAAGAGGTGGAGGACCCTGGTTACTGAGAAAGCACCTGAGATGGTGATGGTATCTCCTCTATAAATGCCAGCGCTGCATCTCACCACCACTCTCACGGCCATTTTCCCACAGTTTCTCCAACCAATGCCCCTCGTCACCACAACCCAGCACTTCGGGGGCATTATCTCCACAACCTGGCCTTTCACATGTGGAAAGTTCCACTCTGCCCTCACATGGTGTGACTGGGCCACTAGCAGCTTCCCAGGGAAACCCCTGCATGAGGTGAGTCATCAACCCCGTACTCCCCTTCCTCTGCCTCTCCTTCCTCCCCCCTCCTCCACGTGCCCGTGGCCGTTCCTGTGGGGGTGCATGTGAGCAGGGCATGCACGTGGTTGGAAAAGACATGCTGGCCAAATCACAGCCAAGGCAACCAGGTGTTGGGAAAGTGGATGCCTTTGTGTGGAAGGAGAGGGCAGGATTCGAGCCCTCTGTGCCTGCCTTTCATGCAGAAGGGGCAGGTGTGTAGTTTGATGAGCTGTTGCCCAGATCCAGGACTATGATGTCTTTTTTCAAGGCTATCTTTACCAATGCAATCATTCACTATGTGGTGGCTGAAATAAGCTATCATCAGGCTATTAATGTGCACTGGCTGGAGGTTCGGCCAGCGAGAGTACAAAAATGAAGGACAGGGTACCAGTGGAAGTGCTGGAGTTATCTGTGTGTTTTGCTTGACCATGATGATGGCCTTCGTGAGAAAACATGTGCTCCATGATTATTGGTCAGTAGACGAACTTGTGGGCACACTTGTCTTTGGGAAATATATGGTCAGTGTTAAATAACTGGTCCTATTACGGTTCCTGTACTTCAACAGGAATTACGGGCCAGCACCCAATGACAGAATATGGAAACTAAGACCCATCCTGATCATGCTCAAGTTGTTTTCCAGGCGGTTCTTGCCGTGTCAGAAAGTGGTTATTGATGAGTCACTTGCATTGTTCCAGGGTCATTTAGCATTTATTCACTATGTGCCTTCAAAGGATCAACATTCCGGACCGAAGTTCTTTGTTCTATGTAACTACAAAACTAAATATATGTTTGATGTAATAGTTCATTCAACTACAGATGTTGATATACCTAGTGGTGATCTCCATGGTTTCTCTGCATCAGTTGTAAAAGTGTTCATGGACAGGTATTTCAACAGGCTCTACATCATGTACACTGACAACTGTTACACATCCTTCACATTTACCAAGTATTTTCTTGAACATGGTACTGGGTCCTGTGGAAATGTCCGTGCCAGTAGAAAGAACTTCCCATCTCTCCCAGGAAAGAAAAAAAACACACGAGAAAGATGCCCTCCTAATCTGGTAAAAGGGCAATACAAGTGTAAGTTTAACATGTTGACCACAGTTCATAAGGGGGTTATGGAGCACACAGGCAAGACAGACTTCAGGACCAGGGAACCCATGTTCAAGCCCAATGCTGTCAATGACTATAACATCAACATGCTGTTCGTTGATAAGTCGGTCATGCAGACTGGTGAAGTTGATTGCCTCTGTATATCGTGTCAGTGGTGCAAGAAGGCATTCTTACACCTTCTTGATATTGCCATCCTGAACAGTTACATACTTTTCAAGCAGTTCTGGCAAAGGAATCTTTATCTACAAGAGTTCAAGAAAGAGCTAGCATGTGAGCTCCTTGCAGAGTATGCAACTGCAGAGTTGATAGTTGGGAGGCAGGGGATGTACCAGGCAGCAACTGCAGACAGGCTGAGCTGCGCACAGTATTCTCAGTGTCACTGTCTTGTCGACGTAGGCCGTACACCTGCAGGTCGTCCGGCCTACAAGTGCTGCCACATGTGCAGGCAGACAAAATGCCACCCCCCAACATGGAAGGAAACCCCCTACCAATGTGAGGAATGCAAGGTCCCACTATGTCCTAAATGCTTCTATGAGTATCATTCTGAACGTGATTAATGAGGTGTGTGTGAAATTGTACAAAGCAAACAGTTGTGCACAAAAGTTAGTATTTTATGAGATAAGTGATAATGAATTTTTTGTGGTAATATGTGATGCAGTGCTTGAGACTATCTTGAGAAATCCTACCTGATGTATGAAAGAAATTCATGAGTGATTGTAAGGAAATGACTTTATTGGGTACAACTACAGTTTTTGTTTTACTTACTCATGAAATATTTGCGAAGCTGTGACATGAAGCATATTTGTAAGCTACAGTACAAATATTATAAGTTGTGTAGAACACAAGTAATATTTTCACAATGCCTACGAAGAGTACAAAAAAGCTAAAATTTACATACAAGCATATACCTCATACTCAACCGTACTGCGTGTGCAGTATGCTTGTGGTAGGACTCCATATTATAATTGCAAATCATAATAGATAGATAGATAAATAGATAGATAGACAGCCCTCTGCGAGCCTGGGAAAAGGAAATGAGGTTTGCAAGTTACACTGAGGAAAGCTGACGACAGCGGCCAGTAAGGAGATGATGCAGTTAGCTGTCAGCAGTCCTCTCGTGAACAAAGACCTAGTCCATCCACGAGGAACACACGTGACACACCCCTGCTACACCAGAATTTAGGAAAGAGAGCTCAGACGGAGGCTAGCGACAGAACAGGCAGGAGGAGAAGGAGACAAGCCTTAGAACAGGCAGGTAATGGGGAGAAGGGCTTAGCAACTTTGAGAGAGAGACAGGGAGACAGGGACTCTGCTCAACTCACTCGGGAGTGAGAGACTTGTTAATATTTCCAAGACAAATAAAAATAGTCCCATACTATTCTTTACCTCTCCTGTCACTACATGACAAATGGGAAGCTACTCCAAGATATAAAAACCGCTCGACCACAAGTCTAAAATATATATATAACTCAACTACAACTCAACCACAAAGGAACCTACACAGTCTTTTATGACACAAAGTCATTTATGACATTTGGTAGCAGCGAACGTATACGAACCTCGTCTACGAATCAACATTAAATTCCTACAAAATATCAAGATTGAAAACAAGAATATCTCTCTCTCAACCAACAACACAACCAGTTCCTGACACTTCTCTCCAACCAGTCCCCTCCGTCTCCCAGATCATCATGCTGATGCAGAGGTCAAGAGATCACACGACGCCTTGATACGATCTTACAATTTCTACGCCGAACCAGCGAATCCACGGACATCGTCTCCGAATTAAAAGCAAATTTCTACAAAAGCAACCGAGACTCTACAAGATTAGCTTCAGTCTACAGTGAATCCCTACAAAATACAGCCTACAATGCAAATAGCCTACAAGTCTACAAAACAACTCTATAATCTTCACGTAACTTGAAGCAGCAACAAGAAAAATATAAAACAAAGCAAGTAAAGAAGAGGAAAAACCAAAGCAACAAGCACACAAAATCCCCCACCATTCTCTCCCGCCTACGCCTGACCCAGAGGTCAAGACACGCAGCAAAACACCAAGTCCATATTCACAACTCGTCTTACTCACCCGTCTTCACTCAAGTTACTCATCGCTACTCATTCACTCACCACAGCTACCAGTGTGGGAAGCCGACGTCACCGTGTGCTGAGGCGATAACACGTCAATCAACCCGTGAAGAACAACGCTATCACCACGTGCAACACCACTCACCATTTCCACCACGGTAAAAATTAGTGAGTTACATAGTTACTTCATTTGTACAATACACAGTAATAGACAATAAGCTTCTGCACAAACATATAAAACGTGCTGTATAGTTACAGCTTAAATACACATACTTACTTCAGTTATCTGCATAACTCAAACTCTAAATAATCACCAACAATAAATATTCTACACAGTATATATTCATTCATTTATTATATCATTTATTTACTACCAACGAGTGTTACCATTTATACCTACATAAAATACGTGTTTCATACATACAGCTATACATTATTACATCTACAAAGTAATAAAGAAAATATACCATCACAGTTACTCAGTCAGCAATTAAAAGAACTGTATTTAACATTCATTAATTAAAGCTACCTAGTGGAAACATATAAATTAAGTTACAAGGTAAACTAGAAAAAAAAAAAATGGCCAACACAAATGACGTTAGCAAGAGTGAACAGCTTCAACACAATCGTGAAGACAATGATTTCCACACAGTGCTGACACACATATTGCCCACGATAGGTACAAGTGAACAACAAGTCAGTGTGTATAGTTAATACTGTATATATGTATATATATTTTTTATATAAAATAACAAAATATGGGACTATATAATATCATTTTCAATAATATCTGTGCAATATAAACTAAACTTTAAGAAAGTATCCCAAGGAAATTAGCCAGTAATTATGCAACCATGAACAACATGGAAAAAGCGTACACAAGCTAAGAAAAACAAACTATAGAAAATCAATACATACAAAAAAAAAAGAAAGAAAGAAAGAAAAGTAAGAAAGAAAAAAGAGAAATAGAGTAAGATCACATAACAAACAAATGAAAATAAGTGTAAGTGTTACTACATATGTCAAAATACCACATAAACTACAAACAAAAAAGCAAATTGTTGTCTCCACAAACAAGTGGCATGACACATCATCACTATCATCGACCGCAGCATATGTTAGGACTGCAGTTATTACAATTATGTTACTCCATATTATAATTATGTAACTACAAACAATATGTACCATTTATGTAAGTTACATTAACAAGATGTAACTTTTATGTAACTTTAACTACAATTATGTAACTACAAACGATATGTAACAATTATGTAACGACAAACGATTGCATTATGTTACACTTATTACAATTATGTAACTACAAACGATATGTAACAATTATGTAACGACAAACGATTGCATTATGTTACACTTGCTACAATTATGTAACTACAAACGATATGTAACAATTATGTAACGACAAACGATTGCATTATGTTACACTTTGCCAATTAACAGTTGCATTAACAAGATGTAACTTTTATGTAACTTTAACTACAATTATAAGGCCAAGACACTTATAACAGTTGCATTAACAAATGTAACTACAATTATAAGGCCAACACAATTATGCATTAACACAACATTTTGTAACAATTCATAAAATGTTACAATTATGTAGTACCACAATGTTAGTACAATATTATAAGTCATACAATTATAGCACAATTCTGTATTACCAGTATCATCATACAAGTTAGGTGAAATATTAGACATTACTAAAGTGATAACTCAAATATGTAATGTATAACCTAGCAGTATTACCATTGCACAATTATATGCGTACGTCTGTGTACATGCACGTCTTACAAAGTGTTAAACAACAACCATTGCATTTATTCAAATATGTATACAACTTGTTTAAAATGTAATATTACTGAATAATCACTATTTACTATAAATAATATATATATACAATATTCATACAATTATGTTACTTTACAATATTATGTATTTCACTTAATTAGCTTATAAGTTCATTATAATGTATATATAATATGTATTAATATGTTATGACTATTAAATGTCGATGGTACGCCATTTTTGCGCGGCCGAGCAGTGTGGTAGGACTCCATATTATAATCGCAAATCATAATAGATAGATAGATAAATAGATAGATAGACAGCCCTCTGCGAGCCTGGGAAAAGGAAATGAGGTTTGCAAGTTACACTGAGGAAAGCTGACGACAGCGGCCAGTAAGGAGATGATGCAGTTAGCTGTCAGCAGTCCTCTCGTGAACAAAGACCTAGTCCATCCACGAGGAACACACGTGACACACCCCTGCTACACCAGAATTTAGGAAAGAGAGCTCAGACGGAGGCTAGCGACAGAACAGGCAGGAGGAGAAGGAGACAAGCCTTAGAACAGGCAGGTAATGGGGAGAAGGGCTTAGCAACTTTGAGAGAGAGACAGGGAGACAGGGACTCTGCTCAACTCACTCGGGAGTGAGAGACTTGTTAATATTTCCAAGACAAATAAAAATAGTCCCATACTATTCTTTACCTCTCCTGTCACTACATGACAAATGGGAAGCTACTCCAAGATATAAAAACCGCTCGACCACAAGTCTAAAATATATATATAACTCAACTACAACTCAACCACAAAGGAACCTACACAGTCTTTTATGACACAAAGTCATTTATGACATGCTGACCAATGATTTTTTCAAGTGCAATAAACAGTAACTGTGATATGAAGTACAGAATAATGAAAAAACGCATACAGTGTAAGTTCTCCCACACACCTATGGGGCATACTGTAGTGCCACTCTGTTATGGCTGGAAAACCAATGGCGAGCCACATGGGCAGGGTGATGACTCATCCTTATGACAGTGCGTGAGGAAAAGTGGAATGAAGGTTGGAAAAGTTTAGGTGTTTGTGAAGGAAGGCCGGCCAGTGTTACAATCACCACTCCGGTCAGTGCTGCCAACGCTAGCCAGGCTTGCCAAAGTCAGTGCCTGCAGTGCGCACTTGGAGACTCCCCATCAAAACACAGAAAACCACTCATCTTCTACTCGTCCTTACTCATCGACGGAACAACCTGGAGACCTGCAGATAGTCTCACTTGCAAGATGTGTTGGTGAGTATTATGATTTTTAAATTATTTCTCTATTACACTTTTCCAGATAATAATGTTTGAAAAAGAACTATTTTGCCAGGAATGCCCGTAGTGAAAATGCGCCAGGCTAAAGAAAAAAAAAAAACGGCGATTGGAAGTTAAAGCAACTGGCTGATTGTTAGAGGGCTGGAAATGGTCACCCATCTTTGGTGCAGGCTGAATGAGAGCGAACTTCCAGCAAGAAAGAAAAGTACAAGTCGACAGACAAAAACGATAGAGTTTACCCAGTCAGGGTGTCAACACAGTAGCTCAGTTCTTAGGAACAAAAGGAGAAACCCCATCAGGCACATACTCTTCATTAAAACTGAGGCCAGTGAGAGCAGAAAATACACCAACTGTAGAAATATTATTGTCAGTCAAGAGGAAGTCAAAGGGTGGAGAAGATGGAGGACCCATAACCGAATCGTCCCAGGTGGAATTGGAGGAGAATGTCTTGATGAAAAGTTCTGCCTTTTTAGTAGCAGAAACAGCTAGAAAACCATTGGCATGGAAAAGAGGAGGGAAGGATGGTGAAATAAAGTTGTTAGGAAAGTTTTCGGAAAGGCTTCGAGAAGCACTGGGAAGTGTTTGAACGTGAGATTTCAGAGCATTTAATATGAATGAAATTATTATTGGTTAAGCAAAGAACAGACTTTTCATGAATTCAGGGCAGAAACATGAAATAATTGAGATGCAGGAAAGGGTCGGCAATGATTCCTATTGTAGCCCCCCCCCCCCCGTTGTGGATAGCATTAGAACAAGCATGATTAAACCAAGGCTTTTTTGCATTAGGCAGATGATAAAAGAAAGGACTGTAAGCGTCCACACCTGTGAGAATAACCTCTATAATGCATAAAACAAATTCAGAGGCTCTTGACCACGGAAGCAGTATTCATTCTAGGGAAGGTCAAAGAGGTACTGCCTGAGGACATCTCAATATGCTGCTCCAAATTACAACAGACACCTCTTGTTTTGTGAAAGTCCACAGGTCTTACTGGTACGATAGGAAAGGTTAAGGTTATTTGATTGTGACTGGAGAAGCACAATGGAGAGAAAGGATTAACAGAGTAAGCAGAATAATTAGTTGTGAGGAAGAGATCAAGTATGTTGGAGTTCTCTCCTTGGTGGTCGGGGAAATGGGTAGGGTGCTGAACAATCTGCTCTAGGTCATGAAAGACAGAAAAGATGTAGAAGTTTTCACGAGGTGGATCAGTGAATACAGAGGAGGGTCAAAGGTAGTAGTGAACATTGGAATTATCTAGAATGGAGATTTTTAGAGAAGTGGGAAATGGAGAGAATGTGTTCTATCTTAGAGTACGACAGCAAAGAATAGTGGATAGCAGTTCTTACAACTGTCACCCCAACAAACCCTTCCACAGGAATGCCCTCTAATTTTTAACAATGTCCAGCTCAATCCTGCATCCTCTTCAAACATACTTTGGGTTTCATTCTCTTGCGATTTATTTTGGAAAGAACATATTACATCTCTTGTGAGATCTGCTTCCAAGAGATTAGGCGTTCTAAGTCGTCTCTATGCCTTCTTTACCCCTGCACAGTTGTTGACTTTAAACATGGGTTTTATTCTCCCCTGTGTAGAGTACAGCTCTCACGTATAGCTAGGTTCCCCACATACAGCTCGTTTCAACAAGGTGGAGTCAAAGGCTTTTCGTCTCATTAATTCTCCTCTTACTGACTCCCTTCATTCTCTGTCTCTTCGCTGCACTGTTGCATTTTTATCACATTTCTATTGGTACTTCAATGGTCACTGCTCCCCTGAAGTGTCTGCTTGCATCCCTTCACAACTACAGGCTTCCATTCCTATTCCACTGAAAGCCAACAAAGTGAAAAAGGAAAGAGACTGATAGGGGAAAAAGATAGGAAACAGAAAAAGGAAAGGATAGTAAGGAGATGAAAAGTGGAGGAGTGGAAAGCTTAAAGTTTAGGGTGTAGGAGAGGATAGTAGAGAGACGGGGAGAGGCCTTCAGCAACTGGGTTGAATTTTTACTGTGTACTGTATATATATATGTTTTTCCAGTCCACCTACAGCCTTCATCATCTCTTTCCCCTCACAGCCCACCATAACTCACCTCTCCCTCTCTCTCTCTCTCTCTCTCTCTCTCTCTCTCTCTCTCTCTCTCTCTCTCTCTCTCTCTCTCTCTCACACACACACACACACACACACACACACACACACACACACACACACACACACACACACACACACGCACACATACACACACGCACGCATAAATACTACCAATCACAGGAACCAATCGAACTGCTATAATTTTCTCTACAGCCACAACACGCTACCGTAGCATAGCCGCTCCACCACCTACTCACAGTGACCCTATTCCATCACTCCAGATATTTTCTCCTATAGCTACCGTAACTCTCCACCAGCCAACATCCTCCAGTACCACCATCACCCGTGGTAGTTTGCTACTCCACTCTACCTCTTGCAACATCTCCAATGCCTGCCATATCACCAACACTATTTCCTACTGCTCAAGGCCTTCATATTATAGGTCATCATAATACCACCTGACCACATTTTACCATACAGTATCACTATGCACCACCACACCAGAAAGTCCCACCACACCACAATAAACCCAATATATCACAACACCATCGTAACCCTTTACACTCCCATGACGTAGTCACGAAACCTCTCCACACCACGGTAACCTCACTACACCACAATCATCTCATTATTCGACTAAAACATGACTCCACTACCACAACCCACCGCGTCATTATAACCCAACCACACCATCATAACACCACCATAACTATACCATACATGACACCACTACACTACTAGCACACGGTAAAAGCACCACCACCACCAGTGTGTTATAACCCCACCATACCAGCATAATCCCACCACATCACCATAGTTTCACAGTGCCACCATAACTCCACCATACCACCATAACCAGACCACACCATCATAACCCTGCCACCACTCCATCATAGTCTCATCACACCACCATAACACCCTGTGATACCACCAAAACCCCCCCGCACATCATATCACCGTAACACCGCACAACCGTACCAAGACCACACTACTATTACATCACACCACAAAAACATCACCACACCACCATGACACCACTACCCCAGCACGACATCACCGCCTCATCATAATCTCTCAAAACCACCATAGCACAGCCATGATAATAAAACACCATCATGTCACCAAAATGATATGTATATAATCTGACCACACCACTGTAACACCAGCACACTATCATAATTTCACCATACCACCGTAACACAACCATGATAACACCATACCATAATACCACCACCATGGCAACACCCCCACCACCATAACCCAACCACACTACTATCACACTACACCATCACAACCCAACAACATTGCTACATTCCCATAACAGTACTACAACCACGTCACACTGCTACAACCACACCACACTGTTAAAACCACACCACACTGCTACAACCACATCACACAGCTGGAGCCCCAGAGCTCTATTAAATCATACTACATCCCCACACCTTAATTGCAAAACAACAACCTGACTATACCATGAAAACCTCACCACACCAGATCATCACAACCTTACCATAATATCACTATATCTTCACCACACCACGACCACAACTCTACCAACATCATAACACTGTCTCATCCTCATCAGAGACCTACAACCATCAATACTTACAAATCATGCCACCACCGCCCCTCCATCACCACAATCCATTTCACCACAACCACAGTCCCTAAACACCACATGAACCTCACCACATTAGTGCAGTCCAGCCACAATATCACAGCCCTACCACACTACAACCCCTATAAATAACTACATCCATACTACGCCATCTCAGCACAACCCCACCTCATCACCTATCGCCCCAACCCTAAAACCCCACACCACCGTCTCTCTCCAGCAATGGCCCCCTCCTGCATGGCAGTGCGGGACACCTACATTACTTCACCCTCACCACAAACCTGAAGTCACATCACTACAGCCTTACCTAATGATATCCACCTCATCATTATTATATGTCTCCATCACCATAACCTTACCACCACATCACCATAATCCGACAACAACCATTATAGTCCCACATCATCCACACAGCACTACCATACTAAAACAACCCTCTCTCACTACACCATCACAGTTTCAGCGGCTTATCTCTGTCCCACAATGGTCCTATTCGACTGGGTGGTGCTGGACAACCACAGCAGACCGGTACACGGTGGCGTCTTGCTTTCCCTTACTGAAGGCGACCCACTCACACTTTACTGCGTCCGCCAAAGGGTACGTATTCTCTTTGTCTTAGGGGATTTTTTTTCTACTATGCCCAGATACCTTCGAGCACATTACGTTTTGCAGTATGAGTAGTTATACATATGATTCAATCAAATGGCAAGTGTTAACGTGTATTCATTCATTCATTCATCATCCAATCCTACGTTGCCCCATGAGGAGCGTAGGAGCCCGGGGCTAGGCAAGTTGGTCCGGGCACTTAAGATGAGTGACCAGCCTCACTCATCCCTAGGTGGCATTACGTGGGCAACAAACCCGAACAATCCCTTGGATATAAACCTACACCGACTCAATCCAATTGGAGCACCTTAATTACCCACTCAAGCACCAGCCGCCAAAATTTGGTTATATGGTTACCACCCAGAGTAGTAAATGGTTTCCAGGTGTACAGGAAACCATTTGGCTTGTCACTCCGTGCAGAGTCACCCACAGGCGGAAGGAAGAGGAAAGAATGAAGGAAAGAAAGACAGAAGAGGGAGTGTAAAGTCACCCTTAGGCAGAAGGATGAGGAAAAAATGAAGGAAAGAGAGACAGACGAGAATGGAATGAAAGAAGGATGGGGGAGAGGAAAGAGCAGACATCCTTTGTCTAACGCAAGAAAGCCTTGGTTTAATCACGCTTGTTCTAATGCTGTCCGCAACAAGGAGAGGCCTACAAAAGGTACCGGAGCCAACCCACCCCTGAATCACATCATCTTTACATTTCTGCCCGGAATCGTACTAAGTCTGTTCATCGCTCTGCTAGAAATAATTTCATCCGTACTAAATGCACTCAACTCTCCAACTCGAATTCCTCCCGCTCCTTCTGGCACCTTGCCAGAAACCTTTCTAACAACTCTACCTCATCATCCTTCCCTCCTCTGATGGTTCTGTAGCTATTTCTTCTACTGATAAAGCAGATCTCTTTGCACAGACTTTCTCCTCCAGTTCCACCTAAGACGTTTCTGGTGCTGTTCCTCCATCACTTCCCCCCTCTGACTTCCTCATGGCTGATATTAAAATTTCTTCAATTGATGTATTTTCTGCCATCACTGGCCTCAATACTAACAAGCCATACGGGCCTGATGGAGTCCATTCAGTTGTTCTCAAGAACTGTGCTTCTGTGCTTACACCCTGCCTAGGCAAACTCTTTCGCCTTTGTCTGTCAACTTGTACCTTTCCTTCTTGCTGGAAGTTTGCTCTCATTCAGCCAGTCCCAAAGAAGGGTGACCACTCCTAACCCTCCAACTATCGTCAATTGCTTTAACGTCCTGTATTTCAAAAGTTTTCGAGTCAATTCTCAATATCCAAATTTTAAGGCATCTTTCCTATCACAACCTTCTTTCTGATCGTCAGTATGGGTTCCATCATGGACGCTCCACTGGCGATCTTCTCACCTACCTTTCAGAATCCTGGTCATCCTCCTTTCGGGACTTTGGTGAAAGCTTTGCTATTGCACTTGACATCTCTAAGGCTTTCGATTGAGTCTGGCATTAATCTTTAATTTCCAAACTGCCCTCTTACGGTTTCTATCCTTCTATCTGTGCCTTCTTCGCTAGCTTCCTTTCTGGTCGTTCTATAGCCGCTATTGTAGACGGCCATCGTTTTTCTCCCAGATCTATCAACAGTGGTGTTCCTCAGGGCTCCGTCCTATCACCAACTCTCTTCCTTTTATTCATCAATGACCTTCTAAGCTGTGCATCTAACCCTATCCACTCATACACTGATGACTCCACCCTTCACCTTTCCATTCGGTTCCCACAACGCCCATCTTAGCAGTTACTTCAACATCAAAGGATATTCTATGGCACACCTAATGTCTGACTTGTCTCGTATCTCTGACTGGGGTAAAAATAATCTGGTTGTTTTTAATGCATCTAAAACTCAGTTCTTACACCTATCAACCCGACAAAAACTTCCACAGGTATACCCACTAATGTTTAATATTATTCAGCCTAATCCTGCATCATCCTTGAACATGCTTGGGGTTTCATTTACTCGGGACTTATCTTGGAAAGGTCATATTACATCTCTTGTAAAATCAGCTTCCAAGAGATTAGGTGTGCTAAGCCGACTCCATTCTTTATCCCTGCACAATTGTTTACTCTATACAGGGGTTTTATCTGCCCCTGTGTGGAGTACAATTCTCATGTGTGGGGAGGCTCCCCAAATACTGCTCTTCTCAATAGGGTGGAGTCAAAGGCTTTTCGTCTCATTAACTCTCCTCCTCTTACTGACTCCCTTCAGCCTCTGTCTCTTCGCCACACTGTTGCATCTTTATCTCTTTTCTATTGCTAGTTTAATGGTCACTGCTCCTCTGAACTGTCCGCATGCATTCCTCCACCTCTACAACGGGTGCGTGGCACCCGTCTAGCAGCAAACTCTCATCCCTTTTTTTTCCAACTCTCTAATGCAAGAGTTAACCGTTACTCCCAGTCCTTCATTTATGCAATAGGTCAGCTCTGGACCTGTCTACCTCTGTCTGTATTTCCAGCTGCCTATGATCTCCAGTCTTTCAAACGTAGTGTGTCCAGGCATATCGAAATGATCGGATCTTGAATTTGGCTTTCTATTGTATTTTGTTTTTCTCTTGGAGGGAACTGTATTATTGCGTGCTCATGGCCTTTGGTTCCTTCTTCCTCGCATTAAAAAAAAAAAAAAAAGTATACATTGAGTGGATGGATGGTGAGTGCCCCCACCTACCACAATAATGTGAAAAACAAAAGAAATGCTGGTGAAGAAGTACAGTAATATAAGGTCTCCTTTGTCAAGAAGACTACGTCTTTATGCCTCTAGTTCTGAAACCAGAAGATTGATAATGAGACCAGAGTATAAACACTACCTAATAAGTTTGCTTTAATACTAATAGGATGGTGTAATTTTGTTGCATCAAGATACTTTTAGTTAGATGACTTTTTCCAGTCGTTTAAAAGTAATACAGAGTGATTCGAAATCCGTGAAACATTTTAGAAATTCACCGCATAGATCTCTGACGCATCAGCAAAGGTGGACACATTGAGCAAGTAAGGTATGTAAAAAAAACTTGGAGAGTTTATCTATATTTCCGTGTTATAAAATGTGCTATCTGTTGCGTCGTTTATTAGTGGTGAATTTTTAAAATGTTTCACGGACTTATGAATCACCCTGTACATCAGTAAAGCAAAATAATTACAAGAGAAAGACAGGTAAAACTGATGACTAGGATAGACATAATATAAATAATACTTGTAATAGGATGAATGGTTTTCGGGCGATTTAAAGTGCTGGGGAAGAACTATAGTACCTTTCAGACTCCTGGCCATCCACCTTTCGGGACTTTGTCGAAAGTTTTGCCATTGCACTTGACATCTCAAAGGCTTTCGATCGAGTCTGGCATAAATCTTTAATTTCCAAACTGCCCTCTTACGGTTTCTATCCTTCTATCTGTACCTTCGTCTACAGCTTCCTTTCTGGTCGTTCCATAGCCGCTGTGTTAGACGGCCATCGTTCTTCTCTTATAACTATCAACAGTGGTGTCCCTCAGGGCTCTGTCCTATCACCAGATCCCTACCTTTTATTAGTCAATGACCTTCTAAGCTGTACACCCACGCATCAAAGTTTCTGTATCCCCCCCCTCGGTGGAAGGAAGTGGAAGTCAGGGTTAGAGAGAGGACAGGCGAATGGACAACCGCGAGTGGCAGTTTGGAAATGAGCTACGAGACGAATTATGACAGAGAACCTAATGACACTGGATTCGAAACATTCCTATGCTATGCACCTGCAAAACATTATGCGTTCGTAACATACATAGCATTCATTATAACATAAACCACTATGTAATCATGGTGTCTTGTGAAGCTGGACCAGACACGACCCATCTGTTTCGGATCCTCTTCATACAAATAAAGCACCGAACCAATTGTATATAAAATGCGACTGATCATTATCATTGCAGTGATAATTTTTGTGAATGTTATTCCTAGATTGTCTATAGCTATAATATAGAATGATTGTGAATTAAATGCAGATTCCCACTATAGTTGTGCGGATGGTTATAAATGTTAAAACTATTTTATGTGGACAATGGGCAGCGGAGAGCATTGACCAATAGTTTACTGTAACCAGATGAAGCTAAATGCAAATAACACTAAATATTATGAGAAAACGAAGATGCAGCTGCGGTATCATGCTCCGCCTCGTTATCCAGGCCTTTACTGTTGCTTCACCTCATATGTGCGTCATTTTCCTTCAATCTCTGCCTCTTCTGTTACTCTTACTTCCCGTTTCCTCGTACTGCGAGTCGTCATAGTCCTTAGAGGGTTTCTAGTCGTCACCTCATCCTTGGGCCACCAGGCATTTTGTTCACTCTTTAACTGTGAATATACCTGGTATGCATTAATAATAAAAAAAAAAAAAAGTCATTGGGGAGCCGAATGCTAATTGCCTCTCAGAATATGCTGTTGGCCAAGTCCAAAATTTAGGTCATATTTTGATACCCTGATGGTTTTATGTTTATAGCCCAAGCCTTTCATCAAATATAACGATGCTAAAGGTGGGCGATAAAAACTAGTTGACCTTTGGCAGCCATTTTGGTGACCTTGACCTTGACCCTGAGTGTCCATTTTCGAACTCGTCCAAGATTTTGGTCATATCTTGATACGCTGAATGTTTCATGTTTGTAGCACAAGCCATTCATGAGATTTAATGGTGCTAAATTCGGGCGATGAAAACTAGTTGATCTTTGGCAGCCATTTTGGTGAAATTGACCTTGACCCCGCGTGCCTATTTTCGAACTCGTCCAAAGTTTTAGCCGTATCTTGGTACCCTCAAGGTTTCATGTTGATAGTTTAAGCCATTCATGAGATATAATGGGAACACACACACACACACACACACACACACACACGGAAGCAGGCAAAAACATTATCGCTGCGCCTTCTAACGGCGAGCGATAATAAATTTATAATAACAACAACAGCATATTTATGTAGTGTTCCTAACATTACACATAAAAGCTGCAGACCCAAACGTGCCTATATAACTGAGCACTGATATATTAACCACAGAACCGACCACAGACCGTTCTTATCATTACCACTGGAACTTCCCTATACACTTCACCATGGTAATACAACCCATTGTAGTCTTTTGTGGGATCACTACATCTGTTTGGGAAAAATAACATAGTGCACAACACCTCTACAGCCCACTAAAATACACATGTGACATTTTACTGACATCCATCAAATAGCCTAGGAGATGTTAGCGGACAAACACACAAACGACTGGACATAAACAGAAGAAGCCGTATGTCTCGCATCGGTGTATGGCGACCTGAAAAAACTTTTACCATCCTGCTTTGCAGGTGTCATAATAATAATAATAATAATAATAATAATATTAATAATAATAATTAGTGGTAGTAGTAGTAATAGTGGTAGTAGAAGTAGTAGTAATCACATGTTAGTAGGCACGATGCAAAGGAGGACAAACACCATAATCTCTCTGATAAAACACTTTAACAAGCTTTAACATATGAAACCAAACAGAGCCATAATATGCTGTAATGGCTGGGTTATAGGAATAATGGCTAAATAATATTAATGTCTGACAGCAACCCAACCTTCTGCCATGGCAACCAGATACTGCATAGAGTCAACATATACTGTTTCCGTGTTTGTCCTTCTCTGTATCGTGCTTTATAGCATGTGATTATTATCTTATTTTTATTATTATTATCATCATTATTATTATTATTACAACTGTGGTTAATATATGAGTAATCAGTAATATTGGCACGTTTGGGTCTGCAGCTTTTATGTGCAATGTTAAGAACACTACACAATATGTGTTGTTGTTATAAATTTATTATCGCTCGCATTTAGAAGGCTGAGTGAGAATGTTTTTGCTTGCCTCCGTGTGTGTGTGTGTGTGTGTGTGTGTGTGTGTGTGTGTGTGTGTGTGTGTTCCCATTATATCTCATGAACAACTTAAGCTACCAACATGACACCTTCAGGGTACCAAGATATGGCTAAAATCTTTGACGAGTTCGATAATAGGCACTCGAGGTCAAGGTCAAGGTCACCAAAATGGCTGCCAAAGGTCAACTAGTATTTATCGCCAGATTTTAGCGCTATTATATCTCATGAACGGCTTGAGCTATAAACATGAATTATTCAGCGTATCAACATATGGCCAAAATCGTGGACGAGTTCGAAAATGGACACTCAAGATCAAGGTCACCAAAATGGCTGCCAAAGGTCAACTAGTTTTTATCGGCCACCTTTAGCATCGTTATATTTGATGAAAGACTTGAGTTATAAACATAAAACCTTCAGGGTATCAAAATATGACCTAAATTTTGGACTTGGCCAACAGCATATTCTGGGGGACGATTAGCATTTGGCTCCCTCATCAATGACTTTTTTTTATTCATTATTAATGGATACCAGGTATATTCACAGTTAAAGAGTGAACAAAAGGCCTGGTTGCCCAAGGATGAGGTGAGGCGTAATGTGGTGTCGGAGTCGGGGAAGGAGCTGATGGTGGGTGGGAAAGAGGGGGGTGCAACTTGGGCAGCGGTGGGGGGTAAATGA
This sequence comes from Coenobita brevimanus, assembly GCF_032717465.1. Taxonomy (NCBI): domain Eukaryota; kingdom Metazoa; phylum Arthropoda; class Malacostraca; order Decapoda; family Coenobitidae; genus Coenobita; species Coenobita brevimanus. The sequence goes on along the minus strand of NC_137053.1, from coordinate 21,150,827 downwards.
CTAGTTGTCGACGGCGGGACAAGGACAATGTGTTAAGCAAATACACAGACATAAGGAAAATCATATGTAATAATATACATGTTTATAGTGGAATAGTAACAGAGTAGCAGTAGTAGTACTGTGAGGGAAATTAGACACAGTCAGTGGGAAAAAGGGGATTAGTAATGGCAATGCCAATAATGGTGGTAACAGAAGCAGCAGTCTTGTGTTAACGTAGTTTGTGTAGGAGTGATGATGTGATGAATAATGTAATACAGTAAGGGTTATAGGACCGGACGCCTAGAAACCCTCTAAGGACTATGACGACTCGCAGTAGGAGGAAACGGGAAGTAAGAATAACAGAAGAGGCAGAGATTGAAGGAAAATGACGCACATATGAGGTGACGCAACAGTAAAGGCCTGGATAACGAGGCGGAGCATGATACCGCAGCTGCATCTTCGTTTTCTCATAATATTTAGTGTTATTTGCATTTAGCTTCATCTGGTTTCAGTAAACTATTGGTCAATGCTCTCCGCTGCCCGTTGTCCACATAAAATAGTTTTAACATTTATAACCATCCACACAACTATTGTGGGAATCTGCATTTAATTCACAATCATTCTGGATTATAGCTATAGACAATATAGGAATAACATTCACAAAAATTATCACTGCAATGATAATGATCAGTCGCATTTTATATACAATTGGTTCGGTGCTTTATTTGTATGAAGAGGATCCGAGACAGTTGGGTCGTGTCTGGTCCAGCTTCACAAGACACCATTATTACATAGTGGTCTATGTTATAATGAATGCTATGTATGTTACGAAAGCATAATGTTTTGCAGGCGAATAGCATGGGAATGTTTCAAATCCAGTGTCATTAGGTTTCTCATAATTCGTAGCTCATTTCCAAACTGCCACTCGCGGTTGTCCATTCGCCTGTCCTCTCTCTAACCCTGACTTCCACTTCCTTCCACCGAGGGGGAGTTACAGAAACTTTGGTGCGTGGGTGTACATCTAACCCTATCCAATCGGACGCTGATGACTCCACCCTTCACCTTTCCATTCGGTTCCCGCAACGTCTATCTCAGCAGTTACTTCAACAAACAAGGGATGAGGCTATGGCACACCTAATGTCTGCCTTGGCTCGTATCTCTGACTGAGGTAAAAATAATCTTGTTGTTTTCAATGCATCAAAGACTCAGTTCCTACACCTATCAACCAGACAAAATCTTCCACAGCTGTACCCACTAATGTTTAATAATACTCAGCTTAGCTCTGTGCCATCCTTGAACATGCTTGGGGTTTCATTCACTCGAGACTTATCTTGGAAAGATCATATTACATCTCTTGTAAAATCTGCTTCCAAGAGATTAGCTGTGCTAAGCCGACTCCATTCCTTGTTTACTCCTGCACAGTTGTTTACTCTATGCACGGGTTTTGTCTGCCCCTGTGTGGAGTACAACTTGCATGTGTGGGGAGGTTCTCCATATACAACTCTTCTCAACAGGGTGGAGTCAAAGGCTTTTCGTCTCATTAACTCTCCTCCTCTTACTGGCTCCCTTCAACCTCTGTCTCTTCGCCAGACTGTTGCATCTTTATCTCTTTTCTATCGCTACTTCAATGGTCACTGCTCCTCTGAACTGTCTGCATGCATTCCTCCACCTCTACGATGGGCGTGTAGCACCCGTCAAGCAGCAAACTCTCATACCTGTTCTGTCCAACTCTCTAATGCATGAGTTGACCGTTACTCCCAGTCCTTCATTTATGCAACAGGTCATCTCTGGAACTCTCCCTCTGTCTGTATTTCCTGCTTCCTAAGATCTCCAGTCTTTCAAACGCAGTGTGTCTAAGCATCTCGAAATGATTGGATCTTGAATTTGACATTCTCTTGTATTTTGTTTTTCTGTTGGAAGGAAGAGTTTTTGCTGGCTCGTGGCCTTTGGTTCCTTCTTCCTAGCATAAAAAAAAATAGTATATCCAGTTCTGTCTTTTATTATCATGCTTTCCAATTCCCCATAATCATCCCTCTTTTATACCTTATGTATCAGCTCCTAATTTTTAATCTTCATTTTTTACACCCTTTCTCCTGACACCCATTTTTTTTTCCTTCGTTTACCCTCCATAATTTGTTTTCGTTGTATTTTATTCACGTCCCATGTAACTGATGGCTGCCATTTAGTGTGCACAGCCATCGTAGGTAAATGTTTCTCCATTTAGGTGTGTAACCATTTGTCAATATGTAGCAGGTAACTATAGCATGTAAGTGTATTGTAAGTGTGATCTAAGTAGGGTGCCATGATCCCTTATTAAGGTCTGGCCTGTTTCAGATTCTGCTGATACTCTGAGTTTAGGAGCACGCCAGCCCTAGCCGGCTCTCTCTCGAGCAGTTGGTAACAACCTGGGGACGAGTAAGGGTTGTGATTTTATGGCTGTGTGGAGGTTATAGGGCTGTGCTTAATACATTACCAGAAAACCACTCCAGGACCTAGAATTCATTTACGACTGACGTCAAGGGGGTTTAACACGTGGTGGATAGCAAGTGAGATTAACGCTGTCTGCGGGCGATCTCGGCTCTATTTCCCACTTTCCCATGCTACTGTTTCTCCCACGATGACACAGCCTATTTCCACTACAGCCTCCAGCCCTTTTTTGCAGTCTTGGTGTGGTTCTTCCGTGGTTACGGGATCATCTTTGCAGGTTTGGCATGATTTTGGGACTTTACTCCACACCAACACCCCACCTACCACCACACCACTACAGCCACGTAAGCCTCCACCACTACCCTCACTACATGCCTCAACTGCCAGTCCTGTGTGATCTGTTATATTACCGTGCTGTATGGGGCTAGTTTTAGCCCTCACAAACCTCAACCAAACCCCCACTCCAGGAAGTAGCCTCCCCAACCACCGCCCAACGCCGTTGCCTCATTGTCCCTCCCTGCCACACAACCCTGACGTCACGCAGAGAGCGTGGCCACTCACAGCCAGCTACGTCACACCCTCACGCTCCTGTCAGCTTCTCGCTTTGCCCAGGGCTAGGCTGCCGCCCAGTTATGTCACGAGCTTCTCTGCCCAATCAACACTGTCAGGAGAAGGAGACAGTGCTGGAGAGAGGCTCGCTCGACGTCCAGCTACTGCAACGAACGCATCTTATCAGAAGTATTTTTTATGTGCATTTTCATGCATTTTCTTATCTCATCACATTAATCGGTTCCTTTCCGCAGAGATGGCGAGCTATCTCTATAGATTGTGATATTTAATTCATTTACTTCTGTTCATTCATTGCATTTTTTGTCCCTCATTTTTCGTTCACTCAGATTTTCTCATTCATTCACTCCTACTTCATCCCATTTTATACCAATTATTTTCACACTCAGCTGTAAATAATACATTCATTTCCACTCATATTCATTGTATAGAAATCATTTCTTCATATACTAAAGATTTTTCATTCATTCATTGCCAGACGCCATGTATCCCAAACGGGGTGGCCAAGGGTTTAGAGTTAATTGTTTTACAGGGAGGGGCACTAATCCTCCACCAACCCCACTTGACACGTAGGGAGAACGTTATGCCAACAGCATCTGCTGTTCCCAGGCAGTCACCCATCCAAGTACTAACCAGACCCAACTTTGCTTAACTTTGCTGATCGGACGGGAAGAGGTGTACTCAACGTGGTATGGCCGTTAAGATATTTTCATTTATTCATTCCTTCATTCATTTATTCATTCACTTATTAATTTACTTGCTTCCTATGATGTCCTTGTCTAAAAGGGTAGATCTCTCCCGAATTAAATCTGATAGAGAAACGGATGATTCTGTGTGTGTGATAATAGTGTAACGTATCTTCGTAGTGGCAGATCTTATAGCAAGCATACAGTAAGTTCTCTTACTACTACTACTCCTAATCCTACTACTACTCCTACCACACCTACTGCCTATACCGACCCTACTACTGTTACCCTTAATCCAGATATATCGACACCAGATACTCTATCATCTTCCCCAACTGATTCTCTTGAAATCACACAGCCTTCTCCACAGCCTCTATCCTTACCTTGTACTACACGTACACCACCACTAACCACGATACACACCACTACCGCTACCACAGTTCCTTCTCATGCACCATCTCAGCTTATTACCATGTCTACTTCCTCACCTTCGCAGCCTCATCCTCTTCCTACGATGCTGAATCAGGACCCCCCACCTCCCCAGTCCATATATTTAGACAATGCTAACGAAACCCAAATTTACAATAGATGACAGTACAGATTCCATCTACGACTTCCTCAGAGAGGTTAAAACCGACAATCGTAAGTGGCAAATCACAACGGAACCCTTAAAGGTTTCTTACCTAATGGGTCGACTACACCAAGGCAGGTCACTAATCGGAGCTATCCGTGTGGGGTGCTTCGAAGATTGTCAGACATTTAATGCATGCTGCCAGCACTTAATTCAGCTTTGCTGTCAACATTCAAATGCCGCATCTCATTGGTTTGACAAACCTTCTTAAATAGATGGAAGAGGATATGAAATACCTCCCCAACATGCAAAGGTAATTGAAGCAGCTGCAACGATAAAGGCAACGAGTTCTGAGATGCGCCAGTTGTTCCGTGGTACTCAATGAGTAACCAAAGTTAGTGGTCAGCTTATGGTTTCACTAAACAATTTTGGAGATTTGTGGGGTTACCTAAAATTTATTAACTGGCTCACAGATCACCGGAGGGAAATAGCACAACAGATTGGCCTTAATCCTGGTGACAAAACAGTTAACATCTCAAAGGCCATAATTGAAAGATCGGGATCAGACTTCACTCGCCAGGCAAGTACTCACACCTCAGTCTCTCACTGTGCAGGCAGTACTGCGAGGGTACTGCACACCATCACTACTTCATCGGATTCCTCACGTTCGCGACCAACTATGAAAAGCAAACCTAGCAATCAATCTCACTCACAGTACCGATCACCATCTAGTGGTTGTGACAAACCTACTGTGCTACGAAGCAAACAATCCTTGATTGTGTGCTGGCACTGTGGTAAAATAGGTCACTGAGCGTCTAGTTGTGCATGCAAACAAAGATGATATCGCTCACGGGAACAACAGCACACACCTTCGCAATCCCGTTGTCTTGCATGCAAATAGCTCAAGAATAGTACAACTCATTGCACTGACGTGTGTCGTTACCTTAAGAGCCGTCAGTCGGGGGAAAAGGAGCGCTCAAATCGGAAAAATGTAACATAACAGTGAAAGATCCGCCGGTGTCAGAAAGTAAGGTAAAAGAAGACCAACGCCCTATTCGTCAGATGGGACCCATAACTTCTTTAGGCCTAGTCATTCTAGATTGAAGCGAAGGGGTACAAAGCTCTTTCTTCATGGACACTGGATCTATGGTAAACTTGATCTCAGATACCTCTCTAACCCGCGCCGTCCCGAGGACGTACTTCCACGTCCTCACGTTTTGTCACAGCTAATCCCGAGGACGTACTTCAACGTCCTGCAATTGCAAGGTTCATAATTTCCACAATTTTCAATTTTCGTGAGTCATTTTTGGTACGTATACACGGGACACCTTCCTCAACAAGATGCCAGGCAGAGACAATGCCTTACCCAGCATGACCTCCTCCCCCCCCCTGCATGCCCTTTTCTCAGCAATTCACCTGTTATCAGTGACCTGGCCAGTATAGCCATGTTATGCCACGGTACGAAATTCAGGGCCAGAGTGATTCCTCAATCAATGACAATGTGGAGGACAAACTTTACATAGCATTAGAGGAAGAAACAGTTAGAAATGATGATCAGGTAATGTGGCAAAAAAAGGTCAGGTATTAGTGAGTGAAACAATGCTTATAATGCCTATATTACTGCTTGAAAACCAATATATTCTTGTACTACATATAAATTCGTAACAGTAAATAAATAAATACCGTTTATGAGTGGTGTGAAATAGTTATCCTCCCATAGAACTCGTTTTCTTTGGTGCCAGCCTGATAGAAAACCCAGTAAGGTAAGGAGGCTCTCCTACCTGTAATGAGTATTTTAAACCTCAGGTGAGCGATTTCTCTATGAATTTTCGATGTTTCTCACCAAAAGCGAAAGTTTTAGCAAAAAAAAAAAGGGTCGAAAAATGGTCGGGATTGGGGGGTACCAGTGGTCAAAAAGTGGTCGGGACGGGGCGGGCTAAACAACATTAGGGAAACAGCTAAAAGAATCGGGCTCCTCGAACCACCTGACATTCGCCTTTGCGGTGTGGATGGCTCAGAAGTTCAGGTTGAAGGAAAGATCACCCTAGAAATACAACTTGATATGGCCTTAAAACCTTTTGATGTGGAATACTCTCATTGACTTTCCGACAATGGCGCAACAAGCAATTGCTCTCTTACCAGCTTGTCGTAGCATAGATATCAATGGGTTCCCATGGAATATCCACATCCAGTACTCTCCCAAATAAACTCAGTTACTCACTCTCACGTAATTCCACCATTACCTGAGAATAAAAAGGTAGACACACCGCTATCTGAACAGCCAAATTTACTAACATCTAGTACTACATCCTCTGAGCATTTACTGGTGGATACACCCTCTGAGCATTCAACTGTGGATCAGGTCAACCCTCTAACAGTGGCACATTTGCCGACTCAGACACGTCTCATTTAACTACCTCACATAATGTGAATGATGTTTTACAGCACGCAGAGACAAGGTATGCAGTAACAAATCAGTGCACAGTTTTATTACCGCATAAATTTCCCAAAGTCTCTGTTCGTGTCGTGGGTGTGAAAGCAGGAGTGGATGTACTAACCCTACCTGAGACATGTTGTGTGAATGCCTTAGCTTATGAGTCGGCACTGTGTACAGTGCTGGAAGATAGCTTATGCTACTTGTACTTAGCCAACATTACTAATGCCCCACTTAAGCTGCATACAGGGACACAGGTTGGTGATTTCTTGGTATACCCAGTGGCCGTACGTGTGTGCCACGATTTCCCACTCTCTATTGCAGATGTGTGCTCATTTACTCAGTCCACCGTCATTCCATCTAATCTTGAATCTCATGTGAAACAGAGTGATTACCCAAATTATCGAAGTCAACTGCTCAATCTCTTGCAAGACTATCGTGAAGTCGTAGCCCTACCCGGTGAGAACATGGGCATAACAAGCTTAATACAGTACCAAATTACATTACAGCCTGGAGCTCAGCCAGTATACAGTACACACCTGCCTACCGTTTACCACACAGCCAACGTCAACAGGCTCATTGTCTTATTAAGGACATGTTGGACAATGAGGTCATTGAACACTCTGACAGTCCATGGAACAGCCCACTATTTCTCGTTTCAAAGAAAGGCGGTGAGTTACGACCAGTGACAGAATACAGATGCATGAATGCGCTGACTGTCCCGGACAGATTTCCATTTCCTGTACTCACTAATTTGCTGGAATCCTTAGGCGAAAACAATTGTGTTTTCTCCTCCATAGATCTTCTGAGTGGCTACTGGCAAGTAGAAATGGAAGAATCATCTCATTCAATCACTGCCTTCATCACCCCAACCAGGCATTACCAATTCTATAGACTTCCATTCGGCTTGAGAAATGCACTATCTGTATTCACGCGGCTAATTCATACAGTTTTTGCCGGCATGGTAGGTCACTCAGTCTTTGCTTATTTAGCCGATGTCATAATTGCTAGTCACTCTGTGGAGGAACACTTAGAAAAATTGACCGAAGTATTCACTAGACTCAAACAAACTGGATTTAAAATCAAACTGTCAAAGCGCTACTTCTTATGTAAGAAACTACAATTCCTAGGACATGTCGATGCTCACGGAATTCACACGTCAGATGACAAGGTCAGAGCCATAACAAACTTCCTTACTCCAACCAACACCGATGCAGTATGCAGTTTCCTCAGTCTTAGTGGCTACTTTCATCATTTTATTAAAGGGTATGCCCAGATAGCTGCACCGTTAACAAAACTGCTAAAGAAGGATGCGCCTTTTGTGTGGGCTGATGAACAAGCAACCACATTTACAACCCTGAAAAATGCCCTGCCACAAGCACCGGTCTTGACATTTCCTGATTATTCAAAACCATTTCTTCTCTGTACTGATGCTTCCAGAGTAGGCCTAGGTGCCGTTCTCATGCAAAATGACTCCAAAGGAAAGAAACGTTTCATTGCCTATGCCAGCCGTGTTTTATACTCCGCAGAAAAGAAATACAGTGTAACTCACTGGGAAGCTCTAGCCGTGACATCATCTACGGTTACCCTGTTCACATCCAAAGAGACCATCTTCCCTTATGTGACCTATTTCGGGGACGTAAATTGCACATTGGGCAGTCAATATGAATGACTATAATCCAACATTTGAATAGCTTCCTGGGAAGTCAAATGTCGTAGCCGATGCCCTCTCTCAGCATGTAGCCAAGGTCTCAACTGCTTGTGATGTAAACTTAGCATTCAGTTTTGACAGCGTGTGAACCCTACATGGTCATAAGTCATATACTTTCTAGAGTCAGGCGATGATTCTTCCTTGTCGAAGCTACCAGTCACTGTCTCTGATTTCTTCCTCAACAATGAATTACTCTATAAACACTAAGTACTGAAAGGTAACAATGTACCTCATCACAAAGTTAAGCAACTAGTCATTCCAACAGACTTGATTCCTGCTGCTCTTCATTTAATCCACAACACCCCTCATGCATCACACCCTGGCAAAGACAGAAGCTTACAGCAAGCACGTCTGTCATATTATTGGTCCATGGCACAAAAGGATATAGAAGCGCACTGTGATGCATGTTTATCGTGTGCCTGGCATAAGGGAATAACCTGTCAACCTGCTTCTATATTGCAGTACCCACTACCGTCAAGGCCCTGGCAAACTGTCTCGCTTGATCTTCTGAAGCTGCCTCGTACAGAATCTGGCTTTGTTTATCTATTAGTGGTAGTCGATCATTTCTCTAGATTCGTTATCTTAGCCCCATTGCATGACAAATCTGCTAACGCAGTGGCACATGCCTTTGTTAATTCAGTAATTTGCACTTTCACAAGACCAGAAGTAATTTTAACTTGACAATGGGTCAGAGTTCATTAATTCAGTGCTGGAGGACATTTGTCTTTGATACGGAATTAGGAAATGCATAATAGTGGCCCATCATCCAGCCTCGAATGGCCTAGTAGAGTGCCAGAATAGGAAGATATTGGAGAGTCTGCGTCACACAGTGGGAGATCAGACTTCCATTTGGGATGAGTGGATTCCGCAGGTAGCTGCTTCAATTGATTCGTCCTTCAAAGAGTCAATTGGTGAAACACCATTCATTGTCACCTATGGGTTTGAAAAAAGACTATGTTATTCATTGTTTCAATCCAAACCTGATCCGATCTACAATTACGATGACTATGTGCGAGTCAAGTTATCCAACTTCCAGAAAAGTTATAAACATGTTCAGGATAATCTGGCCCTTACAAATGCAGAAATGGTACACAACCAACGTGCTGCTGCCTCATATGTTACCATCCAAGTAGGTGACTCAGTTTTTGCCCTAGATCATGACCGGGATTCAAAACTAGATAGTAAATTTTTGGGTCCCTTCTGTGTCATATCTCGTAAGGGGAATAAATACGAAATAAAAGATCCGTACAAGGCAGAGACAACATGAGTGCATGCAGATGACCTCAAACATGCATCGAAGTGCATAGTCTTGGAGGAGCCACTGAGAGAGGCCACATCTTCTCCTCAACAAGGAGATGCTCCTACTTCAAGTCCTTCTTCTGACACTCCTACTCCACCTTCCCCTACTGTTGATAACTATCGTGCAAAATTGTATTCTGCTGCTAAGTCTCTTGCATAATGCTATCATCTCACACTCTCGTCATCCTCTGCATTAACATCACCTCTAACATCAACTTATTATATAGGAAAGATGCTGTGGGTCTACTTACTGGCAGTGCTGACTCTGGTCGGGTTTGGATCGGGTGAGGATGATGGTGTCGTATGGCCCGGGGCCTTGGTTGGCACAGGAGGCGAGGTAATGGTGGTGAAGGATGTAGTCTCCTTGCACTACGACCTAGAGCCGCTGGCCACCATTGCCATCACCCTGCCTCATTCTGCACGTCAGCTAGAGGACTTACAGGGACTCCTGTCAGGTATTAAGGACCAACATCCTAAAGATACATTTTCGTACCCGCTCTACCTACCCATCTGCTGGAAACTGGATTATGTTCATTACCAATTCACTCATCTCCAAGATTCCTTCCCTAACCAAACACCCGTGGGCCGTTCACGAGTGAAACGTGGACTCCTTGATCTTGGAGGAGAAATTCTGAGCGGATTATTTGGTGTAGAAACTACCCGTGACCTTTCTGGATTTAAGGAAGACATAGTTCAATTAGCCAATGCCCTAGAATCCCAGGACAAGGTAATTAGTGTTCAACATTCTATGCTACAAAAGCTCATATAACATTTAAATGATGTTACAGACATGTTATATAATTTTACCGGAATTCTAACACAAGAAATATCAAAAGTTAATATTGTATCAGAATTGTTATATGTGAAACTACATGTAGATAACTTGCAAGTTTCTCTGGACTCTCTTGTCTCCCAAGTTTCTAGCTTAATTCGTATTCTACTCAATGCTGTCGATGGTCGTGTCACCCTAGATTTAGTACCTATCTTTGACCTTCGCTCTACATTGGAATGGGCTCACTCAACTTTCGACTTCTCTCCAGTGATTTCATTTTCTTCTTTACAACACTACTACCCAATACTAGAGTCCACATTCCTTATTAAAGATATAATTGTTCATATTCCTTTCCGTGCTTCAATCACATTCGACCACTTTCACATCATTCCCTTTCCATTCAGGTACAATAATTCCCTGGCACAAGCCTCTGTCTCTTCAGAGTACTTCCTTCTTCCCCATGATCATCTCTATATTGCCTTCATTTCCTCCAGTGACCTCGACAGATGTGCTTTTCTTAAACCAAACTCTCGAGTTTGTGCTGCATACCTTCTAACAATCTTTCCTGGCAGCGTTGCTCCTTGCGAATCTGCTTTAGTCTGTAATTTCTCAGTACCACCTGTCTGTACCTAAGTTCTGGCCCCCAAACTCCAAGTGCACCATGCTCGTCTGAATCACATCCGCTATTTCTTTTTTAGTGCCTCAACTCCTGTCAGTCTTATTTGTCCTGAAACTCCTGTCTGCTCAGTATCATCAACTGATTTGTATAAGGCCCGCGATTATTTTACAGTAAAGTCTGAGTCAGTAACTACCCATGCTACACATTATCACTTCACACTTCACTCCCACAAATATGACATCTTCAAACCCATTAATACTACCTTTCATCTACCAACAGACAACCGATGGAGCAAGAGGCTGACTGATTGGACCCCAAGAGATAGGATGCGTAGCATAAAAGGGCCAGACAGGAGCTGGAGAGATGAGACAGAGAAGTTTGTATGGAAAACATGGCAGAGTTTGGTTCAGTCAAGGAATCCATGGAGAAGATTGGGGGAGGCCTTTTCTGAGCAGTGAACTTGGAATGGCTGATAATGATTATGATGATATATATATATATATATATATATATATATCTATATATATATATATATATATATATATATATATATATATATATATATATATATATGCAAAGGCCAGGAGCCCACAAACCGTTCCTTCCAAGAAAGAAACAAAAACAATGCAAAAGAATGCCAAATTCAAGATCCGTTCATGTTGAGATGCCAGGACACGCTGCATTTGGAAGACTGGAATCATAGGAAATAGGAAATACAGACAGAGGGAGACAGATCTAGAGTTGACCAGTTGCATATATGAAGGACTGGTAGTAATGGTTAACTCGTGCTTTAGAGAGTTGGACAGAAAATGGATGAGAGTTTGTAGCTAGGTGGGTGAAAAGGTGAAAGGTGGAATCATCACCATGTGAGTGGATAGGAGGTCATTGATGAATAAAAGGGAAAGAGTTAGTGATAAAACAGAGCTCAGAAGAAGACCACTGTTGATAGATCTGGGAGAAGAACCGTAGCAGTCTACAGCAGCAGCTATGGAACAACCAGACAGGATGCTATAGATGAAGGCACAGACAGAAGGATAGAAATCGTAAGAGGGCAGACTTGATAAAAAGCCTTTAAGATGTCAAAAGCAATGGCAAAGCTTTCGCCAAAGTCCCATAAGGAGTATGACCAGGAGTCTGAAAGGTAGGTGAAAAGATCACCAGTGGAGCGTCCATGACGGAACCCATAGGGCCTACTGACGATCAGAAAGATGATAGGAAAGATGCTTTAAAATTTTTCTCTTAAGAATAGACTCTAAAACTGTAGAAACACAGGATGTTAAAGCAACTGGTGATAGTTAGAGGGTTGAGAATAGTCACCCTTTTTTGGGACTGGCTGAATGAGAGCAAACTTCCAGCAAGAAGGAACGGTACAAGTTGATAGACAAAGGGGAAAAAGTTTACCTAAGCAGGGTGTAAGCACAAAAGCACATCTCTTGAGGACAACAGCAGAGACCCTCTCAGGTCCATATGCCTCATTAGTATTGAGGCTAGTGATGGCAGAAAATTCGTCAGTTGAAGAATTTTCAGTGTCCGCCATGAGTAAGTCAGAGGGGAGAAGTGATGGAGGAACAGCACTGGAATCGTCTAAGGTGGAACTGGAGGAGAAAGTCTAAGCAAAAAGATCTGCTTTATCAGTAGAAGAAATAGCTACAGATCCATCAGAGTAGAAAAGAGGAGGAAAGGATTATGAGGTAAAATTGTTAGGAAGGTTTTTGGTAGTGTGCCAGATAGAGTGGGAAGAATTCTATTTGGAGGGCTGAGAGCATTTATTACAGATGAAATTATTTTTAGCAAAGCGAAGGACAGAGTTAGCACGATTCTGGGCAGAATCATAAAAAATATGTGAGTCAGGATTGGGTTGGCTCCGATACCTTTTTCAGGCCTTCTCCTTGTTGTGGACATCATTAGAAGAAACATGATTAAACCAAGGCTTTTCTGCATTAACCCCTTAACTGCGAGGCGTCACTTTCGTGACGCTTTGGAGCAAGGGGTCATACCGCGGGACATCACTTTTGTGATTCTGTGTTATTTTGAATTCGCCCGGCCTTTCAAGTGGTGGCTTGAATCATCTATCAGTACTGCCAATGTCCAACACTAGTCAGCACTCCTAATCTCATTTGTACTCCCATCCATTGTTGACAATTTAGCCATTTCTCCCCATTCTTGACTCCCCTCCCTACCTCCCCTCCATTACCCTCTCCTCTCGCCTGCTCAGCCGTGCTACACTAAGTAAATCTTCCCTGGAATTTTCCACTGATTTCATCCAATGAAATAAGCCCTGTGTCCTATTCTTATACCAAATAATATATACAAAAAAGAAATAAGGTAAGTGAGAGTGCCATACACCTGGAATTGGCTAATTATCACCTGACAACACCTTACATGCACTCGTTCGCTAATTTTCGCTGTTTATTTCCGCTTGAAATATGCCATGCAATCTATTCTCGTAATAAAAATATATATAAGAAAGGAAGGGAGAAGCCTAAGTGATATTTACATTCACCTGGAACTACCTAATTATTGCAGGCCACCACACTGTATTCTACCCTAAGTAAATCTTCTCTGGAATTTTCCACTGATTTCATCCATTGAAAGAAGCCCTATGCCCTATTCTTATACCAAATAATATATACAAAAAAGAAATAAGGTAAGTGATAGTGCCATACACCTGGAATTGGCTAATTATCACCTGACAACACCTCACGTGCATTTGTTCGCTAATTTTCGCTGTTTATTTCCCCTTGAAATATGCAATATAATCTATTCTCGTAATAAAAATATATATAAGGAGGGAAGGGAGAAGCCTAAGTGATATTTACATTCACCTGGAACTACCTAATTTATTATGCATTGTCTAGATTTCCTGCCAATCATTTCATAGCTATATACTAGCAGCTCTCACATGGCTAACATTGGCAGTATTGCACTCTCCCTAGGCACTAGGCAGGCAGGCCACCAGTATCAGTTTACTGTCGTCTTTCAAGGTGAAAGTACATCGGATTCGCGCCTGCTAAATTCCGCCGCTTTTTAGCCCCATGCAAAGGGCCCTGTGACCTCTACCCCCTACTAAACCTCGTGTGGAAAGAGGTAAAGGGCTGACAAATGATAGAGAGTGACTACGATCTTTCTGGTGAGTAAAACAGTGCAAGTGGAAATGTAAATAATGTGTAAACAGCAAGTGAAAGCAATGAATGTAAATATAAGTGAACAGTGGAAAATAGTTTTATAAGTTACTTCAAGTGACAGTGCCTAACACAGTGTAAATAAAATAGAAATGTAAATAATGTAAATAAAATAGAGAACGTAAATAGAAATGTAAATGAGTATTATTATTAGAATACGAGTATATATACTACGAGTAATGAATGTGAAAGTTTCACTCTAGCATGTATGAATACTATGAGTTATGAGAGTGAAGGTGAAAGTGACATTCACTCTCAACGCTTGTATACAGGACGAGAAAGTGAATGCTACGTATTTTACTGAAAGAGAAATTGAATGCCTACAGTGACAATAAACTACTATTACTGAAGGATACTTATGGATAAAGACTGTAGATATATATAAGTGCTATATAGTAATAGAAATATAAACTGTGAGTGTTTTTATGAATAATAAATGACAGAACACCAGCGGCGAACGATCGTAAGTGGGAAGGTCATACACACGCTCGTAATTTTCATTGCTTTCACAGTGCTTTTTTTTTTTTGGAGTATGGATTCCAAACTATTTGAGAATCATAGAATAGTGTTTCTAGTGATAATATCAGGCTGTGGTAATCATATTACGGGTTGTCGGGAAGTGTAAAGTGGAGACTTCGTTACCCAATTTCAGAGGTCTCCACAAATCCTACGGTACTCGACGAAGGCTCCACAAACATCCCAGGAGAAAGCTGAATGTATGTGCCATAAGCATATTTGATTTTAATATTCTAGGACTAATAACTGATTTTTGGCAAATATTTTTAGAGTCTGTCGGAGCGCGAATATGCCCGCGGGAGCCACAAGTCAAAGCAAAACAAGCCCGCGGTTAAGGGGTTAATCAAAAGATATGAGCAAGGAATGCATGCTTCCATACCAGAGAGAATAACCTCCGTAATGCGCAAGGCACACTCAGATGGCTCCTGGCTGTGGAAGCAATAATGGTTCCAGGCAAAATCAAAGAAGTACTGCCTGAGGGCCTCCCAATCAGCAGCTCCAAAGTACCACAACCGACGTTTCTTTGGAGGGTCCACAGGCTGTACTAGAGTGATAGGACAGGTTAAGATAATAGGGTTGTGATCAGAGGAGCCCAATGGAGAAGAAAGATTAACAGTGTAAGCAGAAGGATTAGCTGTAAGGAAGAGGTCAGGTATGCTGGAACTCTCTCCAAGGCTGTCAAGGATACGGGTAGGGTGCTGCACATGCTGCACTAGGTCATTAACCCATACCGTGCTGGCCAAAAAAAAAAAATAAATAAAATAAAAAACTATGCCAGCCGATTTTGGATTTTTTCTGGCTAAATGGACTAACATCAATATTAGATCCCTGGCACTAATAAACGTAATCACTAAAGCCAGAAAGTAGGTCGAATTTTGTCAGGTTGGTGCCACTCTGCCTCTGAAATCTTCAAGGTTACTGAGAGAGCAGAGTGGCTGTGAGCTTGTGAACCGAATTTGGATTTTTCTTTTCTGGTTAAATGGGCTGAATACATCAGTATAAGATCCCTAGCATTAAAAAAAGTAATCACCAAAGCCAGAAAGTATGACAAACCGTGTCAGGTTGGTGCCACTCGACCTCTGAAATCTTCAAGGTTACAAACAGAGCAGAGCAGCTGTGAGCCTGTAAAAACTCAGTCGCCTCCCGTGCTCATAAATCAGTGTTGTAAGCGTAGCAGGGAACGGTCTGAAGTTAGAGAGATATGATATTCCCTTCCATTTTACTTCGGTTTCTTGCAATGACTTCTCGGTGTTACAGTACATAGATCTAGGTCACCGGCGTTTTTGAAGGAGACGTAGATCTACATCGTTAGCACGGTACAGGTTAATGATAAAAAGATATGTGCTTGTTCACAGGTGGATCAATGAAAGGATAGGAGAGCCAAAGGTGGTGGTTAACACTGAAATATCCAAAAATGGAGATTTCAGAGAAAGGAGAAATGTAGAAGTAAAATAGTCGAAGAATTTTTCATAGTCGGTAGAATTTAGGGATAAGTAAACAGCACAGATATATTTATTCAGAGAATGACAGGAAAGCCGAAGCCAGAGAGTAGAAAATTAAGAAGAATCAAGTTCAGGAACATGAGAGCAAGATAATTTGTTGCATACATGTACACAACAGCCACCTTTGGCTTTGAAATGAGTATAGAGAAAGTAGGAGGATACAGAAATGGGTTTGCTATCAGTTGCCTCAGACAGCTGAGTCTCAGTTAACAAGAGAAGGCGAAGTTTAGTGGAGAAGAGGTGGTGCTCAACAGAGGGAAAGTTCGAGGAAAGGCAGTGAATATTTCAGAAATGAAGAAGAAGTGAGTCAGACAGTGATTTCAGGCAGCTCGTTGAGTCATCACCTGGAGAAGGGCAGATGCTGCTGGCATTTATGGTTCCTCCCCCTGGGAACTCTGGGGCTTAGTTATCTAGACACCAATTTCTTTTCATTTTTAATTTTGAAAAGGAAATATAGTGTGTAATGTGCATGTAATTTGGTGTTGACAGAGAAACTTATACCGGAGAGTATGCTGGTCTACTCTCTGTGTTCCTGAAACGCTGAAAAAGTTCAGCAAAGTGGGATGGTCAGGAACTACTCCCGAGGACTGATGAAATAGGGGCTCCAATTCTCCCTGGCAGCTTTCCATTCACCGCAGGAGTACTGCCCTGCTTGATTGGTGCTACAGTCAACTCCTACTAAATGTGGGGAGCCTCCCCACACATGAGAGTTGTGCTCTACACAGGGGCGAATAAAACTTTTGTATAATGTCAACAACTGCGCAGGGGTAAAGAAGGTACGGAGTCGACTTAGCACACCTAATCTCTTGAAAGCAGATTTTACAAGAGAGGTAAGATAATTTTTCCAAGATAAATCCCGAGAGAATGAAACCCAAAGTAAGTTAAAGGGTGATGCAGGATTGAGATGGATATTATTAAACATTAGTGGGTACTACTGTGGAGGATTTTGTAGTGTTCATAGGTGTAAGAACTGAGTCTTTGATGCACTGAAGACAAGATTACTTTTACCCCAGTCAGAGATACGAAACAAGTCAGACAGTATGTGTGCTATAGCCTCATCTCTTGTTTGTTGAAGTAACAGCGGAGATGGACGTTGCGGGAGCCAAATGGAAAAGTAAAGGGTGGAATCATCAGCATATGGGTGGATAGGGTTAGATGTACAGCATAGAAGGTCTTTAATGAATACAAGGAAGAGAGTTGGTGATAAGACAGAGCCATGAGGAAAACCACTGTTGATAGATCTAGGGGAGGAACTGTGGCCATCTACAGCAGGAGCTATAGAACGACCAGAAAGGAAGCTATAGATGAAGGCACAGATGGAAAGATAGAAACCGTAAGAGGGCAGTTTGGAAATTAAAGATTTATGTCAGATTTGATCGAAGCATTTGAGATGTCAAGTTCAATTGCAAAGCTGAAATATAGGTGAAAAGATCGCTAGTGGAGCGTCCCTGACGGAGCCCATACTGACGATCAGAAAGAAGGTTGTGGTAGGAAAGATGCTTTATAATTTTCCTGTTAAGAATAGACTAGAAAACTATTGAGACACAGGATGTTAAAGTAACTGAACGATAGTTAGAGGGTTGGGAATGGTCACCCTTCCTTGGGACAGGCTAAATGAGAACAAACTTCCAGCAAGAAGGAAAGGTACAAGTTGATGGACAAAGGTGAAAGAGTTTACCTAGGCACAGAAGCAGTTTTTGACGACAACAGAAGGGACCCCATCAGGCCCACCTACCTCGTTAGCACTGAGGACAATGATGACAGAAAATACATCAGTTGAAGAAATTTTAATGAATCTCTCTCTCTCTCTCTCTCTCTCTCTCTCTCTCTCTCTCTCTCTCTCTCTCTCTCTCTCTCTCTCTCTCTCTCTCTCTCTCTCTCTCTCTCTCTCTCTCTCTCTCTCTCTCTTTATTGATTGATTTATTTATATAAAGTACAACTTACAAGAACAAATGAAAGGTGGAATAACGAGTTTTCAAGATTTCATCTGGGTAATAAAAGAATGGGAGGGGAAAATGGAGCTCATACAGTCCTCTAGTACAAGCTGTCAGATAACAACGATTAAAGTAAAGTTGTATACAACTTTTAATTGTCAGAATAATAACGTTAGTTAAATACAGAATACGTACGACTTAATACTAATAAAAAGAAAACACACAGTGTTTACTTTCAATGTTTAACCAAATGATAATGAATTGCTTACGAGAGTATAATCAGTGACACATACAGATGAATGTTAATATTGATATAACTACTATATAGCATATATTAAGACAGGTAACTGATAAGTAGATAGCCTATTCAAGTATGGATAATACTCTATTACAAGAACATTAAGTAACAAACTTTTTAACTATTTTTGGGTGAGAGTATGGATGGGGTATATGCACAGGAGTAGATGAAAATGAGTGGGCAAAAGAGGGTGTATATATTGTTGTGTGCAGGAAATGGAACGAGAATATAAGATAGAATGGTTCAATTGGTTCAAGGTTTGTGTGTGTAAGACTGAAAGTAGAGTTACAAACGTGGGCCATTGTGTGTGTGTTTGCGTCAAAGCAACATCGTAAAAGCAGAGCGAAGGAAGAGTTCTGGGCAATTGAGAAAGAATGCATGGAAAAGATTGAGAAGAATGAAAGAGTGCTCTTGACTGGAGATATGAATGGAAAAGTAGGGAATGTGAAGGTGGTTGGAGTAGTTGGCGAGTGGGATGTGCCTGCAGAAGTGGATAAGAATGGCAGTGCTCGAGTGGATATTAGTGCAGGGAGATTGATGATAGCCAATACCCTTTTATCAACAAAATGATCTACATGTATACGTGGTGAGCGATGAGGAGGAAGGTTGGTGAACTGAATGAAGAGAAGGCATTGGTTGATTATGTGTCTGTGGATGAGAGAATGAAAAGGTATGTAATGGATGCAAGGGGTAAAAAAGGTTGGGGGAGTGGACTTTTGGACCACCACTTGGTGGTGGTGAAAGTCAAGGTTCAAATCCAATGAAGAAATAGAAGGAGGGAAAGACAGGAGGAAGTAGTCCACACAACGAGGGTAAAAATGTTGTAAGAGAATGAAAATAACAAAAAAAAAAAAAAAAAGGCAGAGTATAAGAGAGAAGTGGAGGAGCGATTGGGTAAATATGATTTGGAGCAGATGAGGGATGTGGAAGGTGTGTGCAAGAAAATCACAGCTGTGCAGCATGTGAGGTGGTGTGTGGGGTGAAGAGAAGACGTAAGGGGATGCAAGGAACAGCATGGTGGAATGAAGAGGTCAGACAAGCTGTGAAGCAAAAGAAGAAAGCATATAGTGAGTGGTTGGGAAGCAGAGGCACGGAGGAAGTTGAGAGACGGAAGAGAGGGCTACATGTAGAGAGGAAAAGAGAGGTGAAAAGATTAGCAAGAGAGTGGATGAGGATGTTGAAAGAATTTTGAGTGTAATGTGGAGGGAATGTAAGAAAATATTCTTGAAGGAGATAATGAGAGCTAGACAGGGTGATAAGGAAGTTGGTAGGCGAGTGAAAGACAAAAATGAACATTTTAAGGAACTGTTAAACATAGAGAATGAAAGTGTTGCCAGTATAAGTGGGTGGGTAATGGCTGGGAGAAGGAGTGAGGTGAGAAGGGAGGAAGAGATCAGTAGAATGGAAGTATTGGAAGTAATGAAGAAAGTCAAAATGGGGAAAGACCCAGGAATTGATGGAGTGTGTGGTGAAATGCTGAAGCATGGGGGAGAGATGGTAGTAGAATGGACATGGAAGTTGTGCAGATTGGCCTGGGAGGAAGGTAGAGTGTCGGTGGTTTGAAGTCAGGTATAAATATTCCCCTGTATAAAGGAAAAGGGGAAAAAGAAGTGTGTGGTAATCATAAGGGCATTTGACTTTTTAGTGTAATTGGAAAAGTGTATGGTAGGATGCTTATTGACAGAGTTAGGGAAATAACAGAGGAGTTAGTTGAAGAACAGGGAGGCTTTAGAAAGAGAAGTGGTTGTGTAGATCAGATATTCATCCTTTGTTCTTTAGTGGAACACTTTATAGTGAAAGGAAAGAAGTTGTATGGAGCCTTCATGGATTTGGAGACAGTATAATTATGATAGTGTTGATAGACAAAGAATGTGAAAAATATTAAGAATATATGGAGTAAAGGGAAGTTGTTGAATGCCGTGAAGTGAATGTATGAGGATGCTAAGACTGCAGTGCGTGTGGATAGTACTGAGCGAATTATTCTATCTCAGTGTTCGATCGAAACAGGGATGTGCTAAGTCCCCTTGGTATTTCCATCTGTATATGGATAGAGTTACAAAAATAATACTAGGTAGGGCAGTGGATGTTGGAGCGGCCCTAAAGACAGAGGGCAGCGTTTGAAAACTTTCTTTACTGTTGTTTGCAGATGATAAAGTACCGTTAAGTGAAGACAAAGGGGAACTGCTAGACTTAGAGAATGAGTTTAGGAGAGTGTGTATGAAACGGAATCTAAAGGTGAATGTAGGGAGGAGTAAAGTTACTGTCTTCGAGAGAAATCAAGTCACTGAATGTATAGTGACGTTGGATGATGATGAAATGGAATATGTGAGTGCATTTAAGTACTTGGGTAGTGTGTTGCGTAAGGATGGAAGTTTGGAGGATGAAGTGCTTGAGAGGATGTAAAAGGTAGAACGGTTACTGTTCTTTGAAAGCAGTGATAAGAAGTAGAGAAGTGAGCATGGAAGGAAAATCCTCACTTCATGATATTATTGTGATACCAACTCTAACGTGTGGTAGGGAAGCTTGGTCTTTTTGGAGGGACACAAGTCAAGAGTGAGGGCATTGAAAATGAGCTATATGAAAGGAGTATGTGGAGTTACATGGAGAGACAGACGTGAGGAAGTGAAGGAGCTTTGTGGTGTGGAAGTGGATAAATGTTAGGAGAAATATGTTGAGGTGTTTTTGCCATGTGGAGAGGATGGAGAGCGAGAGACTCACGAGAAGAGTGTATGTGAGTGAGGTGGAGTGGGGAGCGGGAGGGGGAGGCCGAGGATAAGATGGAGGTATGGAGTGGAGAGGTATATGAGAGAAGGGCAATGAAATTTAGGGAAACATGGCGACACGGAGGCGACCCCTTACGGGACTGAGGTGTCTGGCAATACACATATAAATAGAATTTCTCTCTCTCTCTCTCTCTCTCTCTCTCTCTCTCTCTCTCTCTCTCTCTCTCTCAATTGTATATTTGTGATTTACAACAAAATATCATTAATTAAAACAAAATTAATAAAATACCCCCATTCCTTTAAGTCTAGAACCTTCACCTCAAAACGCAGCTTTACAGCAGTATAAAACCTTCACCAAAGACCAAAACCCCGTCTCTACCGCTCTACAGCTCTCACGAACGCTACCTTGGCCAAAGTCCCCACTTCCACCACAATCTGTGACCTCCACCACAGTCACATCCTTATCACTGTCCAGAACTTCTACAAGAATTCCTATCCCTTCCAAAATAAACAGCACCCATCACAGTATCTAGCCCTACCATGGTCTACAATCTCCAGTTCCCACCACGGTTACCACGAGCCCCATTCCTACAACGGTTTACACCTCCACCATAACCTGTTCCCCTACCACACCCTACAGCCTCCACCACAACCCCACCCCTGCCACAGTCTAATCTTCACTGACACCCAACCCCCACCACAATCTAAAACCTCCAGCACAATACGCAGCCCTACCGCATGCTATAACCTCTAACACAACCCTAAACTCTACCACAGCCTACAACCTCTAACTTTGCATCCTGCAACATCCGCCATAATATTCATCCCTACCACAGATTCCATCCTGATCAATTTGCAGTCTTCAGTACAAGCCAGAACAACCCATTATACCAGAAAAATCTACCACAGCCCCTCCACCGCCTACAACCAGCCTCCACCCTTTCAGTACCGCTACATACCCTATAGCCTCCATGCAAGAACACATCTCCCACCCACACCACAATTACCCCACTACTCCCGGTCACAGAGTTTCAGGGCCAACAGAATGATGGAGTCACTGTGGTCGGCTATTAGACTTCGTCTCCTGCCTTAATCAGAGAGTAATCGCTTCCTCGCTTCCCTCGTAACAACCTCTCCCCTTGATCCCCATGAACTTCGTTGCCCTTGTGTGGTGGAGTATCACGCGACTACAGAGAGAGAGAGAGAGAGAGAGAGAGAGAGAGAGAGAGAGAGAGAGAGAGAGAGAGAGAGAGAGAGAGAGAGACAGACAGACAGACAGACAGACAGACAGATAGACAGACAAAGGTGGAGTCCGGAACAATTAGACAAACGGGAGAGGGGGGAGCATAGTCCCCATTATCCTCGCTTTGTGGCCAACCAGATGACGCCTTGTTTGTGTCTGTCACTGTATGTGTGGGGAGGCCTGCTTGTGTCTTTGGCTTCTGTCTGTGCTTGGGTGCATCTTTCAAGCAGAAAGCCTGGTTGTGTGTGAGTGTGATTTTTATACAAAGAAGAAAGAACCTAGCCTGGAAGCCTAAAATATAAGGACTCATCTAAAGGAATAATGATGTGTGTGTGTGTGTGTGTGTGTGTGTGTGTGTGTGTGTGTGTGTGTGTGTGTGTCGATTACCTGTGTTAGAGTGTTGCATCTCTTGTGTACTGGACCATGTCTGTGTATACGCATCAAGAATATATATAAGAAATATGAATGAAAAGGCATTGATTTCCTTAGATTTTAGGATATTTTTGTTGGAAGGTTGTGTTTATGGTCTCTTGTAACTAAGGAATCCATTTGCCGCGTTAGGATGTAAACATGTAACCATTTAGACGTCCACGAGTTTACTCCGTTAAGGCCCGCCAATGGAATATGACTTTTCAGAGTTGAAATTTGAGTACTGGTTTTTGTGTATTGTTCAGATAATGCCACTCGGGAAGGCCCAAAAGCTAACTCTTCTCTGAAAAGACAGGGCAAAGGAGTCTACTTCCGGGTCGCTGTACTGTACTCTTTTTATGGCAACATAAGGCATTGGAAAATTAATAAATGTGGGTGTGCTTCGCAACAGAGAAATAAACTCTATGTGTGTGTGTGTGTGTGTGTGTGTGTGTGTGTGTGTGTGTGTGTGTGCGCGTGTGTGTGTGTGTGTGTGTGTGTGTGTGTGTGTGTGTGTGTGTGTGTGTGTGTGTGTGTGTGTGTCAGGTTGATTACTTCCCCTTAGTGTTCATTTTATTTGTCCATTTTACCATTGTTTATATAAGTGTGCCGAAAAATTTCCTTCATTGTTCATGGCTGCTTGCATAATAGAGTGGCTAAATTTGTATTAATTATTTTTCTGCTGATACGTGTTCTGCATCTGAAGAGTGTTAAATCTCCAGTGGAGTAATTGTTGACTATATATAACATGAGCCGCAAATATCAGGTCACATCTTCACCAGCTCACAGGGAAGATTTGGGACGTGGGAGGGGGAGGGGAATGACAGAAAAAAAATTGCACATGCTACACAATTTCGTCTTTTGCTCTTGTAAAGAACACGGGAATAAGGAAAGTTAAGTTTAATCCATAACCCATGGACTGTTGCATACCTCAAGTGGGAGTGTCTTGTAAAGCTGCGACACGCCCCTAATAAGCGAGATTTTCAACAACGCACCAGAAAGGTTCTAGAATGATCAGCACGACACAAAATTTATGAGGTGTTAAAGTAACTCATAACGCTCATTCCCACCCCCTATCTTAAGCCCAGTTGCTAAGTTGCACCAGCAACAATATCCCAAATGTAGGCACTTCGTAATGCATTGTCCACAATATTATCACCCCAGGAAAGGCAGCCGTGGATCAGAATTGTTGAGAATAACATGAAATTAAATGTAAGGGCAATAGGAGGTAATGAAACAGAAGCAATATGGTAAATAATGAGCTCCCTAAGCTCGTACTGCAGCGTGCGGAATGAACTGGGAATCCACCTGGCGAGCGGGGAGACTGGCAAAAACCTGTTTACAGCCTGTCTCGTCTGTCCCAATTTGCATTACCTTCTCTCTCTCTCTCTCTCTCTCTCTCTCAAAGCAGAGTTGTCACGTTCCTGCCAGAAATGCAATTACTGACAATTATTTCTCCAAAACTATGCCGATTTCAGTTTTCAAAAATTCCGTGGGTAGCTGCACGATGCAATCTCCTAGCCACTGATAAACATTTCACAGAAATCCGTAAGAGTGACCAAAATTGCCATTTTGCCACACCACAGGGGATGTCTGCCCGACCCCTTGTCGCAGCCTACGGGTTAAACTGAAACAAAACATTCAAGAAATGTCCTTACGCACCAAAAGAGATGGAGATTGACTAAAGGCTGTCTCAAATAATGGATGATAAAGCCTGATGCAGATTGAGAGTCATAGTTTAAGAGGGTAAAAAATAGTTTATGTAACTTGAAATACGGGAACTCCGTTAGAAGGGTTTATTCTATTAAGAATAGTTGGGCCCCTGCAATAATAGACCTGAAGATGTGACTTACAGAGTTACAGTAGCGAGTGTTAGCAATGCATGCCGGTATATCAGTCCCTGAATATCCGCGTCCAGGAGAATATGGATATATACTGTACATTAGATACTGATGAAACATTTGCAGAAGTCAAGCTTATTTAGAGTAATTTGTTTACTTGAATAATGGATTTATACTTGTCAGCTGGTGGGTTAGGTTGGAGGTGGGGTCTTAGGAAAACAAGTATCAGAAGAACTACAGATGGGTGTCTGGAAAATAAGTTAGAATCAACAGAAGTCTCCGAGGACTGTAATCTACAGTACTCAGCCTCACTTACTGGACGCTTGAGGAATGAAACCGAAAATATGTTGGTGAGGATTCAGGGCTCTGCAATTATCGTGAGGTTCCCTTTTCTACTTTAAAGGAACAAGTCAGGCTGAAGCTAAATATATGATTTAAAAACACTTAAAATAGACTGGTAGCTAGTGGAAATTATGTGAAAGTATGAGCTGGAAATAAGTGATAATGCTCAACAAATTACATCAATCAACCTAACAATTAAATAATTGCAGTAACGAGTTGAGAGTGGGACATTCGTTGGAAGCTTATGTTAAAAAGTCTCTGTACTCACATACAGTGAGATAGTTTTAACATAAGTGTATAGTTATTTGCTTGGAAATTAATCTCCTCATGTGTACGCTCACTGGCGAAATTAGCACGTCAGACTATGCGTATGCGGAGAGGGTAAGATATTAGCTATCATTATATGATAGGCAAACAGAGCACATTATTACAGACAGACTTAGTGGGTTTAAACTGAATGAAATCAGTGAAGAATATGATCCCGCTGGTTATTTCTTCTTTAGCAGCAGAAGGCAAGAAACTGTGATCTAGTGGGAAAATCAAACATTTACAAATTTTTTAGCATTGCGATGTTTAGATGGTCCCGTTTACATAAGGAAAATACGAGTTTATGCGCCAAAGGTGAGTGAAATCAGCGCTGAATTTTGTGTCATTGTTGAAACTTACTTGGAGTGACAATGGGTACTAAGATGTGATGTAGGTGTGAGAGTGCGATGCAGGTGTGAGGTGTGGTGCAGAAGTGATGGTGTCGAAGTGTGGTGCAGGTGTGATAGTGTCGAAGTGTGGTAAAGGTGTGAGGGTGTGATGCAGATGTGATGGTGTCGATGTGTGGTGCAGATGTAAGGGTGTGGTGCAGGTGCGAGGCTGTGGCGCAGGTGTGATGGTGTCGAAGTGTGGTGCAGGTGTGAGGGTGTCGAAGTGTGGTGCAGGTGAGAGGGTGTGGTGCAGGTGCGAGGGTGTCAAAGTGTGATGCAGGAGTGAATGTGTGGTGCAGGTATGATAGTGTTAGGGTATGGTGCAGATGTGAGGATGTGATGCAGATATGTTGTCGGGGTATGATGCAGGTGTGATAGTGTCTGAGTATGATGTAGGTTCGATGGTGTCATGGTGTCGGGGTATGGTGCAGGTGCGAAGGTGTGGTGTACTGTAGGTGTGAGGGTGTGATGCAGGTGTGATGGGGTCAGGCCATGGTGCAGGTGTGAGGGTCATGATGCACGTGTGAGGGAGTGATAGAAGTATGAGAGAGTGATGCAAATAAGAGGGAGTGATACGAGTGTGAGGAGTGATATAGGTGTGAGGGAGTGATTCAGGTGTGATGGAGTGGCACAATAATGAGGTATGATGCAGGTCTGTAAGAGTGATGCAGGCGTGAGAGTGATGCGGGTGTGAGGGAGTGATGTAGGTGTGGGATGTGTTACAAGTGAGAGATACCCGCGTGATATACTTCACTAACCCATCCCATGTACAACCACACTGATCCCCACTAAAACACGCAACAGTATATTTCACTACACCCAGTTGAGCCATTCTATGTTCTACTGGTCCCACTTATGTAATTACCATTTATTTACTAAAAAACAATTAAAATATTCAATCTTAATAATTGCCTTGTTATCTGTTCAAACATTATATCATGCGTTTGTTATCTGTTTATACATTATATCATCATACATTGTGGCAACCCTATCTGCTAACCAGGTAGTTACAGATTATATGAAGTTCAGCGTTTCTGCTCAGCTATCTCCCACGCTCTGTTCACCAGAGCAGACTATCATAGGCTTTCATCGGGACAGGCTGTGCAACTACGCCGTACTGACCGTGTCATGTATTCCTCAAACTTTGTAAATAACTTCAAGAATACGTGTTCAAATCCATACTACAGTTTGATTTTACCCTCAAGACGACCTGAATCTGCAACATTTAATATTTAGTAATAATCTCCTGCTACATAATGATGGAAAGCTCGTAGGATTTTTAACAAACACTCGCAGCATTCTCCTTGGAATGAAACATTGCCCTTGAATCATTGCCAGTTCCTGTTCTTCTACAACAAGTGGATGTTTAGTGTGATAACTACTGTTGTGCTGCTGTGATGGTGTGCTGTTAAACTACAGCTCTTTCCGGATCTTAGCTACATCACCATTATTCCTATATTCATTGTCTGTAGTGGTGGTAACTTCAACGTCAGTTTCCTGGAGTGGTGCAGTGCCATTTAGTATTCCTCTGGCAGAAAGTTCCAGCACGCCCTGATGTCACGTCTCGATTACATTATCAAGTGGTGGGACCGGGAATGCTTGTGCTTCAGTCAGGAAGGACAAATGCCATAAGATGTCAAGGGGACGTCACAGACAACCTCCAGTCAACTCCCTCCCTCCAACAAAGATTTCATGATTCAAAAACACATATTCCGGTTAATTATCGCAACATTCATTACCTTGACACTACGCTTATACCTAGCAATCCACACACGTTCAGTGATAGTTCAAAGTCTTAGTCTGAAAACAAATTTAAGTGCGAAGTAAAATGACGAATGATTTTCCATTTCATTACAGTTATCACTCAATATTTTGTTATCTATAACGGAGGTCATTCCATTTGTTTGCACGTTGTCACCAACTAGTTTAGTCCTATATTTAGTCTATTTTTAAATCTATAACGTATATTAAAGACTTGTTTCCTGTCCTTTGTTTATATTCTTGTGAACAGTAGCAGTAGTGTGTATGTGATATTCATATTACCATACCCATATAGTGTTCCTTTTATTAGTTTCATAAAATGTTTGTTGCCATCTAGTATGCATATATAGTTTTTCTTCTTTCTCATACTAGTTTCCTTTAATTGTCATTATATCAATGGTACGGATCTCCGTGTATGGCGCGCATTTTCCGTGCATTTAAACGCAGAACTGAGGAATCTTGTGATTCCTCATCCCCTCAGTCGTCTGAAGAATTGTTATTATCTGATTCTGATTCAGAATTCAGTCCATGATAATGAGCAACATTCAGTCGAGTTATTACCAGTATTGCTTAAAGATGATTTAAATTCTAACTATGATGCTCTCCTTGTGAATCATCTCTGCACTTTAACTTCACCAGTAAATAAAACTAAAGTCAGTTACAAAAATTAGCCCGCATACTGTCGAGGCTTTCAAAACATTTTTGGAGACTTGTACTGTTTGTTCTGACCTTGTAAGTTTACATTCTCGTAAACATCGTTCTGGAAGAACTTTTCCAACACCCTTTTCAGTCATAGTTACTAATCCTCCATCCATCATGTCTTAACCTCAAGGGACAACAATTAAAGTCTTACCACACCCCCACGCCATACACGAGTTTTCTGAAGAGGATGATGATTATAGAATTCAGAGTTAGCTCTCAGACTGCAGTGATGTTATGTGCAGTAGTTACATTACGAATATAGAGGATAAAATTTCTTTCACTTGTACACATGTCAAGTCTCGTAGTCTCGCAGCCAATGTTCTTAAAGTCTCTGCTCCTAAGCTGCATCTCAAGTCAGAGACTACGAAACTCATAGTTTCAAGCGTGATTTGATCATTACCTTTGACAGTGATACTGCTGCTTCCTCGGGTTTGAATTTTCCTATGTGCGACAGGACAGAGGAAAATATTGGATCACGGGAACTGCTCAGAGCTCAGGCACGAGCGTTGGATACAGGTGCTGATGTTGTAGATTCCCTAGAAAATTCTGGATGGCATAATAATAAGAACAAAATCATGTAGCTCACGCCAAAAGAAAATATAATAATCCTAATTGGGAACATGCAATTTATTTTGTGCCTTCGTGACCGAGACTAAGTCGCTAGACCTGACTGTAATCCCACAGACCTTTTCGTTGAACTAGCAGAGATAATTAAGTTCGAAGGATCTTATACTCACATGTCACTGCACCAGTAACTAATTCCAGTGGAAATACTCACAGTTCTAGCTGCTATACGTATGAGGCCTTAAAAAAAAAAAAAAAAAAAATGTGCTGAGTGGAAGAAGTTGGGTCATACAACCGATAAATGTTTCTTTCGGAAGAACCCAGATAACCTGATATCTGCCCCTCCATAGCGCACTGCCCATCCTCAATGGGATTATTTTCGGTCATTGTCATAGCTGGCCTCTCAACCCGACCAAAACCGTTTAATTCAAGACAACTCGAGCTGCACTCCACTACTCGTGGCAGTACTAAATGGTGTGTTGTTCATCAATCATTTGCTCATAATACAGATCAGCCCTCCCTTAATCTCCAAATAGAAAATAAAAAATTCTTCTAAAATGATTGTTAAGAAATAGGAACGGCAATAGTGCACAGATAAAAGATGAAAAAAAATAAAAAAACAATCAGGATGGGAGGACATCTGGAGACCTATACCCATTACTACCTTCCACCAGCTACAAGACTGTGGCTAAAGTGCAGAATGTTGTAATGGGTATAGGTCTCCACATCTCCCATCCTGAATGCTCTCTTGTTTCTGTGCTTTTTTTTTTTTTTCATCTCTTATCTGTGCACTTTGTCATTCCTCCTTTTTAACAATCATTTTATAAGAAAATTTGTGTTTTCTAGTTTATGGTCTTTTTGTGAAAGTAGTTATGCATTAAGCAAGAGTTAGATTTGGATTGTTACATGCATAGCACACTGAACGACTAGAACGAGGGTGAAAAGAAGTGTTTTGGTACATTCTTTAACTGTAGGCAGCTGTAGCTAACCAATAATGCGCAAAATGGCTTACTTATGGGTGACCACGATGCGATTTTCAGGCCGTAACTAGAGAACCGTAGCCTGAATGCCTTTCTGAACATGAAAAGAAACATCTACACTTGACAAGCAGCGTTTTGTGTATAGCACGCTCATGTAGGCCTTTTTTGTTTTAGAGTTATGGCTGATGAAAAAGAAAGAAAACAAAATCGATATATTTTTGGTTCGATCTTGTGACCCCTACGAAGGTTAGCAAGACTATGTGAGTAGTGTTGCATTCGAATTGCAGAGATCTTTTAGTTCATAAGCATAGAACAGGGTTTTGTGACCATTTTCGTGAGAATGCTTCTATACCCTATAGGACAAGATGCCATTTCGAACCTGTTACCGCACTTCGTGATAACAGACCGAGTGTGCCAATCGTAGATCAAGTCAGCTATATAGGGGAAGGTCAGCGCTGTCAGTCACTCATAGATGCACTACAAAAGGTGGATATTTTGTTCGTCTCTATGCATGTCAGCAGATGTAAGTTATCACTTGCTATGTACACTGGATCACAAAAGTTTCTGTGCACAGGGGGTGCGATGCCTATCGAAAAGGTTCGAACAACTGCTGACATTACCAACGTCTCATTGTGTATCATCAGTGTCTGTCTATATAAACATTACATTTGCTATATGTTTGCAAGAGAATATTGCTAGTTGGCGATATATATCACCTCCCGACATCAGGGCTACCAACGTGTGGTAGGTCAGATACTAATATTTCAGTGACCTTCGTTCTGTGGTCCCAAATGTTTCACGCATGTTGTGCACTGATACTTTTTTGACCCAGTGTACACTGGTGCATGCGCTAACCTCATCTCAGAGTCTTCATTAAATAGATTAATGAACCACATGCCTCACACACATTGGTTCATTCACCCACATGACACCCAGTTGTCCGAAGTTACTGAAGAATTCTTAGATATCAATGGTACGGTTGTTCTTACACTTCAAACATCGCACTCTCCTTAGCCCATTATTGCTGATTTTCACATTACAAAGACGTTTCCCTTTTCCAGCCGATGGCCTACTTGGTCTAGAAATTATTGCCAATTTGACACTGATGTTTACCTTCGTACAAATTCTATTACTCATAATCAAGAGAGTAATAATGCCTTGCCACAGTCCAGTCCATTACTTTATTAGAGTGTCAAACTGGCGACTATTCCTTTGCAGAGTTCAGGGAGTCTGTCTACAGAGTTATCAGGGTTAGATCAGGAGTCACTCATTGCGTGTGACACTCCTCCTGGTACTCTCGCTGACATTTTGAATGCAAGAGGCCTCACTCCCTTCCTAACTAACATTGCCTGTCTTTGTTCCTGGTGTCCTTGTGCCTTGATTTTTGTTTAGTGTGTGTGTGTGTGTGTGTGTGTGTGTGTGTGTGTGTGTGTGTGTGTGTGTGTGTGTGTGTGTGTGCTGGCTTTCTGTATTAAAGTGATTCATCCAGATATAATGTTAAGGGGAGGTCCCGGAAACATGCTTGATCTTAGTGAGCTCCTCAACAGACCGGTACTTCGCTAGCTCCACGCACAACAGTGGAACATAGTTAGGTACACCTTAGTTACTGTTGTTTCCATTTCAATGTACTGTTTTTAATAGAGAGGACTCGCTTGACTGGTGGCAGAGATCATCCCGCCCAACTTATGTAAATACAATTCATTCAATATAGTACTATATAAATATTCGTTTTTAATCATTATAATGTATATGTGTGTTTATTTTTTGTTCACACTTTATATCATCAAACGCTGTGGCAATCCTGTCTATTGACTTCAGTTAGATACAGAGTTTTACTAAGGTCAGCATTTCAGCTCGGTCATCTCCCATGCTCTGCTCAAGGAAAGAAGGCCAATTTATATTCTATAACTATCACACCCTTGTAATTCGTCAACGACCTCAAAATAACAGACCTCCTCATGCTGTACCATCCCTGCCTGAACAACTGAATCCTGTCTCATCCCATCACTCAACAACACCTAGGACACCAATATCACGTACACTAAACGCTCTCAACTCTCTAACTCAAATTCTTCCCGCTCCTTCTGGCACCTTGCCAAAAAGGTTACTAACAACTTTACCTCATCATCCTTCCCTCCTCTTTTCTACTCTGATGGCTCTGCAGCTATTTCTTCTACTGATAAAGCAGATCTCTTCGCTCAGACTTTCTCCTCCAATTCTACCTTAGACGATTCCGGTGCTGTTCCTCCATCACTTCCCCCCTCTGACTTCCTCTTTGGCTGACATTAAAATTTCTTCAGCTGATGTTATTTTTGCCGTTACAGGCTTCAATACTAATAAGGCATATGGGCCTGATGGAGTCCCTCCTGTTGTTCTCAAGAACTGTGCTTCTGTGCTTACACCCTGCCTAGGCAAACTCTTTCACCTTTGTCTATCAACTTGTACCATTCCTTCTTGCTGGAAGTTTGCTCTCATTCAGCCAGTCCCGAAGAAGGGTGACCATTCCCAACCCTCTAACTATCGTCCAATTGTTTTAACATCCTGTATCTCAAAAGTTCTCGAGTCAATTCTTAATAGAAAAATTTTTAAACATCTTTCCTATCTCAACCTTCTCTCTGATCGTCAGTATGGGTTCCGTCAGGGACGCTCCACTGGCGATCTTCTCACCTACCTTTCAGACTCCTGGTCATCCTCCTTTCGGGACTTTGGCGAAGGCTTTGGTGCACATGACATCTCAAAGGCTTTCGATCGAGTCTGGCATAAATCTTTAATTTCCAAACTGCCCTCTTACGGTTTCTATCCTCCTATCTGTACTTTCATCTCTAACTTCTTTCTGGTCGTTCTATAGCCGCTGTTGTAGACGGCCATCGTTTTTCTCCCAGATCTATTAACAGTGGTGTTTCTCAGGGCTCTGTCCTATCACCAACTCTCTTCCTTTTATTCATCAATGACATTCTAAGCTGTACATCTAACCCTATCCACTCATATGCTGATGACTCCACTCTTCACCTTTCCATTCGGTTACCGCAACGTCCATCTTAGCAGTTACTTCAACATCAAAGGATATTCTATGGCACACCTAATGTCTGACTTGGCTCGTATCTCTGACTGGGGTAAAAATAATCTGGTTGTTTTTAGTGCATCAAAGACTCAGTTTTTACACCTATCAACACGACAAAATCTTCCACATGTATACCCACTGATGTTTAATAATATTTAGCTTAATCCTGCATCATCCTTCAACATGCTTGGGGTTTCATTTACTCGGGACTTATCTTGGAAGATCATATTATATCTCTTGTAAAATCTGCTCCCAAGAGATTAGGTGTGCTAAGCCGACTCCGTTCCTTCTTTACCTCTGCACAATTGTTGACTCTATACAGAGGTTTTATCCGCCCCTGTGTGGAGTACAACTCTCATGTGTGGGGAGGCTCCCCACATACAGCTCTTCTCAATAGGGTGGAGTTAAAGGCTTTACGTCCCATTAACTCTCCTCTTCCCAACTCCCTTCAACCTCTGTTTCTTTACTGCACTGTTGCATCTTTATCTCTTTTCTATCGCTACTTCAATGGTCACTGCTTCTCTGGACTGTCTGCCTGCTTTCCTCCACCTCTACGATGGGTGCATAGCACCCGTCTAGCAACAAATTCTGATCCCTTTTCTGTCCAACTGTCTAATGCAAGAATTAACCATTACTCCCAGTCCTTCATTTATGGAACAGGTCAACTCTGGAACTGTCTCCCTCTGTCTGTGTTTCCTGTTTCCTATGATCTCCAGTCTTTCAAACGCAATGTGTCCAGGCATCTCGAAATGATCGGAGCTTGAATTTGACTTTCTCTTGTATTTTGTTTTTCTCTTGGAAGGAGCAATTTTGTGGGCTCATGGCCCTTGGTTCCTTCTTCCTCACATAAAAAAAAAAAAAAACACCACCACCACCCTCCAGACAACAACCGAACCCAGTTGAACGCTATCGCTCAACAGCAGCACCACGCAGGACTCCTGCACAACCTCAATTTACCCCCCCTCCCCCTCCACGTACCGACAACCTTCCAGACTTCCCATCTCTCCCACCACCATCATCTCTAATGACAGCAAACAGTGACAAGACAAGGGCATCAACGAGTGACGTCGGGAGGACTGGTCAAACGTATCAGGAGGGCCAGCTGAAGGATGTCGTTGGGGTCGCTAGCTGGCCCGTCTTTCAGCCCTAGGCAAGACAAACCCGAAGTAGGACAGCCTTACATAAAACTTACATATAGTAAGATTTGTCTGCTTTCCGCTATAAAACTCTTTTATTAACTACCGGTAATATTAATCTTCCGTTTCATAATCTAAATGATGTAGAGTTGATCTCACTTCTTAACAATGATTCTACTGATGATTCCCCATGTGATCTGGCTAAACTAGATGTCATGTTTTTTAACTCTTTTAACTATAACAGCGATAACCATACTTTGGCCTATGACCCCGACAACTTTTGAACTTATGTGATGTCAGTTTGACTATCTCTGCATATATATAGATTTTGTGATTTATACTAAAATCATGAACACAATCATTTGAGTGAAGTATTTTCCCTTGTGTGCCATAATATAGGAAGCTTACCACTGCACTATGATGAATTTTTCCATCAGTGTCTCGATCCTATCAGGTACCGATTTGATATTATTGGTCTTTGCGAGACAAAATAATCTGATAACATTGAACACTTTTATAAAATTCCTGACTATACTCTTTTCGCAAATAACTACTCACGAAGCAGCGGTAGGGTTGCCCTATATGTAAGGCATAATTATTCAGGCAACGTTAGAAATGATTTAACCGTAAATAAAAAAGCACATTGGAACTATGTTTTTGAAGTGCCATTAAATGCAGAGAGTGTAATTGTAGGGATAATATACAGACGCCCCAGCACTTACATGATACATTTATAGTAACATTATAGATACCCTTAGTTCGGCAGGTAAGTCTTGTTATATATGTGATGACTTTAACTTTGACCTTAAGAGCCATATAAATCCGAGAATTACCAACCTTTTATCCATCTGTCACTCGCATAATTTTTACAATACCATAAAAAAACAACCAGTGTTACTTTAAAATCTGCCTCACTTATAGACCACTTATGCATCCCCGAGGGTGCCACAGGAAATGATTGATTGATTGATTGATGAACTAATAGCCTAATTTTAAAAAATGTGTAATAAGTAACATCTATCTATCTATCTATTGCCAGACGCCTCAGTCCCGTATGGGGTGGCCACAAACAAATCGCCTTCACGTCCCTCTGTCCCCCGCCATTTCACTGCCCTGCTCCCAGTTCACACCCCACTCTGTCATATACCTCTCCACTCCATCCTTCCATCTCATCCTCGGCCTTCCCCTCCCTCTCCTCCCCTCCACCTCACTCACACTCTCCTCGTCAGTCTCTCACCCTCCATCCTCTCCACATGGCCAAACCACCTCAGTATGTTCCTCCTAACGCTTCCTATCACATCCACATCCACACCACAACGCTCCTTTATATCCTCATTTGTCAGCCTGTCTCTCCATGTGACTGCACAGGCTCCTCTTAAATAACTCATTTCCACTGCTCGCATTCTTGACTTGTGTCCTTGCAACAACGTCCAAGCTTCATTTCCATACGCTAGAGGTGGTGTCACAATACTGTCATGTAATAACTTTTTCACTTCCATGATCACTTCCCTGTTTCTTATCACTGTCTTCAAGGAACCAGCAACCTTTCATTCTTGTTGTACCCTTTCAGGCACTTCACCCTCTAAACTTCCATCCTTACTTATAACTCGTTGTATCATGCGCAATTTAATTTTTGTAAATTATAGTCTTTAATATATCGTTAAGAGACTGTCGCATGCGCAGTAAAGGGACAGCTCTAAACAGAAGAATGCATAATGCGTGTATAGTAAAAACTATTCCTTCAGTACGAGATCTGAGCTTGCTAAGTCTATTTTTAGCTAATTTTCCAGAATTTAAATCATACTGAAGGGCTAAATGCGATAAATCAAACTCATATGTTAAATCAATTCAAGAACTGCTTAATAATCTTCTTTAATTATCCATGCCTTAGTCTAGCAACGTCAGCAAATACTAAGTCACCACCTGTCCTACATTTTTTTGTTGTTGTGTGTGATACAGCTGTTCATATTAATAGCTGTTATGATTACCGATAGTTTTATCTTTCTTCTGTCAGTTGATGTACAAGGGTAATTAATGGATTGCTCAATGACATGACTGGTGTGCTTGAAAAAAAAAAATAATAAATGTGCCTGGCGACTTTTATTACTACTACTACAACCTTGTCTTTACCCTTCGATTTGTATTTATGACGAAATTACTGTACATGACTTGGCCAAGTTTTAATGGTATAATACCTTGCATTTAATGAACTTCTCAACAAGAAGTTGCCACCTAAAGGTTTAAAATATGAAAACTGAAGATTTAAAATGTATGCATATCGATTTTATACCAAGTTTGCATCATTTAGCAAACAAGGGGATATTACTGTGTAATATAGGTACAAGTTGTACCGAGTCTCGAGTGCCATTTAGAATTTGACGGTCCTGTCATGTACATTCCTACCTTCTTTCCTCTCTTCGTATAATGGAATGAGTTATAACATACATAGCACAGAATGTATGAATGAGAAAGTGACATCAGAAGCTTAACCCTCTCAGTCCGATGAGATACCTTTTGCTGTATTCTTGCTACGACCAGATGATTTTACTCTATTAAGAAAGCCCTCTTATAAATGGGAGTTAATGAAGGCTGTATCAGCATCCACTTCAGTTTCCCCAGAGGTGAACAAAATCGACGGGATGAAGAATAAAGTACGATTTATGTTATCAGAGTGAGGGAAATAGTTTAACCAAGCTCAATAATTAAGCCACAGACGCTCTAGGCTAACTTGTAATATTTGTTTTCATTGTATAAACCAAGGTACAACATAAGAATCACACAAATATTGGACCTCAAAACCTTGAGATCACTGGACACAGTGGTTTAGTCAATGAACCATGTGCATATCCGTCTGCACAGAGAGCTAGCAAAAAGTGAGTTACCTTGGGGACGGTCGCCCATGAAATGTGGAAACGTGTCGGGTGACGGTATTTGATGAATAATATATTTCAGATAATTAAGTCAATGGCAAAGTTCAGTAAAGCACTATTCTTACTCAGAAATTCGATACGGATGTAGATATGAGAGCCAGCTCCACTGAGCCACCAATGTCTACGAAATCCCCCAGTACACCCCACTAACACTGAGTGCACCCCGCAGAAGCATATCGCTCTATGCGCCTCTGATGCACTCCTCAGTTATTCCTACTACATCCTTTTAAGCAAAATCTACTGTGCCACACCATACACCACCACATTCTTTGGAGGTGTGATGTGGCGAAACATTTCACCACAATTCACCATATCCCATCCCACTGCACTGAAGCACACCCCACCACCTCCCATTGCAGCACATATCAGCAACTCTTTCTGCTCCGTCCAAGTTAATCCCTTCATCTACGTCGTTTGCCCACGCTCTACTGCCTCCACAAATCCTCATTCTAGGCTCATCTCTCTCACCCTATTATTACCCATGTCTCGCTCTTACGTACAGTAAAAGTCACCTTTCATTCTCTCTCTAAGCTTACCTCTCACTCTTATTATACAGTAATTGCAGCTCACCATTTTCCTACTGTGATGTTAAGCTCACGCCTCACTTTCATTCTGATTACCTCTCCTTCACTATGATTACCTCCGCCAACGAGTTTGAGGGAGGTCATGTATTCACCCCTGATATTCTGTTTGTGTGTTTCTTTATCCAAGACTAAAAAATAAGTTATTGGTGGAATTCCATGAAATTTTGTGGATATGTGAGTCATGTGTGAAAGAAGAGTTAATTGCATTTTGAAAGTGCTCTGAGTTGTCTGGTAGAGGCGCTGGCGGAAGCACGGGCACTGTGATTGCGCTTAACTTGTTCTTTATAATTCAACAGGTAATCGATAATCTTGGTCCTGCATGTATGCAACATATCAGCTTTAGAAGTACTTTGCATATTAATATTTCCCTCATCCTGTAACTCCCAGTCTTTAAAAGCAGTGTGTCAGGGAAGCTCAAAATAAACGAATATTGAATTTAGAGCTCTTTGGCTCATTTTTTCCATGAAAAGAACAACTTTTTTATACTTTCAGCCTTCGGTTCCTTCTTCATGGCATAAAAATCCTAAATTCGCCTTTCTCCTATTCACATGTAAAACTTGCGTATCACTCTCATTCCAAGCACACTTCTCTTTCATTCTCATTCTAAGTTACCTCTGCTACTTCTAAAAGTAACTCCTAAGAGGGCACACACACACACACACACACACACACACACACACACACTGTTATTTAGGTATACGAGTGATGATTACAGTGAATAAGGTGCAGGAACGCAGGGAAGTGATGGTAGTCACGCAGGTCGGGGGTCATTTACGTAGTCCAACACACGCCACGCAACACACAATTATCACTTATTTTCTCTCACACTTCATATTTGCTCAGGTTTTAAGCGATTTTATGTTGTCTTGTCCACAATTACTACCATCTGACTAGTCTCATTTTCTACACATAACAGACAAGTAGGGAATGTAACCCTCCTCCCACCTTTGTTCGGGTGTGAAGATACTTAAACCCCATATTACCCTGCATAGAGGCAGTCACTGGTAATGTGCTGATATAAGCAACTCGCAGCAGGAATAGCTCGAATTTGACTCTCTTGACGGTTAAATTCTTGGACAAAGCTTGTTTCCTCAGTGTCCCTGTTCATCCAATAGTACAAGTGACGATGTGGAGATAAAATTCAGTAGTTACGTGTCGTATTCTGCCGGAAGACTGGGCCTTATAGCTAAAGCTGATTGTCTTAATGAAACACCTGCCCAACATCTAATTTCTAAGCACCTTCCTAGTTCTTATAGCACAGAAGAGGAGTGATTGTTAGAGGAGCTTCTCTCCTCCACTAAATATATATATCTATATATATATATATATATATATATATATATATATATATATATAGATATATCCGTTCATTTAATTATGGGAATAGGGGGAGAATGGTATTACTTTTTTTTTATTTCCATATAGAAAAAAAATCATTAAATTTTGCACTTCCCCGTTTTGTATGTATTATCAACACATTCATCTTTGCCCTTAGGATTATGACCTGATCTTCGCTTGTTCTGCCTGTGTGTTCTCGTAAGTCCAATATTTTACTCCCTCTCTCGTTGACCTACTTCCTGAATGATATGTCTTTTCGGCTCGTACATATGTCATGAAAATTTCGTAAGGTAATATTATTACTGGTCTCATTCTCTATATTCCGCTGATATCTTTAGTATATTTTTGGATTTTTCTTCTTTAGTGTAGGTTACACAACGTGGTACATATGAAATTCTGTCAACGACAAGGCCAGTCACGATGCTAAAGCTTTATTGGACGTTCTTGTTCTACCATTCATAACTCCTTTACTGATTTTCAAATTATACCTTGTCAGACCAAGGAATTATCTGTCTGACTTCTTCCTTTAATCAGGTCTCAGCCTATTTCCATTATACTTTGTGTTTCTGTGAAGTCGGGGTCACTCTTGCTTGGACAGTGGTCTAGAATTTAATAGTTATTTACATATATCATGGAAGTTACCTATAATGTATATAATCAAATTAGATCAATGTATGCAGGTCAACTTTCAACAAAAAGTAACCTTAACAGCCACGGGCGCAGCCAGAAATATACTTGGGGGGGGGGGCACAATGACTAACCATGAGAAATATAAGAACACAGTGCACTTCACCATTTCGGTTGATGTATGGCAAAATCACCCATCTTACTGATTTGTTCCGCAAGAAAAACTATAAAAGATATTTGTTTCATATTGCAGTATGAGTACCTCCATATGACAAATTTATCATACCAAGTTTCAATGTTCGTCTGAACACATTTTGTACACTGTTAGTGAAAGTACTTTTGGCTCACCCGTGACATGATGGGGTGAGTTGGGACAGTTTTGGGACATGCTTGGCTGAGCTGGGACATACCACTTTTTAACTTAATATTTCAATTAAACAGACACTAATTTCAATGTATTAGCTGATATATAATGTACAAGAAAAGTAAAATTTATTTCTGTTACCTTACATAAAATGCAATATCAAAATTAAATGAGCATCATAGCTCAAAAAACATAAAAAGAAACTTATATTTATCCAATTAATCAGTTTGAAGTTCGTTTAGTTTTCATTTCGTTTCTAAAGGCTCCAACATGCTTGATCGATCGGCCTTGGTCACCTGATGGTAGCTTTCCATGCAGCACGATTTCTGGCAGCTTCCCTATTCAGTCCCTTATCCCTGAAGTCACACTCAGTGACCTTGTCCCGGGTCCTTTTCGGTCAAACTCTTGCAACTCTACCGCTGACATTAGCCCTTATCAATTTCTGCACCCCCTTATCATCTCCCATCCTCTCCACATGCCCAGACCATCTCAATCTACCCCTCCTCATCACAACACCGATGCATTCCAATCTCATCCTACCTAACAACTCTTCAATCATAGACCTAGGCCCCCCCCCCCTCACACCTTGCACTTAAGTATGCACTACACTATACATATTCCATTGCTGAGTTCCACTGATTTACCTGTAGCTATTTATGCTGCAAAATTTCACTGAGAAATATTCTTTTTATAATCATGAAAGGCTTTGTCCACTTCTTGCATCGTAAAAGGTACAGTTCCTGCTAATAAGCCAGGTCCACCAATGATATACTGCCGAAAATCATTATCAGTATACAGTATATCACCACAAACTGGCCAGTTGCATTTCTCAGTTCCTCTCCTTTCAAAAATTTCATTGTACAACTCATTTTCCCTACTTGTAACATTATACCAATATATGCTTTTTTGCCATAATCCACATCACAGTATTTTCTCTCTTCAGGGCATGCATGCAGCCTGAAAATGAGAAATATGTACTTGTTGACACCCAAAACCACCATAAATACAGCAAACTATAATATATAGTAGTATATAATGCATGAGAAGTGTTTTTTCCTTATGAAAATCACAAATGAAATTGTCGTCCCAACGCATCCTGGGTAAAAAAGAAAAAAATGGTGGGCAAGTCGGGACAGTTGTCTATTAATCCATCAGCACTGCTTTGCTGTAAAAATGCATTTTCTGGATGAATCACACAAAAAACTACAACAATTGAAGATTTCATCCACCAAAAAGTAGACCTTTACCTCTAAAACTGAATGCGGGAGAGGAAAATTGGCAAAATATATGTATTTTCAAAAATGAAATTCTACAAAGATCAAAATGCTACCCTTTCATTTTTGCAAATTTTTCATGCATTATTAATGGTTCTATTGAAACCTAGTATTAACAACATTTGTAAATTTGGGGCAGAGCTATTGAATG
The DNA here is from genome assembly GCF_032717465.1 of Coenobita brevimanus. Classification (NCBI taxonomy): domain Eukaryota; kingdom Metazoa; phylum Arthropoda; class Malacostraca; order Decapoda; family Coenobitidae; genus Coenobita; species Coenobita brevimanus. Next base: position 21,109,606 of record NC_137053.1, on the reverse strand, counting down.
GGCACCATAAAATGGAAATATCTTGGCATTTGGCATTGCAGTGCCCACTGTTCCAACTCACCCCGTGTCCCACAGTCCCAGCTCACCACTATCAATGCTAATGTCTATGAAAATCCATCGTCTGTTAAATACTTCACTTAGTTCAGTGATGATTAGTTTATTTCAGTGATGGTTGCCACACAAGGCACAGGGAGCTAAAGCCTGAAATATATCACAAGGAAAATCTTAAGCAATCATCGGCTCCAGTTTCTGCGTGCACCTATGCTTATGTAGTGCGCATGGCATGACATTATCATTTGTTATTATTACTGGCAGTAATAATATCCTCTACAGTGTAATTGCCTTTGCTAAACATAAACTGGCCTTTCAAAACTTGAACTCATGAAGTTCAACATACTTGATTGCGCTTCCGTTTCATAATAAAGTAATCCAAGGAAACCCACGGAATATGCCTTTTCACTTCTTGTCACAGTACACCGTGCAAGTAGCGTAACTAGCAAGTTGTATGGACTGGTCATTTGTGCAACTTGGTTTGATGAGAGATGACTGATAACTGACGGTGCAGGCGGGTGATGAGCGAGTGACATTCAGCTGATGGCCGGTAAACGTTGCCCCGATAGATCATTTTTCTCACCAGTTCTGCCACATGTAGGCCTACATGCCCACAGGTACTCCTATCTAGTTATTTACATAAACCTATTAGTAGCAGAGTTTCCTGTTTTGAAGATAATGTGTCATAAGGTACATAAAAAAAAATGAAAATTTTGCAGAGCAACACACATTTCTTGCTTCCTTTCTTGCCTCCTCTCATCACCCGTCCAGGTGCCAACGGCTCCCCGTGCGTAAATTCGAATATCTGTGTCGCACCTAAAGTAATGTCTATCTATCTATATACCTAGGCTGCTTCCCCCAAGGAAAGGGAGGTAGCCGAGACAGGACGACTCACTCTCCATTTGTAAGTCTTAAAAAGTACATGTGTATAGGCTACAAGACTTTTTACTCAGAACTGCATATTTTTTCAGTTCACCAAATATGTGACATACCGAGTATTACATCCATCCATCCACCATCCAATTCTATGTTGCCCCATGAGGAGTGTAGAAGCCCAGGGCTAGGCAATTCGGTCCTGACATTTAAGATGAGAGTGACCAACCTCTCATTCCTGAGTGACATTACTTGAGCAATAACCCCAACCATCCCTTGGATATAAACTTTCACCGATCCAATCCGATTGGAGCGATGTAATTACCCATTAAACCACCAGGCGCCATAATTTGGTTATATGGTTACCACCCAGCGTAGTAAATGGTTTCCTGGTGTAGAGGAAACCATTAGGCTTGTCACTCAATGTAGAGTCACCCATAGGCAGAAGGAAGAGGAAAGAATGAAGGAAAGGGAGACAAAAGAGGGAGTGCAAAGTCACCCGTAGGCAGAAGGATGAGGAATGAATAAAGTAAAGAAAGACAGAAGAGGAAGGAAGGAATGGAGAGAGGAAAAGAAAGGACAGACACCCGAGAGCAGCACTACATCGAGTGAGTGGATGGTGAGTGCCCCCACCTACCACAATCGAGTATTACACCCTGGATTAAACAAGTATTCGACATTTAACCCGCCGTGTGCCGGCTATTTTTAGCCCTATGGGTCACCCCAGTGCCGGCCAGTTTTCAACCTTTTTCTTTTTTTGGCTAAAATGATAGATTTTGACGTGGAAACAACGAATTTTGCCATTATAATGCTCACCGAGGCTCGAAAATGAGTTTTATTGAGTCCTGGATACTCGTGTACAGGTATAGCCGCTCTCTCATGCTCACCACTTACGTGAGAGAAAGCCGTTTTCTATATAAGGTATACTCAGGTATTTATGCTGGGAAGGTATAGCAATGTTCAGTACACTTTTCTGATTACTTATTACTTCAGCATCTATCACAATTTGCTTGTCTTTCTCACTGTGAATGCATTATCTTACACTTACCTGAAGATAGGTACAACCTGACTTCACTACATACAGTCCTGGCACTTACAAGAAGGTATTTACAACTTGATGTCACTATATAGTCCTTACAGTTACAAGAAAACATTTACAACCTACACTTACATGAAGATATTTATAAAATGCCTTCACTATGTACAGCACTGGGTGAAACACAAAGGCAGAGTGAGGCAGAGCGAGCATGAAGGGGGGAGCGAGTGAGTGTATGGCCTTGACAGCCTGGGGGATGGTAGAGGAACAGTTACCATACATGTCTGCCAATTTTTACCCGCGAATCTTGAAAAATGCGGTCACAGTGATTCTTTTTATTTTAAACTGTTTTAAAATGACACTGGCACTGGCTACGGAATTATGTTAGACCGTTTTAAAATCGCATTGGCATGCAGCAGGTAAAGATTCGCAGTCTATTCTCGGACACACGTAGAAATCTCGGGGGGAGGGGCCTGGCCCCCGTGGCCCCCCCCCTGGCTGCGCCACTGTTAACAGCTGATGAAAAATAGTAAATGAAAAGCATAATAGTAATGAAAACCTAAGAGCATATGTACCTGAATTTTTCGTAAATCTGTGAATACTTGTTCAGTTTTAATCATACTTATTTACATCTGTTGAAATAAATATGGTTTATGGAATATTCTTTTAAGACGAATATTATGAAGAGTGTGTCAGTGTAAACAAATGTTTTTCTTTAAATCACGATTGACGGTAAAAACAGACAGATATCTAAGAACGTTGAAGATTCATTTAAACTCTTCCGTCTGATGACTGTGTGTGTGTGTGTGTGTGTGTGTGTGTGTGTGTGTGTGTGTGCGTGTGTGTGTGTGTGTTATTTTCAAACGTTATTAATATCGGCAGAGACGACTTGAAATGCAGGGGATGGATATACTCAGCTGTACTGTAAATCTAATATTAGTCAAAGGGAATACTCAGAGTCAGAGACTCGTTCGACATGAGCAAAAGTTTGCTATAAAGTACGGGACTGAGAAGTATTCTTAGATTTTTCCTTGTTTTCTCAGTAGTTCTTTAAAACATTATCTTTTTCTACCTAATAAGCACAAATTAACAATTTCTATTTAGTGAAGAATGCACTTCTCCAAGCAGACCAGTGCTTGCCATCACTATCTGGCGTTCCTTTGTATCCTCAGCTTAGAAAAAAAAGATCAACATCGCGTGACTTCATCAGGTGATTGGTTCATTACACTGGCAGCTTATTTTATCTCAGGTCTGGACAGGGCCCGCAACAGAGGAGAGGATGTAAGTTAGAAACGCGACTTATACCTCAGTCTGTATTTTACTGGTCTGATGTCATTTTTCTTCCCAACTGCACCTGCGAAATGAAAGCGGGTGTTTTGCTCTGATCGGTGTGTGTGTGTGTGTGTGTGTGTGTGTGTGTGTGTGTGTGTGTGAGAGAGAGAGAGAGAGAGAGAGAGAGAGAACTAAATTATTCATACCTTTTCTTTTTATTGGAATATACCCCAAACTGGAGGAAGGGTTGAGGGTCAAGCAGTGAGGAGACCCGCCGTTTTGTAAAACAGTATATACGCCAAAGGTTCAATGTCATAGACCTTAATGAAACGATATAACAAAATCAAGTTTTTATCGAATTTGAATCAATCATGGACAAAGGTTGTGGAAAGGGTAAGAATGAAGCGATTCAGTTTTTAGAACAGTTAGTAATATGTCAAGGACACAGGGCAAGATCAGATTTCGACTCGTGTGAGCGTGTGTATTAAGAAAATAACTTAGAAAGTATTGCTGTGATTTAATCAGACAATGGAAGAGTTAAGGGTCGTCATCCAAAGAGTATATATATATATATATATATATATATATATATATATATATATATATATATATATATATATATATATATATATATATATATATATATATATATATATATATATATATATATATACATAGATTCAGGAGAAAGAAATGGATATCAGAGGAAACGTGGGATATGATAAAAAAGAGAGGTGAGGCTAAATTGAGGAGTGAGATGCAATGCGTTGATGAACGAGAGACTGAATTAGCAAGAGCTGCGTACTGGAGTTTGAATTCAGAAGTAAGAAGGTTAGCTAGGAGAGATAAAAGAAGATGTGTGGATGAAAAGGTTGCAGAGACTGAAATCTTAATAAACAAAAATGATGGACAGAGTCAAAGAATAGCATATGAATCGATTAGAGAACTGAGTGGTAATGCAGGTAAACGCAAGGAAATACCAGTTAGAGACAGGGAAGGATATTTATTGACCAAAGATGGAGATATTAAAAATAGATGGAAAGAGCATTTTGAGACAGTTCTTAATAGACCAATACCACCAGAAGAGGATATACCGTCTGCTCAGGAAGATTTAAATATAGAAACAGGAGAGTTGAGGCTTGCAGAAGTGGAGAAAGCAGTAAAACAGTTAAAGAATAATAAGGCACCAGGGGAGGATGGTTTATTTCCGGAAATGTTTAAAGTGGAGGGGGATAGATTAATAATGATCTTGACCAAGCTATTCAATAAGATATGGGTGACGGGGTTACTACCATCAGTTTGGAAGAATGGTGTAATTGTTAAAGTTCCGAAGAAGGGAGACCTGAGTGAATGTGGTAATTGGAGGGGAATCTCTTTGTCACCGATAGCTTTGAAAGTTTTCAGAGTGTTGTTAAATAGGTTGGAGCCGGTGGTTGAGGGTATTCTGAGGGATGAACAGGCTGGTTTTAGAAAGGGACGTGGTTGCAATGATCAGATCTTTATAGTTAGGGATTTGATGCAGCAAGTTAATGAAATGAGAGTACCGTTAAGTGTTTGTTTTGTTGATTTTGAAAAGCCTTTTGATAGTGTTTCGAGAGAGACTATGGGGAAGATCATGAGACATTATGGAATACCAGAGGAGTTTGTGAGGGTCATTATGAACATGCATGAGGACACATTTTGTAAAGTGATGGTTGATGGTTGTCTGAGTGATTCGTTTGAAGTCAAGTTCGGAGTAATTCAAGGTGGTGTTCTATCGCCTTTACTATTTATATTGGTCATTGATTACATTATGAAACGCGTTGGAACAGAAACCGGTGCAGGTATACTTAGGGGAGAGAACAGGAAACTTTTGGATTTAGATTATGCAGATGATATAGTTTTGATTTGTGATGGGCCAGAAGAGATGCAGAGAGTGTTGGACTGTTTGGTGAGTGAAGGTCGCAAGGTGGGTTTGGTTATTAATTGTGGAAAAACTGAAATAATCAATATGAATATGGAAAATGCGCAGTAATGTGTAATTGGAGGTATGGTTGTAAAGCAAGTTGATAGGTTTAAATATTTAGGTACTTATTTAGCCAAGGATGGTTCTTTGAACTTTGAATTCGAGGAAAGGTTAAAGAAGGCTAATCAGGCAATGGGAATGCTTAAAAATATTTGGAATAATAACAATTTTTCTGTGCATACAAAAATCAAACTTTATAAGGTAATGGTTAGGAGTATCTTAATTTATGGACACGAGTCTTGGTACAGCACAGTGACTATGGAAAATAAATTCTTGGTGTTTGAAAACAAAGCACTTAGAAGAATATTAGGAGTTAAGTGGTGGGAAAGGATACCAAATAGTAGAATTAGAGAAATAACGGGAGTGCAGCCGGTCGATGAATATGTTAGGTTCTCACGATGGAAGTGGCTAGGACATGTGTATAGGAGACAGGGAATAGTACGAGGTACACCAGGGTGGGTGGCACTTGGTAGGAGAGGTAGAGGAAGGCCAAAAGAGACGTGGGTGAGGACAATGAGACGGGAAGCTGGAGATGAGTGTTGGGGAGATCGTGAGGAGTTAGCACAAGATAGGATGTAGTGGTGTGAGTTCATCGAGGCCCTATGCATCCCCGAGGGTGCCACAGGAAATGATATATATATATATATATATATATATATATATTGTTACGGAACAGAGATAGATAATGAACACTTCAAGTGAGAACACCAAAATCACTACTGTCCCGCAAAGTTCCAGGTTCAAAACAAAAGAGTTAGGTAAAATTACAAGTTAAAGTTTAATGCTCAAACTAACAACTAAATACTGAGGACTCATAAGGATAATGTAATGGCAAAAAACAGGTTAAATATATGGTTAACTGCAATAGCCTCTATTAACACGAAATTAGCAAGAGTAAATTTGTCTAAGTCAGCCCTGATAAAATGAGAAAACCGGATAATGCTCAGTTAAAGTAAGATATATTATTACAGATACAAAAAATATTATTAACAATGGCTGACAGTAAAACTTTACATTAATCACAAAAACCTCACAAGGCCTACGAATTAACACCTTATGCCATACAGTACAAGAAAAAATGTAATAACACTTAAACTCTAATTACACAGCAGCTAGATGGTTGGAGACTTCCTGAGCACTCACAAAAATAATAACAACTGTACAGGGGAGGACAGAGATGTGAACAAAATGAGGAGTAGATCTAAGTGGCCATTAATGCAGAGACTGAGCTCATTATATAGGGGCCGGCAGAGCTTGATACAACTTGTAAGAAGGACGCGCAAATGAAGCCATAGGGGACAAAGAGTTGACACTCCTGCTCTGAACAACAGAAAGAACGACTTACTCTACTATAAGGGAGGAGAAGGGGGGAGTGAAGTAGAACACGGAAGCTTGGTCACAATGGAAGCCACGAGGCGAATCGTGATCAAACATGCAGCATACTGTACGTTAGAATTATACAAAGGATGATGAAATCATAGGCTATGTAACAATATATATATATATATATATATATATATATATATATACAGAGAGAGAGAGAGAGAGAGAGAGAGAGAGAGAGAGAGAGAGAAAATAAGTCAAAATGCAAGGTCACAGGAAAAAGTCAACTTAATTTGTTATCTGAATTAGACTCAACTCTGTGGAGTGATTGAGGATGAAGAGATTATATTCTGAGAACAAATAATCAAAGGTTAATGTCACCGGGAAAGATCATAACTTTGTGGTACTGGGCAAGGTCACCTCAAACAGATTTGATCTGATTTGAACCAAATTGGATGGGAGTGTTGATGGTCACGAAAGAACCTAGAGATTCAACTTTGAGAATAATCAGTCAAAGGTCAAGATCCCAGGACAGAATCAAAATTCGACCCATTAGCCTGGGTGTGAAGAAAATAGTTAAAAGCGTTTTGGTCCGATTTTGACCAAACTTGTTGACTGGCTGAGCATCACCCAAGGGTTTAAGTTCTTTTTTTTATAACAATAGGACAAAATTCGAGGTCACGTGGTAGGTCATCTTCATGAGTTTATTATTTCAATGTTAACCAAGGAAAGGTTCATGTTAATGTAAGGATAAGGAGACTCCCTTCTGAGAAAAAAAAAAATCAAGGTTATGAACAAATGGGAAAGATTACAGTTAAAGGTCAGTGGGTCGTCAACTCAAAAAATTATATAACTTGAACCAAACGTCATGGAAAGGGTATGGTTTAGGCAAGAACAAAGTATGTGGGGAATTAATCGGTCAGTGTCACACTTCAAGGTAAATATTCAGCCTTAAGACTGGATGTGGACTGATCTGTCTCATTTTCCTGTTTCTTTTGGTTTTAAAACTTTACTTGTTCTCTAACTCATGTTCCATTGTTTAATCTGCATCTTTTTCTAATTATTTTACAGCTGCAAATAGTGACTGGTGGTATTCCTCTTAACTATATAGCTTCAAATATAGACTGATATTCTTTTATAACTATCAAGTGTAATAGGATAAGTCCTTTGGGTTGCTTTTTACCGACCCTCCTCCGGTACTCATCTATGTTCTGATCAGTAAATCGATTATTAAGCACTCATAGGATGCTGGAGATTGCACTTATTCCATTCCTCTGTCATCTCTTAGAATCCAACATGAGTTGTTAATATCCTTTTGGTGAAGATTTTTTTTTTTTTTTTTTTGTGCTCGACTCTGGGCATAGGCTTCTCAGCCTGCTCCCAAGGCCCAGTAGTCCTCCTACATATCGTACACCTCTACATGTCACCACTTCGGCGCTAACACCCACCGTCCATATTGAATACATGCTAGGGCTGTCTCATACTGGACTGGTGTATTGGTATTAGCTGGGGTATTTTTACGACATGTCGGCGGGTCTTCAGGTATATCGGTAAACTCTGCCGTAATGAAATTCAAATCCTTAAACTGTTCCCTGCACCAGCGGGGATTTGAACCTGGGTCCGGTAGGACCGCAAGCCACCTCTCTACCGATTGAGCCACCGCAGATGAGAAATACCATGTCCTAACGTGCCTATTTGTGGGCACAAAAATACTCTATGTTCTTGATGTTGCAGACAATAATCATCCATATCATCATCATCACCGTCTGTCACCAAATTCTTTTTGCCCATAAGAAATGTAGGCTAGGTTGCTAAGCTGTTATATTTATGGCGACTGGAACCACCCTCATTTGGCCTTCAGTGGCATTATTTAAGCAGTAAACTCCAGCCATTAGTTGGACTTTAATCCCTACAGGCTTCAACTAGTTGGAGAGCCATGACCCACTAGGCCAACAGGCGTCTTTTGGTTACATGGTTGCCACCCATTGTAGTAAATGTGATAGATTCACCTGAGTAAGTGCATAGCGGGCACCATCGCCTATCGCAAACTTAATAATAATAATAATAATAATAATAATAATAATAATAACAATAATAATAATAACAACAATAATAATAATATAATGATGATAATAAGTATAATAATATAATGATGTTGATGGTGGTGTTAATAATAATAATAATAATAATAATAATAATAATAATAATTAGTTATCTATTTACTTATTGTGTAGCCATAATAAGGAAGCTTTGCCATAACTATTTATGGTACTGACTGTCTTTGTAGTTATGCAAATGGTGCTTTTGTGTTCACTGCCTAAAAACTTCATATGAATACTGACCTTTAAAAGTAGTTCAGGACCATTCATATTTGGAATATATACTTAGATTAACCTAAGCTAGCTTCTTGTTTAATATCAAGAAGAGCTGACAACAAAGGAGTGGAAGAAATAAATAAAGCATGGGTCTCAATAACTGGCTAACTGTATGCTTAACTGTAAGCATATTCCTTTCAGATAATGAGAGGGACCACAGCTATATTTCTGCAAAGTTACAGCTTTATAGCTTTTATGGTTTTCACTAAGACATGTTACAAAGAAAACGCTGAGCAGACTTGGATTAGGTAATTTCCATTAGCCTAAATGGCAAAAATTCGGCCAAAATTCTCCACAGACTTTTATTTCAACCAAATAGCCGTATATCCATTAGTTTCTGAGATATTTCAATTTCAAATATGCAATTTTTCCCAAAAAAATGAATATATGACCTTCAGAAATTGGCCAAAGTCATTTATATTTGGCACAAGTAATTGATTTTCCGTAGGGTACCTTCCTGCATAATATCATCAATATCTAAGGAAAAAATGCCAAGAAAAATAAATACTAGTTACCTTTTCTCATTATAAAGCCACAATAAGGAAGCTTCTCCATTCGGTATATAAGTTATGTGCAATATAAACAGGATCTGAAACCCCTAAGATAACATCTTGTGTAAAATCAACAAGGGACCTGTGGAGAAAGGTGTCGAAGAACATATGCGTAAATTGTATGTGTCTCAATAACTGGCTAACTGTAACTTATCTGTAACCGTATTCCTTTCAGATCATGACGGCCCACAGCTATGTATCTGGAAAGTTACAGCTTTAAAGCTATTGTGGTTTTCATTAAAACGTGTTGGAATGAAAAAAAATGACCAGCTATGAATTCGGTACTTTCCGCCAGGCTTAATGACAAAATATCAAGCCGGAATTATTCAGCAAACATAATTGTCATAGAATTTTCAACAGAATACCTGTATCTCAATTAGTTTCTGAGATATTTCAATGTTAAATATGATTCTTTTAGAACAAGAATATCACCTAAAAAAAAAAAAAAAGGTCATTTATATTTCGCAGAAGATCTTGGGTTACAATGGGGTACCTTCTTGTGTAGTATCATCAAAATCAAAGGAAGAAAGAGCAAAGAAAAATACTACTGTACTATTCAATAATAATAATATTGACAAAAACAAGAATCTTCAATATTTACATGGTGAAGCTTGTAATACTGACGAAAATAAGCTTCCCCATATATATGGCGAAGTTTAAAAAGAATTCCGAAGTTGTTGAAACAATATTAAAAGAACTCCACAATCCAGATGATAATTCCACATTCCTGCAAATAGAAGTCCTTGATTAAATATTCTGAGTACAGTATACGACAGCATATTTTATTATGTTATTCTTTGTATGTAATATATAAAAAACTATGTGATATAACATACTAGAATTTTTAAGACTGAAGCCTAGACAAAATGTCAAAATGACCTTGAAAATGACCATTGAGGTCAAACTTGACATTTCCACCTGACAATAGGGTCATACAATCAGTAAACAGGAGTATATTTAGATCTTAATTTTGCTGTATTACAAGTACGTGCAGAAAAAGAACATTTTTAGCAATTTGACCACCTTTTTGTTGGTAGGTCTAAAATCGTCAAAAAGCTTCCAAAAATAGGCTATTGATATGTCATAAATGCTATAATGAAATCTTAAAAACTAGACCCTCTTAGGATTTTGAAAGTACTATTGTTATCACTGTACATCTAATATTTAAGGACTTTTGGTATGACTCACTTTTTTTTTTATGGGTTTTGATCTGTGGGAGGTGGGAGCAACCACCATTCACTCACTCAGTGAAAAGGTGCCATATGATCTCTACACTGAGTGACAAGCCAAATGGATTCCTGTACCCAGGAAACCATTTACTACGCTGGGTGGATACCATATACCCGGGGTTTCTGGTAGGGATAAGTGTCCCCCAGATTGCTCTATCCCAAATCACTTAATCATGGCAATCATTTCCGAAAGCCTTGGAGGGTCCAATTCCTGCCCAGGGCCCCAACCAAATGGGCAGATTCGCGTGGCCATGTGGAATGTGAGAGGTGTGAATGAGGAGAGCAAGAGGGTGGAAGTGGTGAGTGTGTTCAAGAGTGCGAGATATGCCGTGATGGCACTGTGTGTAACGAAGATGAAAGAGTGTGAAGTGGAGGAGTGGGAGGGTGTGAAATGTGTAAGATAGGGAATGAATGGGTGAGGAAGATGCAAAGAAGGAGTTGTTTTATTGATGAATGAGGTGTGGCAGAGTGGAATGAGAGACTGCAAATGTGTCAGCTCGAGGTGTATTAATATCAAGTTAAAATTTGAGAAGATGAAAGTGGCGGTCATTGTAGCATATGCACCGTGTAAGGACAGGAGTGAGAGAGAGAAAGACAGGTTTTGGGATGAGTTGGGTGAGGTAGTGGGAGAAATGCCCAGGAGCTGTAATATGATCATAATGGGGGATATGAATGGAAGAGTAGGCACTGGTCCTGAGGATGACATAATGGGTTGTTATGGAGTACCAGAAGAAAATGATTATGGGAAGAGACTAAAGGATATGTGACAGGAGAGGAGGTTGTGCATTTGTAACTCGTATTTCAAACACAGAGATGCACATAAAAATACATAGTGAAGAAGGTACGGGGATCGTGTTGAAGGAAGCCTGATTGATTATGTGCTTGTAGAGAGGTCGAAGATGGGAATGGTTGCTGATACGAGGGCCGTGAGAGGACGATGTGGAGGTCTGTCAGATCATATGATTGTGGTAAGCAAGATCAAGCTGAGAGGAGTGAGGTGGATCAGGAGAGAGAGGAGCAGTCAGTGAGACATACTGAAAGTTGAGAAGCTGAGGATCAAAGAAATGGCAGATGATTACAGGACCAAAGTAGAGGAGGAGTTAGAATCAGTGAATTGGAATGAAATGGATCTGGACAGCCTGCAGAATGCATATAGGGATTGCTTAGTTCGGAATGCTAAAGTGGTGTGTGGTGTGGCAAGCGTAACAACAAAGAAGAAAAGTACACCATGGTGGGATAAGGAGATAAAGAGAGCGGTGGAGGAAAAGAGGAAGACGTGGCTATAGTGGTTACAGGACAGGGGTTCAGTTGAAATAAGAACAGAATATGTTGAGAGCAAGAAGCACTTAAAGAGACTTGTAAGGAGGAAAAAGAAGGAGGCAAATGATCATCTAGGAAGAAAAATGAATGCGAACTACTCTGAAAATAGAAAGTTATTCTGGAAAGGGGTGCGGAAATGTAGAAGTGGAAGCGGAAAGAAATGTGATGATGTGAAGGATGTAGGTGGTAGATTATAAACCCATGAGGATGAAGTAAGGAACAGATGGAAGGAATATTTCGAAAACCTGATGAATGGGAATAGAGAAAGCAGAGCGGCTGTAATCATGATTGGTTTGGGGGGAGTGCAGAGAAAGAATGCAGTGCCAGGAGAAGTGACAATCGCACAGGTGAATAGTGCTGTGATGCTGCTGAAAAATGGGAAAGCAGCTGGGGTCGATGAGGTGTATGCAGTGATGCTTACTTGTAGTGGGGAGAGTGGAATGAAATGTTCGTTGGAGATATGTAAGAAGGCATGGATGAGTGAAACTGCCTTCAGAGTGGAAGAAGGCTGTGATTGTACCCCTGTACAAAAATAAAGGTGAGCGAAGTGAGTGCAAGTATTATCGTGGCATAAGTTTATTGAGTGTGGTAGGGAAGGTATATGGAAGAATTATTATAAAGTAAGAGAGATATCAGAAGTCCTAGAGAGTGATGAACAGGGTGGCTTTAGGAGTGGCAGAAGAGTGTGGACCAAATATTTGCAGTGAGACAGATAGTGGAGAAGGCTTGTAAGAAGGACCATAAGGTGCTTATGGCATTCATTGATCTGGAAAGAGCATATGACAGAGTGAACAGAGAAGGATTGTGGAAAGTTTTGCACATGTACAGTGTGGAGGGTAAGCTGCTAGGTGCCGTCAAGAGTTTTATGATGGCAGTGAAGCATGTATAAAGGTTAATGGGCATCTAAGTGAATGGTTAACCATAGGTGTGGGCGTGCGACAAGGTTATGTGATGTCTCCATGGTTGTTAAATATGTATTTGGATGGGGTGATGAGAGAAATAAAAACACGAGTAATGGAGAGAGGGATGGCAGTGGTAATGAATGGTGATGGATGGAACATCTCAAATTTGTTGTATGCTGATGATGCCGTATTGCTTGCAAATACTGGACAAGAACTGGGTAAGCTAGTGCAGAGTTTTGCTGATGTGTGTGAGCGTCGTGCCTTGAGAGTAAATGTAGAAAAGGGTAAAGTGATGGTTATTGAGAGAGAAGGTGACTCAAAGTGCGATGTAGGAGTGAATGGAGAGAGACTGGAGAGGGTGAAAGAGTTCAAATACGTGGATACAATAGTAGAAACGAGAGCAAAATGTGCAAAAGAAGTTGAAAGCAGAGTGACACAAGGAAGAAAAGTAGCTGGTGCAATGAAGGCCTTGATGAGAAACAGAGACTTGAGTGTTGCAGCTGCACGAGGCCTACATGAAGGAGTGTTAGTGCCAACTTTAACATACTGGTGTGAAACTATGGTGTGGCATGAAAATGAAAAGTCAAGAGTAAGAGCAGTGGAGATGGAACTGCTGAGGAATGTATGTGGAGTACAGAGGATGGATAGAATACGAAATAATGTGATTCGTGAAAGATGCGGAGTGAGGAAGTTGGTGGACACCAGAATCGAAGAGAGTGTTCTGAGATGGTGTGGTCATGTGGAGAAACTGGATAACAATAGAATGGTGAGAAAGGTATATCTGAGCGAATTCGAAGGAGGGAGGAGGCGAGGTAGGCCAAGAAGAAGGTGGAGAGATATGGTGGATGAATGTGTGAGGAAGAGGTTTGGAAGTCGGTGAGGCTAGGGAACTGACAGGGGATCGAGCTGGCTGGATGAATGTTGTGAGGAGAAGAGCATGATCAGGGATTTTGGCACCTCTTTTTAACGATTATGTGAAGCTACAGAAAGTGGTGAATGTTTATTGCGTATCCGATAGAGCCAGGATTCCGGGGGCTTGAATGATGAGTGAATGGAAGTGTGGTCCATTGGATTGGGTAAATTTGGGCTGTCTGGACATTGCTACTCCTCACCCTGCCCTAGGGAGGGAAAGGAGGTCCGGATGATGATGATGATGATTGACCTGTGACCTTGAGATCAAGGTCAAGGTCATTCAAACTATGCAGATCTTGTTCATTCATGATCCACTACATCTCCACCAAGTTCGGTCAAAATTGGCGAGATTCTTTCCGATTTAACATTTCCAGGAATTAGACGGCCATTCTGAATTCATCAGTATCTCATAAAGTGTTTGTTGGATGTCAGTATTAATACCCAGGTGCACTAGTATATGTTGACGACTACATAGTGAAACATTTGCAAAGCAGTCAATTCAGTCGTTTTTACTGTGCAGGAGAGCACTATATATATATATATATATATATATATATATATATATATATATATATATATATATATATATATATATATATATATATATATATATATATATATATATATATATATATGGTAGAGTTGAGCACAGGGTGTTGCGATGGTTTGGGCATATGGAGAGAATGGATAATGAGCAATTGGTGAAAAAGATAACTAGATCTGATTCTGTCGTTTTTACTGTGCAGGAGAGCACTATATATATATATATATATATGTGGTAGATTGAGCAGAGGGTGTTGCGATGGTTTGGGCACATGGAGAGAATGGATAATGAGCGATTGGTGAAAAAGATAACTAGATCTGATGTGAGAGGTGTAAGGCTGAGAGGAAGACCACGAACAGGATGGATGGACAGTGTGAAGAGAGCGCTGGATGCGAGAGGGATGTCTGTTGAGCATGGAAGAGTGGCTGTGCGTGACAGAAATAAATGGAGAGAAATTGTGAATGAATAAGTGATGACGCAGCCCTCAGGGGATATTCTCCCGCATTAGATCTGATCAGCTAGTCAGGTCAGGTGCGGGTAAGGGGATGGGTCTGTTATTATGTGGCAGGGGTAAACCAGTTCTGCTGTCGGGCCCTGCTGCAGATGTCACTGATTGCATTGCACAGTTGACCCTTGTGCGATGTGGTGCGGTGAGGATCTGTCCGTTCTCGCCTTTGGGGCTAAGATACGAATGAATGTGTTTGAATGGATGAGTAAATGGGGAGTGTGTCGTCCTGTCTCGGCTACCTCCCTTTCCTTGGGGGAAGCAGCCTAGGTATATAGATAGATAGATAGATATATTATAGGGTTGTTCAGAAAAATCGAACCTTCAGGAACTCGAAGGGCAAAGTGCTTATTCATTTCGACTACTGGGGGGAACTACACCATACTTTGCAATTTTTCTTTGGCCTTCTCAAATCCATGCCTCATTTCAACATGAGTAGCAATACAAGTGGTAACTCCCACCTTGATCGCAACAGGGCTCAACGTGGGGGAACTCACGTTGTCTTTCGGATCTCTCCACTCTGTTTGGAAGGAATCAAGGACCGACATCGCTGAAAAAAAATTGAAAAAGAATTCCAGCCACAAACACCCTTGATTCTCCATTTTGATGGCAAGTTCTTGCCCAACATCGATGGTAGCGGTCGCAGTGATAGCCTCTGCAATTGATGTTACAGGGTTTGGTACAGAGAAGATCCTGGCGATCCCTAAGATCCCTGCTGGAACGGGCGAAGCAATGGGAGTGGCAGTGCTAAGGACTCTAGATGAATGGCCGGAAGTGAAGCCCTGGATTGCAGGGCTCTGTTTTGATACTACAGCGTCTAACACCGGGATTCACAGCGGAGCTTGCTTTCTCATTGAAAGAGGTCTCCAAGTCCTGCTGTTGTTCTTGGCATGCAGGCACTACATGTGTGAACTCATAGTGGCAGGGATCTTTGACCTCCTTTTCTCTTCTTCTGGTCCTGAAATTACTCTTTTCAGTCGATTCAAAGAGTTCTGGAACAAAATTGACACAGATTCCTTCGATCCTTACGATGATGACCTAGATTAAAAATCTCAGTCGTGGATTGCCAACAGAGCTGAGGACATTGAACACTTCATACTCAGGAACATGGATCGTGCGAACCCAGTGATAACTATCTTGAGCTCTTCCAGCTGTCTTTGGCTTTCCTTGGCAAGAAGCCAGCACAGATGACCTTTCACCATCCAGGTGCCTATCACAGAGCATGTTGGATGGCCAAAGGCCTTTACTGCCTCAAGATCTTCCTTTTCAGAAACCAAATGCAGCCTCCTTCCCCTTCACATGGCATCAAAAGGAGGCCATCAAATGCATGTGTCTTCCTCGTCACCATCTATGTGATACACTGGTTTGGAGACCCAAATGCTGTTGATGCTCCAATCAATGACCTCAATCTCCTGAAGAAGATTGAAGAATTCAATGAGGTGGATCCCATTGTAGCACAAAAGGCACTGGACAGTCAAAAGCCACCTCTGGTACCCCAGTGAGGACCCAGCTCCACTAGCCACGTATCCTGACAAAGTCTCTGCAGAGTAAATGCAGGAAATGCTGAAAAATATGACCACAGCATTGGCAAACAAGAAGGATCTGCACCATCTGAACATGAAGACGATTGATATGGCATCAGTTCTGAGAATCTCTAAGTTTGTCACCCAGAAGTCGAAAAACCTCGTCCAGTGTTTGAAGCTCGATACTCCGACAAGTAACAATGACCACTGCTCCATTCCTGTGGTTATGGCATGGTCAGTGACGCTGCTGAGCAGGCAGTCAAACTGGCAATGGACTACAACAGTTGTCTGACGAGGAATGAAGACGAACGACAGCTGATCTTTCATATTGTGCATCACCACAGAGCCCTCTATGACTCAACCAAAAAATCTCACATGCAATAAACTGATTATGCTTGTTGTATAGCTCAAAAATATTGTTTCTTTTTGTGCCACATTGTTTATTTTTACATTTCTTCACTATACCCTTCACGTAATCAGATCAGTTAGATTTACACAATGCAGGGGTAGTGAGGCACAATTTTGCATTGATAAAAAAAAAAAAAATTGCTTGAATGCTTTGTTTGTAAAGTGGAATCCATTGCATACTTTGCCCACCTAACTATCCATTTTTTTCCCCTCCCCTATAAGTGCTGAACACCCTAATATATATATATATATCCTATGATTTCATCATCCTTTGTGTAATTTTAACGCACAGTATGCTGCATGTTTGATCACGAGCGTGTTCTGCCTCAGTCCCCCCCTTCTACCGTTATAGTAGAGTAAGTCGTCCTTTCTGTTGTTCAGAGCAGGATTGTCAACCCTTTGTCCCCGTGGCTTCGTTTGCGCGTCCTTCTTGCAAGTTGTATCAAGCTCTGCCGGCCCCTATATAATGAGCTCAGTCTCTGCATCATTGCCACTTAGATCTGCTCCTCATTTTGTTCACATCTCTGTCCTCCCCAGTACAGTTATTATTGAGTGCTCAGGAAGTCTCCAACCATCTAGCAGCTGTGTAATTTGAGTATAAGTGTTGTTGCATTTTGTTCTTGTACTGTATAGCATAAGTTAATTTGTAGGCCTAGTGAAGTTTTTGTAATTTATGTAAGGGTTCTTATTGTCAGCCATCATTAATAATATTTTGTATCTGTAATAATACTATATATCTTGCATTCACTGAGTATTATCCTGCTTTCTCATTTTATCAGGGCTGACTTAGATAAATTTACTCTTGCTAATTTTGTGTTAATAGAGGCTATTGCAGTTAACCATATATTTAACCTGTTTTTGCCATTACATTATCCTTATGAGTCCTGCATGTTTTGTTGTTAGTTTGAGCATTAAACTTTAACTTGTAATTTTACCTAACTCTTTTGTTTTGAACCTGGAACTTTACGGGACAGTAGTGATTTTTAGTATTCTCACTTAAAGTGTACATATTCTTTCACTGTTCCGTAACATAAATTTGGCGACCTCTTATCAGGATATTCAGGATATTATCATAAGGATATTGCTCGATATTTTGTGACTGTGATTTATTCATGATGTCTACTATTACTACACTTGATGAAGCCAAAGATTTTTTGTCAAATGTGCAAACAGTGTTGGATGTAGAAAACAGAACAAAGAATGAACTTAAGCTTGTTGTTCAACAATTGGGAATTGCTGTTCGCTTTCATCATTCTAAAGATCAAATTGTTGACATGATTAATGAAAGCTTGTTTAATGTAACTCCTCCAAATGAGCGAACGCAGATTGAATTAGCTAAGTTACAGCTAGCCCTGCAGGAGGCTTAGGCTAAGGAGGCGGAGTCTCGTGTTAAGGAGGCTGAATTTCAACCAAATGCTAAGGAGGCTGAATCTCGGGCTCAGATTCAGGAGGCACAGATACAGGCTCAGGCACAAATTGAACTTGCTAGGATTCAGGCAGACCATGAGTATCGCATGAAACAAGGTGGAACTGGATCATCTAGCTCTGATGATTTTGATGTGGCTAAAAATGTTAAACTTGTCCCTCCTTTTAATGAATCTGATTTAACAAAGTATTTTCAGTTGTTTGAGAGGGTAGCTACAGGTTTTAATTGGCCCAAAAAGTATTGGCCAGTACTCCTTCAAACTGTTCTCACCGGTAAAGCTCAAGTAACTTATGCATCTTTGCCTCAGGATCAATCTGATAATTATGATGTAGTTAAGAGCTTGATTCTTAAGGCCTATGAGCTTGTTCCTGAAGCTTATAGAGTAAAATTTAGGACAACTTACAAGCAAGATAAGCAATCCCATGTTGAGTATGCAAAAAATCAAAGAAGATCTGTTAGAGCAGTGGTTAAATTCTAAGAATGTGGATTCTGATTTTGACAAATTTAAGCAGATGATTTTGCTGGAGGATTTCAAAAGGTGTATTAGTAAAGATGTAAGCCTATATCTTGATGAGAGAAGAATAGATAATTTGTCCGATGCTGCAGTTTTAGCTGATGAATATGTTCTCACTCACAAGAGATATTCTAGAGGAAAAGGGAAAGCTGAGAGTAAGTACGTTGCCTCTACTCAGAGTACAGGTAACAGGAAAGAGAATAAAGATGATGTTTCTCAGGAAGTAAATACCAGCTTCACCTCTAGATTTCAGAAAAGTAAATGTACTTATTGTAGTAAGCTTGGTCATACTACGGAGAAATGTTTCAGGAGACAGCGTGATGTGAACAAAAAGGAGTCTTTAAATATTCAGTCAATTGGTCTAGTGTCCACTCTTGAGGGTTCCCAGAATTCTTTAACTGAGTTAACTGAACCTGCTTTGAGGGGTAACTTAAATTCTCATGATGGAGCTCCTCTTTTGAGCAGTAACGTGGGTGACACTCTCAAGAGTTCATGTGCTAATTTCCTGTCTGATGGTTTTGTCAGTCCTCTGGACAATAATGACAGGAAATCAGTTAAAATATATCGTGATACAGGTGCTTGCCAATCCCTTATGCTGACCAGTGTTCTAGGCTCTAATGTTAATTCCTCTGATGAAACTGTAATCTTACAAGGTGTAGGGAATAATTACTTCTCTGTCCCTCTGTGCAGAATGAATTTAGAGTCTGGTTTTGCTAATGGTTCCGTTATGGTTGGGTTGGTTGAGACACTCCCAATGTCTGGTGTAACTCTCTTACTTGGAAATGATATTGGTGAAAGTCAAGTGTGTCCAGCTCCTCAGTTGTCTAGTGAACCAGTGGCTGCGTCCCAGGATTGTGATGTCCCTGATGTGTTCCCTGCATGTGCTTTCACTAGGGCTAAGTCTAAAGTTACTGGTGACTTAGAGGATAATGATGATGATGATGTTATCCTAGCTGACACTTTTCTTGCTAATTTGGACCACTCACCAGATGAGGCAGTACCCCGTAGTGTTGATAATTTGTCTCGTCAAGAGTTGGTTGAGTTGCAGGTTGCTGACCCTGAGTTGAAAGGTCTAGCTAACTCTGCTTGCAGTGAGGAAGAGTCAGCTGGTGCTTCTACTTGTTATTATATAAAGTCAGGAGTACTTATGAGGAAGTGAAGTCCCCCAACAGTATCAGCCGACTGTGAATGGGAGGTTGTACATCAAATTGTCATCCCTCGTGTTTGTAGGCAGGATATCATTAGAGTGGCTCATGATTCCAGAGTGGCAGGACACCTTGGAGTGAGGAAGAGTGTGGCACGCATTTTGAAACACTTCTACTGGCCAGATATCTTCAGGGATGTTTCCTGGTATTGTAAGTCTTGTCACACCTGTCAAGTTGTGGGGAAGTGTAATCAGACCGAAAAGGTTGCACCTCTAGTTCCCATTCCTCCTTTTGAGGCGCTTTTCACCCGTGTGTTGGTGGATATTGTGGGCCCTCTTCCTAAGACTTCTTCAGGATTTTCTTATGTGTTGACCCTGATTGATATGGCTACTCGTTATCCTGAAGCCATTCCACTTAGAAATATCTCAGCAAAGAACGTGGTTAAGGAAATGCTAGGGTTCTTCACAAAGTTTGGTCTGCCCAAGGAGGTACAATCAGACCGGGGAAGTAATTTCATGTCAAATGTTTTCAAGCAGTCTCTGAAAGAGTTGGGCATCACCCAGATCACGTCTTCAGCTTACCATCCCCAGACCCAAGGAGCGTTGGAGAGATATCATCAAACACTCAAATCGATGCTCAAGAAATACTTTTTGGAACATTAGAAAGACTGGGATAAAGGTCTTCCATTCGTCGTATTTGCCGCAAGAGAATCTCCAAATGAATCACTGGGCTTCTCACCTTTTGAACTATTGTTTGGCCATGAAGTAAGAGGACCCCTTAAGTTACTCAAGGAATGTTGGCTGTCGGAGGAAGATGACGTCAACCTGCTGGAGTATGTGATGAAGTTCAAAGAACGGCTGTCCACTGCTTTACAGCTGGCGAGAGAGAATTTAGGAGCTGCTCAGAAGATGAAGACTTGGTATGATAAGAAGTCCAGGTTATGCCACTTTCAGCCAGGAGATCAGGTTTTGATTCTGCTACCAGTGCATGGGCAACCTCTTCAAGCCAAGTTTAGTGGTCCTTATTTCGTGGAGAAGAAACTCAGTGATGTCAACTATGTCATCGCCACACCAGATCGTAGAAAGAACAAGCAACTATGTCACATCAACATGCTAAAGTTATATCACAGGCGGGACGAAAATAATCCAGTCTGCACTGTAGCTGTTCCACCCGAGTCTGCAAGTGAAGCTCTCCCATGCAGTATGAGCCTGAGTGATAGTTTGGGGAAGAATCCTGATATCATGAATGATCTCCAGACTAAGCTTTCTCATCTACCTCCCGAGGAAAGGCAGGAGTTTTCGGCATTACTGCAGGAGTACCCGCAAGTGTTCCATGCCACTCCAGGAAGAACCACTGTGTTGATGCATGATGTCGATGTTGGAGATGCAAAGCCAATTAAATTGCCTCCTTACCGTGTGAACCCAGTGAAAGTTCCTCTCATCCAGAAGGAGCTTGGCTACCTGTAAGCCAGGTGGGTCACAGCGGCTTTGCATCGACTAAAGACGTGTTAATCAGATAACCAAAACAGACACCCTCTCGCTCGTGTGGAAGATTGCATAGACAAGATCGGAAAGGCTAGGTACAACCTATGACTGAACGTGCTAGGGAGTCTCATGTTTTGTAACACTAGGAAAGACTTTTGCATGTTCCGTAATGCCATATGGTATGAAGAATGCACCAGCCACATTTCAGAAGCTCATGAATGTTGTAACAGAGGGTTTCGCAGGGTGTGTTGTTTATACTGATGATGTATTAATCTTCAGTGACAACTGGAAAGATCACCTATGCCATGTCAGTAAATTTCTTGAGCGTTTGGTTCGTGCTAATCTTGTAGCTAATTTATCAAAGTGTGAGTTTGGTCAAGCTAAAGTTCAGTACCTTGGGTATGTAATTGGTGATGGACATGTTGCGCCACCAGGAGCTAAGGTTCAGGTTATAAGTGATCTTCCCAGACCTAGAAGTAGGAAAGAGATACAAAGATTTTTGGGAATGGTAGGTTATTACAGGAGATTTGTCCTTAACTTTTCAATTCTTGTATCACCACTTACAGACCTACTGAAAAAGGGAGTTAAATTTGTCTGGACCGATAACTGTGAATCCTCTTTCAACAAACTTAAAGCTATCCTATTAAGTCAGCCAGTGCTCGCTACTCCAAATTTTGCTGAGCCTTTTGAGATGGCTGTTGATGCAAGTGATACAGGAGCTGGGGCTGTTTTGCTGCAAGAGGATGATCAGGATATTGAACACCCTGTATCTTATTACAGTAAGAAGTTCACTCCACCTCAAAAGAACTACTCAACTATTGAGAAAGAGCTTTTGGCCTTGATTTTGGGTTTACAGCATTTTTCATTTTATTTGTGTTCTGGTTTTGACCCCATAGTCATTTATACCGATCATAACCCACTGAAATTCCTTAGTAAGTTTAAAGATAAAAATCAGAGATTGACAAGATGGAGTCTACTTCTTCAGGAGTATTCATTAGACATACAACATGTCAAGGGGAAAGAAAATGTTATTGCAGATTGCTTATCTAGACGTTAGACAGATTGTTTTAGAGTAATAAGAAATTTCCTTTGTAAATTTCTTTTTCTTTGTGGGGAGGTGTTACATAGCCTATGATTTCATCATTCTTTGTGTAATTTTAACGCACAGTATGCTGCATGTTTGATCACGAGCGTGTTCTGCCTCAGTCCCCCCCTTCTACCGTTATAGTAGAGTAAGTCGTCCTTTCTGTTGTTCAGAGCAGGATTGTCAACCCTTTGTCCCCGTGACTTCGTTTGCGCGTCCTTCTTGCAAGTTGTATCAAGCTCTGCTGGCCCCTATATAATGAGCTCAGTCTCTGCATCATTGCCACTTAGATCTGCTCCTCATTTTGTTCACATCTCTGTCCTCCCCTGTACAGTTATTATTGAGTGCTCAGGAAGTCTCCAACCATCTAGCAGCTGTGTAATTTGAGTATAAGTGTTGTTGCATTTTGTTCTTGTACTGTATAGCATAAGTTAATTTGTAGGCCTAGTGAAGTTTTGTAATTTATGTAAGGGTTCTTATTGTCAGCCATCATTAATAATATTTTGTATCTGTAATAATACTATATATATCTTGCATTCACTGAGTATTATCCTGCTTTCTCATTTTATCAGGGCTGACTTAAATAAATTTACTCTTGCTAATTTTGTGTTAATAGAGGCTATTGCAGTTAACCATATATTTAACCTGTTTTTGCCATTACATTATCCTTATGAGTCCTGAATGTTTTGTTGTTAGTTTGAGCATTAAACTTTAACTTGTAATTTTACCTAACTCTTTTTTTTTTTAACCTGGAACTTTACGGAACAGTAGTGATTTTTAGTATTCTCACTTAAAGTGTACATTATCTTTCGCTGTTCCGTAACATATATATATATATATATACAAATATATATATATATATATATATATATATATATAGAGAGAGAGAGAGAGAGAGAGAGAGAGAGAGAGAGGGCACTAGTGATGAGAAAAAAAATGTGCCAAAAAATCCTGCAACCAAGATACATTCCTAGAAAATTCAAATCTCTATCTCGAACTGTCTTGGAATGACTGCCTTCTAGATCTCCACCCCCCCTTCAAAAAAAACAAAAAAAAAACAATATCTACAATATCAAAAGGACTAGACAAAGTATGGAGCTAATAATAATAATAATGATAATAATAATAACAATGAGAAAAATGATAATCATACTTAGAATTCTAAACCTGCTGAATCAGTAGTCAATGAACTCCACATTCCAGATGATAATGCAACATTCTGGATTAGAATGATAAAAATAAAAAAAATTCACACTTGTACATCCGATTCCATATACTGTAGTTCATCAAATACACAGTATTTAGATGGTAAGTCCAAAAATCGTCAAAAAGCGCCAGGAAGTATTGATTACTCATAATTGCTGTTACGAAATCTTAAAAAGTAGACACTCTTAGGATTCTGAAAATACTTTTGTTATTGTAGTCCTAATATTAAAGGACTTTTTGTATGACTCAAAAATGTTTTAAGGATTTTCAGCGACAACCTTTAGATCAAGGTCATGGTCGTTCATTCTATGCAGATCACATTCACTCATGCCCCACTACATTTCCACCGAGTGTGGTAAAAATCGGCCAAATACTTTCTGATTAAGCAATAGCAGGTATGAGGCGGCCATTTTCATTTTCCTCAATATCTCAAAATGTCAATTTTGGATCTTAGTAACAATTTCCAGGTGCATTAGTATATGTTGACAACTACTAACTGGAATATTAGCAAAACAATTTATTGAGTAGTTTTTGCTGCACGGGAGAGCAAGAATTTGACAAATATCATTGGGGGCACTAATGCTAGGATTTATTTATTTTCTTTCCAAAGAAGTCTGCAACAAGGATACATCACACCCAAAAATTTCTAGTTTCTATCTCAAATGGTCTCGGAATATCAGCCCTCTATATCTGAAAAAATAAATCTAAAATAATAAATAAGAACTCCACAACATGGAGTTTTTAATAATAATATAACAAATATAACAATAATAATAATAATAATATAACAAATATAATAATAATAATAATATAATTATAATAATCATATTATTTATCATTATTGTTATTATTATTATTATTATTATTATTATTATTATTATTACACAATAATAATAATAATAATAATAATAATAATGATAATAATTATAATAACTAATATTTTGAAAATGCTCAAGCAATATTCTAAGAATTCCCCATTCCTGATGAGAATGACACATTCCTGCTAATGGAAATCCATGAATAAATTATCTGAGCAAATGACAGCACATTTTATGGTGTTATTCTTTGTAATATAAATAATAACATAAGATATAATATACTAGAATTTTTAACAATGAAAACAAGACAAAAAGTCAAAATAGCCTTGATAATAACTTGGAGGTAAGTTTTGACATTTCCACCTGACAAAAGGATCATATAATGTGCAGTTGGCAATACATTATGATCTTCAGTTTTCAAAATTAAGTTAATAAAATCGGCATTTTTAGCATTCTGAGTAACTTTTTGATGGAAGGTTCAAAATAATTTAAAAAAAAAATGGATTTGTTGTAATTGCTGTTCTTCTTACACGATGACACTTTTGTCGTCATGTGGGTGTGGCTGTGACTATACTCATTGACACTTTTGGCGTCATAAAAGCATAAAAACTTTCGTCAGAGGAAAAGTTTTTGGCAGATTGGTGTTATTTTTGGAGGCGTCATAGCTTCCCTGCTCCTTGTCAAAAGTAATGAGTTGGCAACTGTGGGTTTCGATACCAGCAAGAGAGCGGACAGGTTATTCAGTACCAAATGAGCTGAGTGGGGAAGGTACTGCTCGAATCTGTCCCTTTAAATTTCCACTGTTTCTCCCGTCCTGGCCATGCAACACATTTCACTATACCAGTAGTGCTTCTGTATAGTGTTTGGGCATTGTTATGATTAGATTTGGTGTTTGCAATAGGACATTTGGTGTTTGTGAAGCAATCCTGGTTGTTATCAACTGTTGGCCCAACGAAGATTATGCAACTGTTTCTAATCAACTACACTGCCTCTTCCCTGCACGAAATATGAGTATTCAGCTATAATAATAGTGACAGTGAATCATGTGAATACAGTATCCATATCTAGTGTACAAAGAATTGGTGAAATACCTTAGAGGAAGGCAGGAAACTGCCCTACACTCATGACATGGCATGTGTGCACCTTGGTTTTTTGCATTTTTCTTGAAAACTATGAGGCCTAGGATCACCGTTTGGGCTCAAATGAAAGCAAGTTATATTCTGCATAGGATGATAAAATAAAAACATGACAGTGGCATGAAAAGTTTTTCACTAGAGTTCCCCGAATAAAAAAATCTGTTGTCTGTCAGAAATGGGTTTTACTTTTTCGCTTATTCCTCGAAGACCATACCTCGTATCAAACTGGGACCTCCAGCATTCAAAAGCTAATAAAAATTTCTTTCCAATGATGGTATAACACGTAGAGATTGAGTAGTAAACAGTCGAAGTATGATGTTGGGATGCAAAATGTATGCTCTTGAATGTTTATTCACACAGCCCTAATGTATGTATAGTGTGTGTGTGTGTGTGTGTGTGTGTGTGTGTGTGTGTGTGTGTGCGTGTTTTTTTTTTTTTTTTTTTTGCTTATAGTGTAGAACAAACATCGACGAGTAGGAATATGTGGGTTCTGTGGCAAAATAAATATGTTTCGGTGGTGAAAATAAGTCGAGAATACACATACTTGGAGCATGAAGCAGGAGGGGAGGAGGGGAGAAAAGCAGGTGCGTCATGTCCCAGAAAACTTATTAACTTATCCGCACATGAAAGGGTTAATAAATAACACTCTTAGGATTCCGAAAATACTATTATCACTAAGTACATAAAATTAATAGACTTTTAGTATGACTGAAAAAGTTTTGCAGATTTTGACCTGTGACCTTGAAATCAAGGTCAAGGTCATTCATACTATGTAAACCATGTTTATCCATGACCCACCATATTTCCACCAAGGTTGGTAAAAATCAGCCAAATGTTTTCCGATTTAACGCTTTCGGGCATGAAGGGGCCATTTTGATTTTCCTCAATATCTCAAAAAGAATTTGTTGGATCTCGATACCCAGGTGCAGTAGTATATATTGACGACCACACACTGCATTTGCAAAGCCATCGATTCAGTAGTTTTTAATGAAGAGGAGTGCAAACATTTAAAAAAGTAACATAGAGGGTGCTAGTGATGGGAAGAAAGAAAAATTTGCCAAAAGAAGCCTGCAACTAAGATACATAACTTGAGAAAATTTCAAGTCTATTTTGAACGGTCTTGGAATGCCAGCCTTCTAAATCTTCATATATATATATATATATATATATATATATATATATATATATATATATATATATATATATATATATATATATATATATATATATATATATATATATATATATATATATATTGCCAGACGCCTCAATCCCGTTTGGGGTGGCCACAAACAAATCGCCTACAAGTCGCCCTGTCCCCCGCCATTTCACTGCCCTGCTCCCAACTCACGCCCCCCTCTCATATACCTCTCCACGCCATCCCTCCATCTCATCCTCGGTCTCCCCCTCCCTCTTCCACCCTCCACCTCACTCACATACACTCTCTTTGTCAGTCTTTCACCCTCCATCCTCTCCACATGGCCAAACCACCTCAGTGTGTTCCTCACAACGCTTCCTATCACATCCACATCCACACCACAACGTTCCTTTATATCCTCATTCGTCAGCCTGTCTCTCCACGTGACTCCACAGGCTCCTCTTAAATAACTCATTTCCACTGCTCTCACTCTTGACTTGTGTCCTTCCAACAATGTCCAAGCTTCACTTCCGTACGTTAGAGTTGGTATCACAATACTGTCATGTAGTAACTTTTTTACTTCCATGCTCACTTCCCTGTTTCCTATCACTGCTTTCAAGGAACCAGCAACCTTTCTTCCCTGCTGTACCCTTTCAAGCACTTCACCCTGCAAACCTCCATCCTTACTCATCACACTACCCAAATACTTAAACGTACTCACATTTTCCAATTCCTCACCATCCAACCTCGCTGTACATTCACTGACTTCACCTCTCTCAAAGACCATCACTTTACTCTTCCCTACATTCACCTTTAGGTTCCGTTTCTTACACACTCTCTCAAACTCATCCACCAAGCCTTGCAGCTCCCCTTCGTCTTCACTCAACAACACAGTATCATCTGCAAACAACAGTACAGGGAGTTTCCAAACACTATCCTCTCTCACCAGGGCCACTCCAACATCCACTACCCTACCTTGTACCTCTTTTATTACCCCATCCATGTACAGATTGAACAACCATGGAGACATGACACATCCCTGTTTCAAACCAACTTTCAAAGAGAAAAATTCACTTAGTTCACCATCCACACGCACTGCAGCCTTCGCACCATCGTACATACTCTTCACAGCATTCAACAACTTCCCATCTACTCCATATATTCTTAACACTATATATATATATATATATATATATATATATATATATATATATATATATATATATATATAGAGAGAGAGAGAGAGAGAGAGAGAGAGATAGACAGATATAGATATAGACATATAGATATATATAGATAGATAGATAGATAGATATAGATATAGATATATATATATATATGTATGTGTATGTATATATATATATATATAGGAGCCCCCGTGGTACAGTGATAGAGTGTGTATTTCGTACATGGGTGAGCCAGGGTTCGCACCCCGCCAGGGTAATAAACTTTGGGAGTGTTCACCCGGCCACGTACTACATTGGTGGATACCAGGGGTGCTGTGGTTGAACCAGTGTCGCTTACTATAAAGTATGCTTACACCCAGTTGGCTTGTGCGGGCTGATTACACTTGGTTCACAGACTACACACACATCCAAAGCCACTCCAACACGAAAATTACACTAACAAGCACTTCTCACTCTACATACAATCTCTACTAGACAGCCTAAGCCACTTGGTAGAGATACATTGGCTGTATCGTCCCGACTTCAGTTGGGATAGGCCGGTCCTGCAGTGGATACTCAAACGGCTGATAATGATGATATATATATATATATATATATATATATATATATATATATATATATATATATATATGCATATATATATATAAGTACCCTCGCGTCCAACACGCGTTTGTCCAGCACGAGTCGTGTCCAGCACGGAGGGCAAAAAATTGGTACGATTTAATACAATTTAAGTACTGTAAAATGGGTGCGTAAGCATAACACTGACGGAGCTCCGAGAAGTGGGCGAAATCCGCAGAGTTTGCCTCTAGCACGATCACCCCTGGTCCAACACGGTCATACTGGAAGTTCCTGTGACGCTGACAGCCAATCAAATCTTCCAATCAAGTAGCCTCCCCCACCCACTATCGTGACGAGATCATGATGTCGCCCAATGAAAAACGCTTCTCCTCTCACGTAATGTTTTTTTTTAGTTTCTCCCACCACAGCACCACTCAGTTGCATAATTTGCACTGAACGGTGCTTTTTTTCTCGCTGCATTTTCTGCCCTTGCTACTGCATTTTACCCTTCTCCCGATGCCTAGGAAACCTTCTGAGAACCCCAAGAAGCGGCGGCACCTTCCTCAGGCCACCAAGCTAGAATTCATCGAGAGGCAGAAGAAAGGGGATAGGAATTTCAAAGGATTTATGAGGGAAGTTGAGGAGGAGCAGCAGCCATTACCCGCTAGTGACGCCAGCGGCCATCCTCCAGGTACCTATGGGCACTACCTACAGCCTCGGATATCATCTTCCATTCCCAGCAAGCCCACCAACACTATCCTAAAAGGTTAGTTATCATTCATAGTACAGTACCATTTATTATAATTACAGTAGTACCATGTATAGGTATATGGTAGGTATTTAGGGTGACTTTTCCTAGGGTTGCTGACATAATTCATTTTTCCCCATTAGCTCTGTTGTTTGTCCAACTCGTTTTTGGTCCAACACGGGACCCATGAATGACAATATTACCGTGTTGGACGCAAGGGTACTTGTAAGTATATATATATATATATAATATATATATATATATATATATATATATATATATATATATATATATATATATATATATATATATATATTTATATACCTAGGCTGCTTCCCCCAAGGAAAGGGAGGTAGCCGAGACAGGACGACACACTCCCCATTTACTCATCCATTCAAACACATTCATTCGCATCTTAGCCCCAAAGGGGAGAATGGACAGATCCTCACCGCACCACACCGCACAAGGGTCAACTGCGCAATGCAATCAGTGACATCCGCAGCAGGGCCCGACAGCAGAACTGGTTTACCCCTGCCACATCATAACAGACCCATCCCCTTACCCGCACCTGCCCTGAATAGCTTATCAGACCAAGTGTGGGAGAATATCCCCTCAGGGCTGTGTCATCACTTATTCATTCACAATTTCTCTCCATTTACTTCTGTCACGCACAGCCACTCTTCCTTGCTCAACAGACATCCCTCTCGCATCCAGCGCTCTCTTCACATTGTCCATCCATCCTATTCGTGGTCTACCTCTCAGCCTTACACCTCTCACATTAGATCTAGTTATCTTTTTCACCAATTGCTCATTATCCATTCTCTCCATATGCCCAAACCATTGCAACACCCTCTGCTCAACTCTACCAGCCATCTCCCGAACAACTCCAGTTCTCCTTCGCACTTCATCATTTCTCACCCGATTCATACGCGTCACTCCACACATACTCCTCAGACACCTCATCTCCATTACATTCAAACTTTTCCTCTCTGCTACACCCATATTCCATGTTTCAGCCCCATATAACGCAGTCGGTACCACAACGCCCTCATACAGCCTTCTCTTTACATCCATTCTAAGTGAACGACATTTAAACACTTTTTTCATTCCTCCCAGCACCTTTCCTACTTCATTTATTCTAAACTTCACTTCTGCATCTATTCTTCCATCCACAGCAACATGTGACCCTAGATATTTAAAACAATCTACCTCCTCAAGCAACTCACCATTCAAAACTATATTCATCCCCCTACCATCTATCAACCTCGTACACTTCATCACTTTACTCTTATTCTCATTTACTTTCAATTTCCTCCTTTCACACACCCTTCCAAACTCCTCTACCAACTGTCTCAATCTCTCCTCTGAATCAGTCACCAGTGCAGTATCATCTGCAAACAGCAGCTGCTTCAGATTCCACTCTCCACTATCAACATTCACCAGACTCAGACCTCCACCTAAAACTCTTGCTTTCACCTCCCTTACAACACCATCCATGTAAATATTAAACAACCAAGGCGACATCACACATCCCTGTCGCAGACCCACTCTCGCAGGAAACCAATCACTCACAGCATTTCCCACTCTTACACACGCTCTTCTATTTACATAAAAACTTTTCACCCCTTTTAGTAACCTACCATCAAGTCCATACAATCTTAAAACAGTCCACAAAGCCTCCCTATCAATTCTATCATACGCTTTCTCTAAATCCATGAATGCACAAAACACATCCTTGCCTTTCGCTAAATACTTTTCACACACTTGTCTCACAGCAAACACCTGATCAACGCATCCCCTCCCTCTCCTAAAGCCACACTGCTCATCACCAATCACTCCCTCTGTACCCTCTCTAACTCTCATAATTAACACTGCCATACACCTTACCTACAACACTCAACAGACTTATACCCCTAAAGCTAGTACATTCATACTTATCACCCTTGCCTTTATACAACGGGACCACACAAGCACTTGCCCAGTCAATTGGCACCGTACCTTTTTCAAAGCACACATTCAACAATCTTACTAACCAGTTAACAATAGTCACTCCACCAACCTTCAGGCATTCCACAGCACACCCATCCATACCTGCAGCTTTCCCTGTTTTCATCTCCTTTACTGCCTTCTCCACTTCCTCCTTCGTGATCAAAGAATCATTCAACTCTCCCAACACATTTATTCTTTGCACCCTTCCATCCGCCACAATTCAGCCACCCTTTCCTCCTCTATATTTAACAATCTTTCAAAATACTCTGCCCATCTCTTTCTTACAGCATCCATCTCAATTAACATCCTTCCATCCTCTGCTTTTACTCGTTCTTCCTTCCCAGACTCTCCCTTTAGCACCCTTTTCACCTCCTTCCAAAACATTTTCTTACTCTGTTGAAAAATCTCTGTCAGCCGCCTACCCCACCTCTCATCTGCTGCCACTTTAGCATCACGCACAGCCCTTCTCGCTCTATTCCTCTTTTCCTTATACCTTTCATATGACATCTTATCCTTCATCTGCAGCCACACTTCATATGCACGTCTCTTCTCAGCCACAGCCATGCTTACTTCCTCGCACCACCATTCACTTCCTTTTCTTACACCACCACCCACACATCTCACACCACACACCTCGTCTGCATGCCCCACCACAACACTGTTAAACAATTGCCATTCCTCCTCCATGCTGCCATTTTTCCGATCTTTCACTGCGTTCCACTCGTCTTTCAATTTCTCCTGATACTCTATCTTTTTCTCCTTTTTATCCAACTCACTCACTTTCAAAACCTCCCTGCCACACTTAACCCTCCTAGCTCTCACCCATCTCTTACCTACTCTTAACTTTCCCTCCACCAGGTAGTGGTCAGACATACCTACACCCGACCCTCTCAGAACTCTCACATCCAACAATCTTCCTATTACATTCCTAGACACAACCACATAGTCCATCAAAGCTCTATCAACATCCCTTCCACCCTCCTGTCTTACCCATGTATACTTATAAATATCTTTCTTCTCAAACAGCGTATTCCCAATCACCATCTCTCGCTCAACACACATCGCTATCATTTGTTCCCCATTTTCATTTCTTCCAGGCACACCATGCATACCAACTACACCTTCAACTGCTACATTTCCCACTCTAGCATTCAGATCTCCCATCATTACCACATTCACATTCTCTCCAAAACTCTGCAGACACTCATCATCATTCCAGAAAGACTCCCTCTCTTGTTCATCCCTTTCACTACCAGGCCCATATGCACTCACAAATACCCACAACTCACGTTCAAATTTCGCTTTCACCCACATCAGTCTCGATGACACCTCCTTCCATTCAATCACATATTGCTGTACTTCCGGACTCACTAACAAGGCCACACCTTCTCTTGCCCTTCCTCTATCAACACCTGACAATCTTCCATTCACACTTCCAACCATAGACTCACCCTTCCCTTTCATCTTCGTTTCACTCAAAGCTAACACATCCAACTTTCTTCTCACAAACATTCTCCCAATCTCCTCCCTTTTAGCCTCAATCGTACTACATCCACGCACATTCATAGACCCAATCTGCAGGGTACGGGAATAACTCCATCCCCCATCCCTTTCTCTGGCCTGTCTTTTTTTAGGAACTAAAAAACAGAGGAGGGGGTCCCTAGTCCCCTCACCCCGCCCCTTTTAGTCGCCTTTTACGACACGCAGCGAATACGGTGGCAGTATTCTTCCTAACACAACCTGGCCGCAGAGTAGTAGTACCACCCCATAGTGCAGCCAGGTTGTGTATACATATATATATATATATATATATATATATATATATATATATATATATATATATATATATGAAGTACTGGACAGAACTGGGAATTTTCAGACCCTAATAAAGCAGGGAACCCCCAGGCAGGGACCTAATGAGCTTTGCGACTATGAGCCGATAGGCAGAGGGTGGCACGCTTAGGGCCCTCCCGGAATAGTGCCTCGCCCAGGAGCCCTGGGATCCAATGGGATATATATAATAATATCTCTTATTAAGAACTCCACATTCAATGGAGTTCTTAATAATAATTATAATACATCTGTTTCACTGTCTCACACATTATAGCTAAATCCACAGACTTCCATACTGGTATGAAGAGTGCCTCAGCTATTCTTATGACATGTTTTGAACAAATCACACTTATTGTTAAGGGCTGAATTGCTAGTTAGGTAGTGCAGGAGAAATTCCAACGATTTTTGCATTCTTTTGTTATGAGTCAGTGTTATCAGATAGTCTGCTGCTGAGAGTGGAGGTACTTTGTAAAGTTATGCATAAATTCTTATTACCTTTTATTTTCTCTGTAACGTTTTATTTAGGTGATTGTTATATTAATTTAAATTAAGTTTGTATGCTAAAGAATTTAAATTGCTACATAATGTAAGGAAACTGGAATATTTTTGATGTCTCCGATTTGGTATCTATTGTTTCTAAGAGCAGGTACCAGTGCATCCTAGAATGTTGAAGCAAGGATGGTTATAAAAGGGTGGGAGAGAGAACAGAGGAGCTTCAGTTTAGTTTGGCTTGTGTCCTTGTGAAGTAAGTGTACCTCTGGAGTTGTGAAGCAGATAGTGTAATTACTTGGTAAAATAAAGACAATCGACGTGAGAACCCTGTGTTATTACGCCTGAGTTGATCTTGTGTAAGGATCTGCTGTTATACACCGAAATGCTGACCCAAAGAAGAACAATTCACTGGGCAACATCCTTCCTATACCGAACTACTGCTCTTGGAGCCTGTGGCAGTGTGGGATGTGGGTGTAACATAATTCTACCTGCAAATCCTCTGTCAACTCAGTCCTAACCTAGCTGACCAACTAGTCAACCAACTGGTCTCAAACCCGATTATTTGACTTTTCTCTGACCTTCACCTTTGACAGATTACTCTCAAACTCGAATTACTTCCATTCAGCCGTAACGTTGAACCCTTTCAAAGGCTGGCTGATATCAGATAAAATCTCTTAGAATTGACTTTGTGCTATAGACTTTGCTTTTGACATTTCTGTGAACTTGACCATTAACTGACTCAGAAAAGTCGAATCATTTTAGTCGTTCAACACTATCAACCCATTCATAATGCTGGGTCGTAATCAGATTAAAACTATTTAACCCCTATGCGCCAGTTGACGTGTATAGCCATCCTGATTTTGGGCGCGGACAAACGCCGATTCATGTGTTCAGCCGCAGGTGTCTTCCCGCCACCCTTTCATTCCGTGACTGTTTTCTATGACAACCATAGGATAGGCAGATACCCAAGGTACCCTACCTATGTGCAGCTCAGTCTGTACACAGCACTGGTAGAGTGTAGAGTGATGTCTTCCTCATCCTCCTTGTTCATTTCTGCTGCCCCACACGCGAGGGTGATTGCACCATCGACCCCCGTGAAAGTTCTGCCCCTACCTCTGGGGAAAGGGTTCAGTGACTGAGCAAGTGAGCAGGTGTGCGGGAATTTGTAAACAGTAAACAGATAGGCACACTTTTTTTTTTTTTTACATAACTGAAAGGTAAGATATTATAGGCTATGTCTAGTAAGTGTTATGATATAAGTGTTTTATAATAAGTTTTACAAGTGTAATGCAATAAGTGTTACTGTTTATGGTTATTTGTGAAACTATGATTGGAAATACCTTCAGTTACCCTACCTGCTATATAAAAGAAAACCAGGAGTGTGCAAGCAAGAAAGAAAATTACCTGGTTGACCAGGGCCGGCTCTTCCTATACGCTCACTGCGCTCAGTGCGTAGGGCCTCCGACCAATACATAAAAATTTAAAATAAGTATATCGAGAATGGTGCTTATATTGATTAATTGGTTCCACGTGCATGAACGTTGTATAAACAATAATAACTGAATCATTGCAGGCAAAAATTATATTGGTCCTTTAGAGTAACAAAAAGCATTGGTAATTAGAAATTTGCTTAGTGGGATTTAACATTAAATTCTGATGGCTATACTGAGTGCTTCACTACAGGAGATCAGCCGAGTTGCTGTCACAGTGTTGCCACACGTACGATAATTATCGTATGTGTACATAACATTGCCTCTGGAACGATGTACGTACCATTTTCTATTATCGTACGGTTTGTACGATAATTTTGGGTTGAAAGCTAGCATGGCAGTAAATTTTGTGGCCACACATTCTAATGATGAATGTGAAAAAGTATTCAGCAAAATTAATCTTCTCAAAACCAATCTAAGAAATAGGCTAAAAACCAAAATTGTAAATTGAGGTCTTCTTTCATCAGAATGCCTAAAAAATTCACGAGGGTCATGTGTCAAATATACTTACTCTAAAGATATGCTTGCACGCATAGCTAATCATGCACAGTTGGTACAGTTTGACAGATGAGGATCTTAAAGGCTAATGTAATGGTGATCACTGAAAATATTTTTTTTTAATGGTCTTATCGAGTTATATGCAAGAGTAAGAATATTTCTATGAATTATCTATTTAAGGTCTATGGACTGCATTCTGCTGCTATACTCCATTTCACCGAGACTGGCACCGTTAGTGATGTCCTCAACACCTATAGCATTCATAAAGGTCCCCAGCACTGGATATACCTTTTTGTATTGCCTTTATATAGGTTCTCAAGGTAATATAAAAGAGGCTCACCTAATGCAGAGGATTTACATCAACAGTACAGGCGTTGATGACATCACTGATGGTGCCAGACTCGGTGAAAATGAGAATAGGTTACCGGAAGGCCACAGCTAATGTTGAGTGACGGCGTGATGCCTTGGATTACTTACACTGCATGTCTTGGTGTGTTCCGAGTATTTTGTCTTCTTCTTACCTCATTCCACTTATACTTAACCCTGGCTATGGCTTCTAAGAAAGATGCAAGTGTCAGTGGTGGTGTCAAGCG
Source organism: Coenobita brevimanus (assembly GCF_032717465.1). Taxonomy (NCBI): domain Eukaryota; kingdom Metazoa; phylum Arthropoda; class Malacostraca; order Decapoda; family Coenobitidae; genus Coenobita; species Coenobita brevimanus. The sequence goes on along the minus strand of NC_137053.1, from coordinate 21,073,435 downwards.
TAAACACTGGTCTATTCCAACAAAATCAAGTCTCCTTGATTTTGGTTAATTGGTCCGACATACTACCGCAAAGACTAAACCCCCTAATAATCAGGTACAGTAGCGTACTAATGGGGGGTAGGGGGGCGGCCCGCCCCGGATGACAGCCATACGGGATGACATTTACCTGAATGGTTACTTTTTCATTTCACTTGCTGTCATTAGTATCAACAGAGAGCTTGAGAAGCATCTCAGCTATGATGATGTAATAGACGACTTCGCCTCAAGAAGATGCAGGAGGGTGAAAGTCTAAATTAATTGCTAAAATTCCTTGTGTAATAATAATAATATTCATTATCGCTACTTATAGTGTAACATTAGAATCTTCAATCTTTCTGTGGATTATGATTACTTATATATGAGCGCCTATAGCGTTTTGGTGTAGATTTCAGAATTATTACCGATTATAATGGTATTTTTACTGATGTTACATGTTTTTGTTTCAGTATTTTTATTGCAACCTATATGCCACTATTAGGCATTTTAGCTCTAAATTTTTCCTTTTCTAAATAGTAGTAATTCATAATCTTACAAAATATATAATGTTGTAGCCTTTTTGTCACTATGGAGTTATATGGCAATGACCATCTCTGTTTTTAAATATCTGAGTAATAATTATTTGTAAATTATAGTTTCACACAAGGTATCATTATTTTATTATTATTCAAAGAATAAAAGGTTATACAGTGCAAGTTTTTTAAGGCGGCATCACACTAGACCAAAAATGGCTAACATGCGAACGGCTTTTGTGAGCCAAAACGGCTAGCAGAGACGAGTGTCCGTCATACTCGTGTTTCTTTGCGAGCCAAAACAGCTAACAGTGTCGTCTGCCTTGATATCTCGTGGTCATTTGTAATCAAACCACAACGGGAGTACTCATTCTCTTTTCTTCAGTTTCCGTAAGTGCCTCACGTACTTTAGCAACTCCAGAGCCACAAAGCAGTTTACCAGAGTTTTCCTTGCAGCAGGATCCATATCCAAATCTGATTTCTACTTGTTGTTTGGAGACAAAACAGACGGCCTCCGAGGCTGGTCACCCGAGTGTCCAAATATTTATTTCATGTTACGAGAAAAAAAATAAAAATGAATAAATAACACAAGAATAAAACTGTATTTACTTGACAATCTTAGTTAAAGTTTCCTTCTGTGAGTAACAGAATATTTTCTCACCAATTACAAAATTAGCACAGGCTCACATGAGTTCTAATCCCACCAATATCCATTTCGCCCCTCAAGCGAAATATCGCTCACCGTGAGTCAGTTTGGCTAGCAGCTTGCAAAACTGGCTCGCATGTTAGCCACTTTTGTCCTAGTGTGATGTCGCCTTTACATTGCTCAGGATAGGGGTATAACTTGAGGGGTGAATATATAAGGTAGGGGGAGAAATGTAAATAAAAATTAGTGGGGGGGCCTCCAAATGAGATCCAGCGTAGGGCCTCAGAAAAGCTAGGACCGGCACTGTAGTTGACTATAACTAATTTGTTTTCCTTGTTACCCAGAAAATAATGGTGAATATGCGGGAATAAGCGTATTTATGACGTGAAGTACAAAATATATAAGTTGTGTATAACATCAGTAATATTTTCATGAAGATTTTAATACAAGTAATTACCTCATACTCAACCATACCGCATGAAACAGCCAGAGCATTTAATTCTCACTCATAATCGTGATGTCAAGTGTAAATATAAATACCATAGTAGAGGGAAAATATTTTAACTGATGCAAGAAGTGAGTACAGAAAATCAAAGAGTTATTCTTTTCCCACACATCTTCGGGACGTAGTGGGTCAATGAAATGGGCGGAAAACCCTATGGGGAGCCACATGAACAGGGTGATGACTCATCCTTATAACACTGAGTGGGGAAAAGTTGGAGATTGAGTGGAGAATTCCTGGTTTCTCGAAGTAAAGGCAGGCAGTGTTACATTAACTACTCCGGTCAGCGCTGCCAACCCTAGCTAGCAAGTCCAAGGCCACTGGCAGTGGTGAGCACTCGGAAACAACCTGCCAAAACATGGAAAACCAGTCATCTCTACTCATCGAAGGGACCACCTGGAGATCTGGGGATAAATTCATTTGAAAGAAGAGGAGTTGTTGGGTCTTATGTACCTTTAACTTTTTCTCTACCTATTATAGTTTGGCAGATATTTGGGTTTGAAGTAAGGGTGTTTTTTCCAAAAACACAGAAATCCCCCATAGGGAGGAGTGAGCGGTCGAAAAAACCCTGGCGTGCAGGGGCTGAGTTGATCTTCTCTGACCTTATCTTTTGACCAGTTGTTCCATAACGTTCCACAAAGTTTGCTGAAAATCAGTCAAAACGTTTTTGAGCTATTTTGGTAGCAAACACATAAACACAAGTCACACTTTGACCATGCCTTGTAACCATGACATTCGACAATGTTCTCAAAGCAAGTCACCTTATTCTTGCGTAACTGTCAGCCATTCCTCCCAAATTTGGGCTAAGTTGTGTTAAACTGTAATATGCTGATTTTGCTAGATCCAGTTTTGACTGTGGCCTGTGATCTTCACGTTTGATAAAGTGTTATAAAAACAATAGGTTTATCCTTCACTTAAACTTGGATAAATTCTGTTTGAGTTACATTTTCCACACAGGCACACATGCATGCACTAGGCAAAACATAAAATTCGCTCTCACTTCGCGAATCGTGGATGCAAATATACCATATATTGGCATCCGAAACACATTTACTTGGAGAATAATGAGAGGCTTCTCTCACACTGGCCAATTAAAACAATTTATAAGCTGTTATCTATTGGCTGATTCTCTCTCTCTCTCTCTCTCTCTCTCTCTCTCTCTCTATTACTACTACTACTACTACTACCACCACCACCACAACTACTACTACTACTATTACTACTGCAATTCTTCTCCTGCTAGTCTGAACTCTAAGCACATAGGACTCCTTCATAACGACTGCTATGCAGCACCCATGTAGCAACACATGCTAACTGTCACACAACATAAGATTTAACTGAGATTCTAAGTTTTCCACGTGTGCACAACTACCCACCTTTAGAAATGACTCCTTCAGTTTGCCTTTCCCACTGCTTATGACCTCCACTCTTTTTATAATATTGTTTCCATGCATCTGAAAATGAACGCATGCTAATTTTGGTATATCTTTGTTTTCAGAAGTATTTTGAAAAGACGTATAAGTTACTAACATTTGGAGCTTTGTTTTCTTAAAAGTAAGGACATGAAAACTTCCTCGTTATACTGTATTTATTTCTTATACTAACAATAGACACTGCCCTCCTTAGCTATATGCATGCCTACCTCTTCAATATGGGCATGTGGCACCCTTCTCTCACAATATTTCTATTTAAGGCAGTGTTCTATGTCACATCTATTCACCTCTGGAACAGTTTTCGTCAGTTTATCATTTCCCACTTATACACCCTCCGTCAGTTAAACACGAGGTGTCTAGGTGTCACAGAATTAATAGATCTTGATTTGGGCTGTCCTTTGTTTGATCAGTTATGAATCTGCAGTTTTGCGGGCTGTCAGCCTTCGATCTTTCTTTCTGGCATGAAAGAGATATGCAAATATATGCATCACATAAAACAAACAGACCTATAGAATATAAATAAGCTATATGAATGGAAGAAGGGAGAAATAGAGAGAGAGAGAGAGAACTAGTACAGTGGAAGATAAAATATATAATAACAGGACATATAGTAAAACCCCACCAGGTAATCCCGTGGTTTATCCATGGCTACAGGTCGTCCCCCTCCCAAGGTGACCTGGTGAAAGGATGGGCAAATGCTGTCCAACCACATCGTGACGGTGAATGAAGATGGCACTCTACTTGCTTTGCACGAGGAAGACGACGACGGGATGGTGACCGTGGGCGTGGGAGTGCGCTACATAGGGACCATATTGACCATTCCCGCCCTCACCAGAGACTACGCAAAGGCTAACATCACATGTTGCGCCTCCATGAATAATATCACCAAGCCTTTCTCCACAGTCGCCTTCTTGGAGTTGTACAGTGAGTGTCTTTGATGTGTTTGTACTTTTTTTCTGAGATATCTTTTGTTTTTAATTACCCTTAATTAGTCTATCTATCTATTGCCAGACGCCTCAATCCTGTTCTGGGTGGCCACAAACAAATCGCCTCCACGTCGCTCTGTCCCCTGCCATTTCACTGCCCTGCTCCCAGCTCACACCCCTCTCTCTCATATACCTCTCCACCCCATTCCTCCATCTCATCCTCGGCCTCCCCCTCCCTCTTCCCCCCTCCACCTCACTCACATACACTCTCTTCGTCAGTCTTTCACCCTCCATCCTCTCCACATGGCCAAACCACCTCAGTGTATTCCTCCTAACGCTTCCTATCACATCCACATCAACACCACAACGCTCCTTTATATCCTCATTTGTCAACCTGTCTCTCCACGTGACCCCACAGGCTCCTCTTAAATAACTCATTTCCACTGCTCTCACTCTTGACTTATGCCCTTCCAACAACATCCAAGCTTCACTTCCATACGTTTGAGTTGGTATCACAATACTTTCATGTAGTAACTTTTTCACTTCCATGCTCACTTCCCTGTTTCTTATCACTGCTTTCAAGGAATCAGCAACCTTTCTTCCTTGTTGTACACTTTCAAGCACTTCACCCTCCAAACCTCCATCCTTACTCATCACACTACCCAAGTACTTAAACGTACTCACATTTTCCAATTCCTCACCATCCAACCTCGCTGTACATTCACTGACTTTACCTCTCTCAAAGACCATCACTTTACTCTTCCCTACATTCACCTTTAGATTCCGTTTCTTATACACTCTCCCAAACTCATCCACCAAGCCTTGCAGCTCCCCTTCGTCTTCACTCAACAACACAGTATCATCTGCAAACAACAGTACGGGGAGTTTCCAAACACTACCCTCTATCATCAGGGCCACTCCAACATCCACTACCCTACCTTGTACCTCTTTTATTACCCCATCCATATACAGATTGAACAACCATGGAGACATGACACATCCCTGTTTCAACCCAACCTTCAAAGAGAAAAATTCACTCAGTTCACCATCCACACGCACTGCAGCCTTAGCACAATCATACATACCCTTCACAGCATTCAGCAACTTCTCATCTACTCCATATATTCTTAATACTTTCCACAATCCTTGTCTATCCACCCTGTCATATGCTTTCTCCAAATCCATGAAAGTCGCATACACCTTCTTTCCCTTCTCTAGAAACTTTTCCACTAAAGATCTAAGAATATCTGATCTACACAACCTCTTCCCTTCCTAAAGCCTCCCTGTTCTTCTCCAACTAATTCCTCTGTTATTTCTCTAACTCTGTTAGTAAGTATCCTACCATACACTTTTCCTATTATACTAAGAAGACAAATGCCCCAGTGGTTACCACACACTTATTTTTCCCCTTTTCCTTTGTACAAGGGAATAATTATACCTGACTTCCAATTCTCCGGAACTCTACCTTCCTCCCAGGCCAATCTGCACATCTTCCACATCCATTCTACTACTATCTCTCCCCCATGCTTCAACATTTCACCACACACTCCATCAATTCCTGGGGCTTTCCCCAATTTTGGGGGAGGCGTGGCTCAATCGGTAGAGAGGTGGCCTGACGTTCTAACGGACCCAGGTTCAAATCCCCGCTGGAGCAGGGAACAGTTTAAGGATTTGAATTTCATTAAATCAGGCTTTACTGATCTTCCAGAAGACCCGCCGACATGTTGTAAAAATACCCCGGCTAATACCAATACATCAGTCCTGTATGAGACAGCCCTAGCATGTATTCAATACGGACGGTGGGTGTTAGTGCCGAAGTGGTGACATGTAGAGGTGTATGGTATGTAGGAGGACTGCTGGGCCATGATAGCAGGCTGTGAAGCCTATGCCCAGAGTCGGACACATAAAAAAAAAAAAAAAAAAAAAATTAACTTTCTTCATTGCTTCCACAACTTCCATCCTACTGATTTCTTCCTGTCTTCTCACCTCCCTCCTTCTCCCAGCCATTCCCCAGCCACTTATACTCGCATCACTCCCATCCTCTATGTTCAACAATTCCCTAAAGTGTTTTCTCCATCTGCTCACTTTTTCTCCCTTCTCCAATAGTAATCTACCATTTTTATCTTTCACCCTCCTGCTAACTTCACCTCCACCGTGTCTTACTCTTTTCACCTCGCTCCAGAACATTTTGTTACAGTCCCTCCACTTTACACTCAAATTCCTTCCAAATTCCTCATCCACTCTCACTCTCTCTAACTAATCATTTTACCTCTCTCTATCTTTCAGCATATAACTCTCTCTTCCGCCTCTCAACTTCTTCCACGCCCCTATTTCTCATCCATTCATTGTATGCATTCTTCTTTTGTGCCACAGCCTGTCTCACCTCTTCATTCCACCACGCTGTTCCTTGCAACCCCCTCCGTCTTCTCTTCATCCCACACACTACATCACATGGTGCACATATTTCTTCTGTGAATATCCTGCACACACCTTCCACTTCCCCTATCTGCTCCAGTTCATATTTGCCCAATCGTTCCTCCACTTCCCTCTTATATTCTGCCTTTTTCTCATCCTCTTGTAACCTTTCAACTCTTCTCGCAAATACGCCATTTTCCCGTCCTTCCCTTCTTCTGTTACTCCATCTTATTTGGATCTTGATTCTGGCCACCACCAAGTAGTGGTCAGCATGTCCACTCCCCCGACCTCTATAAGCTCTTGCATCCATTACACATCTTCGCATCCTTTCATCCACACACACATAATCAATCATTGCCTTCCTTTCATGCAGTTCACCACCCACCCTTCTCATCACTTGCCATGTATACCTGTGGATCATTTTATGCCTGAAGAGGGTATTGGCTATCACCAACCCCCTCCTAGCACAATTGTCCACTAACGCACTGCCATTCTCATCTATCTCAGCAGGCACACCCCACTCACCAACTATTCCATCCACCTTCACATTCCGTACTTTACCATCCATATCACCAATCAAAAACACTCTCTCATTCCTTCCCAATTTTTCCATGCACACTTCCACATTTGTCCAGAACTCTTCTCTCACTCTGCTTGCACGATCTTGGGTTGGCGCATAAACGCACACAATCGCCCATAAATATTTATATATATATATATATATATATATATATATATATATATATATATATATATATATATATATATATTTTTTTTTTTTTTTTGAGCATATATTCAGGAAGGTGCTTCTGACTGAACCCTTTATTATTTTTTGAATACAATGGTATAAAAATAGTCTTCATTAACCTTTCCTTTAACTCGTGACAAGTCATTTAGAGATAAAGAACAAAGAAATTACGAACTCGTTCTTGGGCTGAAGGTGTTGATGTATGGTTAGGTATTTTATGGAGCAACTGAACCTTGAGAACGTACCCTTGTCACAGACGTGTTTGGGGTAACCGGTGACTGTTGGCAGTAGCTTTCTGACTGGATCGGTAGCCTCGTTCTATACCCGTTTATTTCATTTGGTCGATGTTGGTAACATAACTTTTTTTTATTTTTATTTATTTTTTTTTAATTCTGTTTTCATCTGCATCTTAATATCTCAGTTCTTTACCAGCCACGACAGCTAAGCCCACATTGTTTTCAGACTGTCTGTCTGTCTGTGTTTGTTAGCACAATAACTTTGCAACCACCCAAGATATCACGAAACTTTAAAGGTTGTAGTACGGGGAAAAAATCGATCACGAGTTCTAAATTGGCGAAAGTAGGTCAAGGTCTGTGTCTGTTACCATGATAACTTCGCAACCGCTCAAGATATCATCACAAAATTTACAGGTGTGTAGTGGGGAGAAAATCTCCGAGTTCGAAACCGGTGATAATAGGCCAAGGTCAAGGTCATATTCTGAGCTGCGGTAGATATGTACCGGCTCACGGCTGGTGTGATTCCCCCCTTGGAGGGGCCTCTAGTTTATATTGTTTTTGTTTTATTATTATTATTATTATTATTTTATTATTACTATTATTATTCACTCTCATCTTTAATGTCAAGACCAACTTGCCTAACCCTTGGCTGCTATGCTCCTTGTGAGGCAACATAGGACTGGATGATGAATGGATGGATGGATTTTTATTCTTTCTTTATAATTATTTTTATCAATATTATTATTATTTTTATTAATATAATGATAATAATAATAATAATTTTTTTATTCTTTCTTTATAATTATTTTTATCAATATTATTATTTTTATTAATATAATAATAATAACAATAATAATAATATTATTATTATTATTATTACCATTATTATTATTATCATCATCATCATCATCATCATTATTGATATGTATTTTTTTATTTATTTATTTATATTTCCTCCAGGGGATACTTTGAATGAGCAATAATTTGGCACTCAACATGCCTTGCCAATGTTCCGAGCATTATGGAAAAAACTTTTAACCCGAGGCATCCCATCGACATGTGGGTATGTCGCAATGTTTTGTCACAGCCAGTACCGTCGACGTACTGATACGTTGCACAATTGCAAGGTTCATAATTTGCACAATTTTCAATTTTCACGCATGATTTCTGGTACGTATATGCGGGACACCTTCCTCTATTCCTCTACAAGATGCCAGGCAGGGACAATGCCTTACACTGCATAACCTCCCCCCCCCAGCACGCCATTGTCTCAGCAATTCACCTGTTACCAGTGACCTGGCCGATAAAGACATTCAGGGCCAGAGTGATTCCCCAATCGATGACAATGTGGAGGACAAAGTTTACATAGTATTAGAGGAAGAAACAGTCAGAAATGATGATCAGGTAATGTCACCAAAAAAGGTCAGGTATGTTGATGAGTTAGTGAGTGAAACAATGCTTATAATGCCTATATTACTGTTTGAAAACCAATATACTCTCGTACTACATATAAATTCGTACCAAATAAATAAAGACTGTTTATGAGTGGTGTGGAATAGTTACCCTCCCATAGAACTCGTTTTCTTTGGAGCCAGCCTGATAGAAAATCCAGTAAGGTCAGGAGGTACTGCTACCTGTATCAAGTATTTTAAACCTCAGGTGAGCGATTTCTCTATGAATTTTCGATGTTTCTCACCAAAGGCGGAGGTTTTAGCCAAAAAAAAAATATTTCGAAAATAGCTCAGGATTGGGGGGTGTCGGAGGTGTGAAATAGCTCGGGACGTGACGGGTTAAAGCAAATTTATATATGGTTGGATATCTGACTGAATATGAGTATTTTACATGATACTTTCAGTTAAACATTATCTGAAACCATAACTTGCTCATACTGACGTCGGCTAAAGAAGCTCCCAACATCCATTTCATACAGTTTAGAGTACATTTCTGTGCTTCTCATATACAGTATGTATGAAATCAATTTCGATATTATCACGATAAAAAAGACAAGAGGGTAATGGTGTGACATAGAAAATTTCAAAAGAAAAGAAAAGAAAAAAGTACTAGAAAGCTTTCAAAGCTAAGGAAAATATGGCCTCTTGTACTGGGCTGAAACCTGGGACGAGCTTTGGGAGCTGATCTTATTTTGGAGTCAGAGATTATCCGAAAATGTAAAATTGTCTGCATTAGTGGCGGACTTAGCTGTTATTTTAAATTGGGAGCCAGTTTTCTATGGGATATTTTGTGAATGCGTTAGTTCTTGTTTGATTATTATGTTATTTTAGAAATCTGTTAACTCTGACTGTCATATGGTTAGCTAACTTTACAGGATGGGCTTTGATTTGAACTGCAGCTTAACAGTGGAGAATATGAGGTCTTGTAATGTCTATGGTTTGTGTCTGCCTATTGCCTCCCTTAACATACTGTGTGGGCTGACATCGACGAAGAACTATCAGGACTATCTCTCCATTTTCAGTGAAGAACCCCCTTTCCCAGGACACCCTTCTTTATCTTGACTCTCCACCTCGTTCTTGACCTACTCTGATGTTCTTGCAGACACGCGACATCCATACACTCCCCAAGTCACTCCCTGGTTCATCATTTCCTTCACATACCCGAAGAGCTTCAAAATGCTTCTCTTTTCACTTTCCACCACAACAGCCAGCAAATTGCAGAGATCACCCAACTACTCATCGTCATATATTGCTCATTCATTCACTTATCTCTCTTTGTCATTCAATTGCTACCTCAGGCCTGATATGTGACACTAATATACGGTGGTTCTGAGAGAATCGAAAAGTATGTGTAATAATATTAGTATTTGAAAAAGGTATCTTCAGCAGATCAAAAATTATCTTTCTTGGTAAAAGAACAAGTATATGATTGCGCGTGCGTGCGTGTGTGTGTGTGTGTGTGTGTGTTCTTACCTAATTGTTCTTACCTAATTGTATCTTTATAGGAATGAGTCAAGCTCGTACTGTCTCGTGTCTTAAACTATATTTATCATGAATATCCTTAAATTTGTGAATTGTTTTGGCCCACACGATTTCATTCGGTAGTGCATTCCACTGATCAATTGCTCTATTTGGGAAACTAAATTTCCTTATGTCTTTATCACCTCTCTTTTTATGCAGTTTTTTGCAGTGTCCTCTTGCTGATGCTTCCCCATACGTTAAATAATCATTTATGTCTATTTTCTCCTTCCCTGATATGCATTTATATAGCATAATAATGTCATCTCTTTTCCTTCTCTCTGTAGCGTTGGTAGATTCAGTTTGTTTAGTCTTTCTTCGCAGCTTAGATCCCTTAAGCTTGGTACCCATCTTGTAGCAGCCCTTTGAACTTTTTCAATCTTGTCTATGTGTTTTTTGAGATGAGGACTCCAGACTACTGATGCATACTCCAGGGTTGGTCTGATGAATGATGTTGTTATCTTTCTTAGCATGTCTTCATTTATGTATGTAAACGCTATTCTCATATTGGCAAGCAGTGTATACATGTTCCGTACCTTCTCACTGATGTGGTCAGCCGGAGATAGTCTGTTATTGACAATCAACCTAGGTCCTTCTCTCTTTCTGATGTGTGTAGGGTTTTATTTTCTAATGTATAATCCCAATCAGGTCTTTTTCCATTTTTACCAAACTTGATTACATGACACTTGTCCACATTGAATTCCATTTGCCATGTATTACTCCATTCATGAAGTTTATTTAATTCTTCTTGTAGCTCTTTACGAGAGTCTGTGTTAGTAATTCTCCTTTGTATTTTTGCATCATCTGCAAGCATATTTAGAGAGCTTTCATTTCCAATGTTACTGTCTATATCATTTATATACACTAAAAACATGATTGGTGCCAGCACTGAGCCCTGAGGTACTCCACTAGTCACTTCTTTCCATGATGAGTCATTTCCCCTTAGTACTGTTCTCATTTCTCTTTTCATGACAAAATCTTGCATCCAACAATACAGATTGCCTCGAATTCCTCCTTGACGGTACAGTTTCCATAAGAATCTTTGGTGTGGTACTGTGTCAAATGCTTTCTTGAAATCTAAATAGATACTGTCCACCAATCCTTCTCTTTCCTGTAATGTGTCTGTTACTCTGTCATAGTAGTTCAACAGATTAGTAATACATGATTTTCCTTTTCTGAAACCAAACTGTCTTTCTGTTATCATACTGTGTTCTTCTAGGTGATTTACCCAAGCTTTCTTATAAGCTTTTCTAATACCTTGCTTACAACACTGGTTAGTGATACTGGTTGGTAGTTAAGTGGATTTTGTCTATTTCCTTTCTTGAATAAGGGAACAATGTTTGCTTTCTTCCAAATATCAGGTAGTTTACCTTGACTCAAGGATTTCTTGAAAATTAAAATAATGATTTACTTAACTCCTTTGCACATTCACGTAGCACCCAACATGAAATTTCATCAGGACCATTTGCTTTTCCTTTGTCTAATTTACTTAGCTCCTCATGTATTTCTTTTTCTGATGTTTGTATATCTGGTAGTATGTGTGGGCATGCATGTTCCACATAGCCTAATCAATCTTTAAAATTTCTTCCTCTGTAAAAACTGATTGGAAATTCTTGTTTAGTGCTTCACAAATATCCTTCTCTTGTGTATAGGTGATTCCATCGTCTGTAATGGATTGTATTTTATCTTTTACTTTGGTTTTGCTTCTGATGTAGCTGTATAAGAGCTTTGGTTGATCAATACTTTTATTTATGATATCCTCCTCAAACTGTTTTTGGGCTTCCCTCCTTATTCTTGTATAACCGTTCTTGCCTGTTTGTAATTATTATATGCCCTTTCACTATTGTGTCTTCTGTATCTATTCCACAACAAATCTCTTTTTTCTTTTGATTATTTACATTCTGTATTGAACCATTTCATTATTTTCTTTTCTGCTTCTTTGTGCTGTGGGATGTACTTCTGGACTCCTATTTCATAAAGTTCACAGAATTTTTCATATATCTATCTATATACTTAGTCTACTTCCCCAAAGGAAAGGGAGGTAGCCGAGACAGGACGACACACTCCCCATTTACTCATCCATTCAAACACATTCATTCGCATCTTAGCCCCAAAGGGGAGTATGGACAGATCCTCACCGCACCACACCGCACAAGGGTCAACTGCGCAATGCAATCAGTGATATCCGCAGCAGGGCCCGACAGCAGAGCTGGTTTACCCCTGCCACATCATAACAGACCCATCCCCTTACCCGCACCTGACCTGACTAGTTGATCAGACCAAATGCGGGAGAATATCCCCTCTGGGCTGCGTCATCATTTATTCATTCACAATTTCTCTCCAGTTATTTCTGTCACTAACAGCCACTCTTCCTTGCTCAACAGACATCCCTCTCGCATCCTTCACTCTCTTCACACTGTCCATCCATCCTATTCGTGGTCTTCCTCTCAGCCTTACACCTCTCACATCAGATCTAGTTATCTTTTTCACCAATTGCTCATTATCCATTCTCTCCAAATGCCCAAACCATCGCAACACCCTCTGCTCAACTCTACCAGCCATCTCCCGAACAACTCCAGTTCTCCTTCGCACTTCATCATTTCGCACTCGATCCATACGCGTCACTCCACACATACTCCTCAGACACCTCATCTCCATTACATTCAAACTTTTCCTCTCTGCTACACCCATATTCCATGTTTCAGCCCCATATAACGCAGGCGGTACCACAACACCCTCATACAGCCTTCTCTTGACATCCATTCTAAGCGAACGACATCTAAACACTTTTTTCATTCCTTCCAGCACCTTTCCTACTTCATTTATTCTAAACTTTACTTCTGCATCTATTCTTCCATCCACAGCAACATGTGACCCTAGATATTTAAAACACTCTACCTCCTCAAGCAACTCGCCATTCAGAACTATATTCATCCCCCTACCATCTACCAACCTCGTACACTTCATCACTTTACTCTTTTTTCCCAAGCAATTTCTAAGAAGTACTTCTTTAGGTCATGATACTTTCCCTTTTTATAGTTTAGGCTCTTTTTGTAACTTTCATTGCTGTTATCCATGTCATATGCAATCCTGAAATTGCAATTTAGTACTGCATGGTCGCTTTTGCCGAATGGAGGGTGGTATATTAAATTGTCAATATCGTTTTCTTGCCTAGTAAATATGAGATCTAGCATTGAGGGCACATCGAGTCCTCTTTTTCTGGTGCTTTCCCATACATGTTGCGTTAGGAAAAACTCTTGCACAAGATCCAGGAGATTTTGGTCCCAACAGCTTTCTTGGCTTATTATATCTAGAATATTCCAGTTTATATCTGTATTAAAATCTCCAGTTAGTATCATTTTTTTCTATTTCTCTTCCATTTTATGTAGTAATGCTCTTAAACTCTGAATTGTACTCTCCGCCAGGTCCTCATATTCGTCTCTTTCCCATGTGTTTGGTCTGGGTGGCATGTACAAATTAGCTGCAATTACTTTCCCTTCAGATGTATTTATCTCTACTGCAATCAGTTCTACTTGTGAGGGTATATCTAATTCTATTTCTTTGACTTTTAGATTTTTCTTAGTTAATATAATTCCTCCTCCTTTTTTTAAGTTCCTATCTCTTCTCCATATATTATATTCCTCTGAGTTTAGGATGTCATTCGATATCCTTGGTGTTAATTTTGTTTCAGGTAGGTATATTATATGTGGTTCATTTTCTCTGACATAATCATTCATATCTAATAATTTAGATACCATTCCATCCACATTTGAGTACATCATCTTAATCATCTTGTTTATATACTTGTCATGATTTGGTTCTACTACCTTCCTCCTTTTTATTCCCTCCTGTTTATGTACTACTTTCGTACCTGCAATCCAATTACTTTGTAAAAAAAAAAAAAAATTATTGTTCTCCTCCTCTGATCTTCCCTCATTTTTTTTTTTTTTTTTTTTTTTTTTTTGCTTCCTCCCTCTTCTCTTTCAGTAATTCCAGTTCCTCTTGTGTTAGGCATCTTTTTATCCATACATTTTTGAACTCCTCTTTTTCCATAAGATTCTTTGCATTTTTTAGTATCTCCTCCACGGTGTTTACACTCTGGAAGGTTACTTTTAGGGGTCTTGACTTGCATTTCTCATATTTCCCCAACCTTTTGTGTTCCTCTACGTCTTTACTACAGATTTCCTCTGATACTTCTTTCAATATGCCCATTACATTTGCCATCTCCTTTTTGTCTCTTGAGATCTTGTTTTTTTACTTCTCCCTCTTCTATACCAGTGATTACTATAGATTTGTTAATATCTAATGAATCTCTTACTAACTTGGGATTGTTTTGGATTATTCTTTTCACTTCCTTTTTAATGCTTTTTTCTTCCACCCTTGTTTCCAAGTCTTTCTTTACTTTCACCATTTCAGCATATGTGGTTTCCACATCATTTTTGTAGCTTTGCACAGCTTCATTCACCTGTGTTATCTTCTCCTCAATACCACTGCTTTGGTCTATCGGACTGCTTACTTGCCTAATTGTCTCTGTATCATTTTTGAACTCTTCCATAATACTCTCGTGGTTGACGACTGTACTTGCCATTTCACTAATTTTCCTCCTAAGTGTACCCACTTCAACTGTTAGCTCATCTATGGTTGTGTCTTTCTTGTTGACTTCCTTTCCTAATTTTTCTATTTCTTCCTTTTGCAAGTGCATGTTTCTTAATTTCATCAATCTCATTTTGAAAAGTCGTCTCTAACCTGTGTGCTCGTTCCACCAGTTTATTGTGAGTCTCCATTTCAACCAGTTCTTGGTAGAAATCATCATCCTGCTTTCTACCTTTATCCCTTTTATTTTCCAAATTTGCTTTACTAAAGTATGTGGTCATTTTGCAATACTAATAGCGCTTATGGTACTTACATTCCCTGGGGCAGATTGTAGACTAAACAACGATCAGCTGATTGTGTGCCTTCTTGTGCCGCTGGTTTGTTTACTTTTCTGTTTGACCAAGTCTTACTTAAAACTTTCTTCTTTTTAATATTAGAACACCATTTAGTCCAACTTTGTACAGAGCTTGACTCATATAAAGATACTTATTTAGGTAATGCTGCTGGCCAAGTTGGCCGGGTATAGAGCGGTGGCGACGTGCGTCGGCTCTCTCTCGGTGCCTCGGTTGTGTGTGTGTGTGTGTGTCTTCTTACCTAATTCTTACCTAATTGTATCTTTACAGGAATGAGTCAAGCTCGTACTGTCCCGTGTCTTAAACCATTTTTGTCGTACACATCCTTGAATTTATGAATTCTTTGGCACACACTGTTTCATTCGGTAGTGCATTCCACTGATCAATTACCCTATTTCGGAAACTAAATTTCCTTACGTCTTTATCGCCTCTCTTTTCATGCAGTGTGTGTGTGTGTGTGTGTGTGTGTGTGTGTGTGTGTGTTCTTACCTAATTGTATCTTTGCAGGAATGAGTCAAGCTTGTACTGTCCCGTGTCGTAAACCATATTTATCGTACATAAATGTGTGTGTGTGTGTGTGTGTGTGTGTGTGTTTGCTTCAGATCTTTGCGTAGCGTACCAGTTTATTGCAGAAGTAATTGTGTCATGAGCTCTAATTTTATTTTCCCACTCTGGTGTTGTAATTTGCCTTCTTCCCTTTATGGGAAGAACCACCCACTGTTTTCCGCACCTGGTGCATGGGATGTTTTTTAGTCTTACCCTTATTTCTTCGTACTTTTAGATCTGCTTGCATGAACTATTTTAATCCACAAATTTTTCTTCATAACATCAGATTCTTAATTAGTCATCCTTCTCATTCACTGCAATAATTGCCATGTTGTTGTGAGCTGGGGCAATTACTTCAGTTGTTCAGTTAAGCCATTCTCTTGCATAAGTGCCTTCACAAGCCTCGTCTACACACTCAATCTCCTCGATTGCCACCTACTCTCTCTCTCTCTCTCATTTATATATTGTTACATAGCCTATGATTTCATCATCCTTTGTGTAATTTTAACGCACAGTATGCTGCATGTTTGATCACGAGCGTGTTCTGCCTCAGTCCCCCCCTTCTACCGTTATAGTAGAGTAAGTCGTTCTCTCTGTTATTCAGAGCGGGATTTTCAGCTTTTTGTCCCCATGGCTTCATTTGCGCGTCCTTCTTACAAGTTGTATCAAGCTCTGCTGGCCCCTATATAATGAGCTCAGTCTCTGCATCATTGCCACTTAGATCTGCTCCTCATTTTGTTCACATCTCTGTCCTCCCCTGTACAGTTATTATTATTGTGAGTGCTCAAGAAATCTCCAAACATCTAGCAGCTGTGTGTAATTTGAGTATAACTGTTGTATTTTTTCTTGTACTGTATAGCATAGGTTTAATTTGTAGGCCTAGTGAAGTTTTTGTAATTCATGTAGGGATCTTTATGTCAGTCATTTTTGATAATAGTTTGTATCTGTAATAATTTATCTGGCATTCACTGAGTATTATCTGGTATCTCATTTTATCAGGGCTGACTTATATAAATTTACTCTTGCTAATTTCGTGTTAATAGAGGCTATTGCAGTTAACCATATTTTTAACCTGTTTATTTGCCATTACATTATCCTTATGAGTCCTGAATGTTTTGTTGTTAGTTTGAGCATTAAACTTTAACTTGTAATTTTACCTAACTCTTTTGTTTTGAACCTGGAACTTTACGGGACAGTAGTGACTCTTCGTATTCTCACTTAAAGTGTACATTATCTTTTTCTGTTCCGTAACATAAATTTGGCGACCTCTCATCAGGATATTCAGGATATTATCATAAGGATATTGCTTGATATTTTGTGACTGTTACTTATTCATGATGTCTACTATTACTACGCTTGATGAAGCCAAAGATTTTTTGTCAAATGTGCAAACAGTGTGTGATGTAGAAAACAGAACAAAGAATGAACTTAAGCTTGTTGCTCAACAATTGGGAATTGCTGTTCGCTCTCATCATTCTAAAGATCAAATTGTTGACATGATTAATGAAAGTTTGTTTAATGTAACTCCTCCAAATGAGCAAACGCAGATTGAATTAGCTAAGTTACAGCTAGCCCTGCAGGAGGCTCGTGTGAAGGAAGCTGAATTTCAAGCACAGGCTAAGGAGGCTGAATTTCAGGCAAAAGCTAAGGAGGCTGAGGCACAAGTTGAAATTGCTAGGATTCAGGCAGACCATGAGTATCGCATGAAACAAGGTGGAACTGGATCATCTAGCTCTGATGATTTTGATGTGGCTAAAAATGTTAAACTTGTCCCTCCTTTTAATGAATCTGATTTAACAAAGTATTTTCAGTTGTTTGAGAGGGTAGCTACAGGTTTTAATTGGCCTAAGGAGTATTGGCCAGTACTCCTTCAAATTGTTCTCACCGGTAAAGCTCAAGTAACTTATGCATCTTTGCCTCAGGATCAATCTGATAATTATGATGTAGTTAAGAGCTTGATTCTTAAGGCCTATGAGCTTGTTCCTGAAGCTTATAGAGTAAAATTTAGGACAACTTACAAGCAAGATAAGCAATCCCATGTTGAGTATGCAAAAATCAAAGAAGATTTGTTAGAGCAGTGGTTAAATTCTAAGAATGTGGATTCTGATTTTGACAAATTTAAGCAGATGATTTTGCTGGAGGACTTCAAAAGGTGTATTAGTAAAGATGTAAGCCTATATCTTGATGAGAAAAGAATAGATAATTTGTCTGATGCTGCAGTTTTAGCTGATGAGTATGTTCTCACTCACAAGAGATATTCTAGAGAAAAAGGGAAAGCTGAGAGTAAGTACGTTGCCTCTACTCAGAGTACAGGTAACAGGAAAGAGAATAAAGATGATGTTTCTCAGGAAGTAAATACCAGCTTCACCTCTAGATTTCAGAAAAGTAAATGTACTTATTGTAGTAAGCTTGGTCATACTACGGAGAGATGTTTCAGGAGACAGCGTGATGTGAACAAAAAGGAGTCTTTAAATATTCAGTCAATTGGTCTAGTGTCCACTCTTGAGAGTTCCCAGAATTCTTTAACTGAGTTAACTGAACCTGCTTTGAGGGGTAACTTAAATTCTCATGATGGAGCTCCTCTTTTGAGCAGTAACGTGGGTGACACTCTCAAGAGTTCATGTGCTAATTTCCTGTCTGATGGTTTTGTCAGTCCTCTGGACAGTAATGACAGGAAATCAGTTAAAATATATCGTGATACAGGTGCTTGCCAATCCCTTATGCTGACCAGTGTTCTAGGCTCTAATGTCAATTCCTCTGATGAAACTGTAATCTTACAAGGTGTAGGGAATAATTACTTCTCTGTCCCTCTGTGCAGAGTGAATTTAGAGTCTGGTTTTGTTAATGGTTCCGTTATGGTTGGGTTGGTTGAGACACTCCCAATGTCAGGTGTAACTTTCTTACTTGGAAATGATATTGGTGGAAGTCAAGTGTGTCCAGCTCCTCAGTTGTCTAGTGAGCCAGTGGCTGCGTCCCAGGATTGTGATGTCCCTGATGTGTTCCCTGCATGTGCTGTCACTAGGGCTAAGTCTAAAGTTACTGGTGATTTAGAGGATAATGATGATGATGATGTTATCCTAGCTGACACTTTTCTTGCTAATTTGGACCACTCACCAGATGAGGCAGTACCCCGTAGTGTTGATAATTTGTCTCGTCAAGAGTTGGTTGAGTTGCAGGTTGCTGACCCTGAGTTGAAAGGTCTAGCTAACTCTGCTTACAGTGAAGAAGAGTCAGCCGGTGCTTCTACTTGTTATTATGTAAAGTCAGGAGTACTTATGAGGAAGTGGAGACCCCCAACAGCATCAGCCGACTGTGAATGGGGGGTTGTACATCAAGTTGTCATCCCTCGTGCTTGTAGGCAGGATATCATTCGAGTGGCTCATGATTCCAGTTTGGCAGGACACCTTGGAGTGAGGAAGACTGTGGCACGCATTTTGAAACACTTCTACTGGCCAGGTATCTTCAGGGATGTTTCCTGGTATTGTAAGTCTTGTCACACCTGTCAAGTTGTGGGGAAGTGTAATCAGACCGAGAAGGTTGCACCTCTAGTTCCCATTCCTCCTTTTGAGGCGCCTTTCACCCGTGTGTTGGTGGATATTGTGGGCCCTCTTCCTAAGACTTCTTCAGGATTTTCTTATGTGTTGACCATGATTGATATGGCTACTCGTTATCCTGAAGCCATTCCACTTAGAAATATCTCAGCAAAGAACGTGGTTAAGGAAATGCTAGGGTTCTTCACAAAGTTTGGTCTGCCCAAGGAGGTACAGTCAGACCGGGGAAGTAACTTCATGTCAAACGTTTTCAAGTAGTCTCTGAAAGAGTTGGGCATCACCCAGATCACGTCTTCAGCTTACCATCCCCAGACTCAAGGAGCGTTGGAGAGATATCATCAAACACTCAAATCGATGCTCAAGAAATACTGTTTGGAACATCAGAAAGACTGGGATAAAGGTCTTCCATTCGTTGTGTTTGCTGCAAGAGAATCTCCAAATGAATCACTGGGCTTCTCACCTTTTGAACTACTGTTTGGCCATGAAGTAAGAGGACCCCTTAAGTTACTCAAGGAATGCTGGCTGTCGGAGGAAGATGACGTCAACCTGCTGGAGTATGTGATGAAGTTCAAAGAACGGCTGTCCACTGCTTTACAGCTGGCGAGAGAGAATTTAGGAGCTGCTCAGGAGAAGATGAAGACTTGGTATGATAAGAAGTCCAGGTTACGCCACTTTCAGCCAGGAGATCAGGTTTTGATTCTGCTACCAGTTCATGGGCAACCTCTTCAAGCCAAGTTTAGTGGCCCTTATTTCGTGGAGAAGAAACTCAGTGATGTCAACTATGTCATCGCCACACCAGATCCTAGAAAGAACAAGCAACTATGTCACATCAACATGCTAACGTTGTATCACAGGCGGGACGAAAATAACCCAGTCTGCACTGTAGCTGTTCCACCCGAGTCTGCAAGTGAAGCTCTCCCATGCAGTATGAACCTGAGTGATAGTTTGGGGAAGAATCCTGATATCATGAATGATCTCCAGACTAAGCTTTCTCATCTGCCTCCCGAGGAAAGGCAGGAGTTTTCGGCATTACTGCAGGAGTACCCGCAAGTGTTCCGTGCTACTCCAGGAAGAACCACTGTGTTGATGCATGATGTCGATGTTGGAGACGCAAAGCCAATTAAATTGCCTCCTTACCGTGTGAACCCAGTGAAAGTTCCTCTCATCCAGAAGGAGCTTGGCTACCTGTTGGACCACAAGATGATTGAGCCCTGTCAGAGCGAGTGGAGTTCTCCTGTCACTCTGGTCCCTAAGCCAGGTGGGTCACAGAGGCTTTGCATCGACTACAGACGTGTTAATCAGATAACTAAAACAGACACTTACCCTCTCCCTCGTGTGGAAGATTGCATAGACAAGATCGGAAAGGCTAGGTACATAAGTAGGTTTGATTTGTTAAAGGGATACTGGCAAGTACCTATGACTGAACGTGCTAGGGAGATCTCATGTTTTGTAACATTAGGAAAGACCTTTGCATGGTCTGTAATGCCATATACAGATTGTTTTAGAGTAATAAGAAATTTCCATTGTAAATTTCTTTTTTCTTTGTGGGGAGGTGTTACATAGCCTATGATTTCATCATCCTTTGTGTAATTTTAACGCACAGTATGCTGCATGTTTGATCACGAGCGTGTTCTGCCTCAGTCCCCCCCTTCTACCGTTATAGTAGAGTAAGTCGTTCTCTCTGTTATTCAGAGCGGGATTTTCAGCTTTTTGTCCCCATGGCTTCATTTGCGTGTCCTTACAAGTTGTATCAAGCTCTGCTGGCCCCTATATAATGAGCTCAGTCTCTGCATCATTGCCACTTAGATCTGCTCCTCATTTTGTTCACATCTCTGTCCTCCCCTGTACAGTTATTATTATTGTGAGTGCTCAAGAAATCTCCAAACATCTAGCAGCTGTGTGTAATTTGAGTATAACTGTTGTATTTTTTCTTGTACTGTATAGCATAGGTTTAATTTGTAGGCCTAGTGAAGTTTTTGTAATTCATGTAGGGATCTTCATGTCAGTCATTTTTGATAATAGTTTGTATCTGTAATAATTTATCTACCATTCACTGAGTATTATCTGGTATCTCATTTTATCAGGGCTGACTTAGATAAATTTACTCTTGCTAATTTCGTGTTAATAGAGGCTATTGCAGTTAACCATATTTTTAACCTGTTTATTTGCCATTACATTATCCTTATGAGTCCTGAATGTTTTGTTGTTAGTTTGAGCATTAAACTTTAACTTGTAATTTTACCTAACTCTTTTGTTTTGAACCTGGAACTTTACGGGACAGTAGTGACTCTTCGTATTCTCACTTAAAGTGTACATTATCTTTCTCTGTTCCGTAACAATATATATATATAAACATATATGTATATATCTATAAATATCTATCTATCTATCTATCTATATATATATATATATATATATATATGTGTGTGTGTGTGTGTGTGTGTGTGTGTGTGTGTGTGTGTGTTACAGTAGTTTAATATTTCCCTTCAAATTAAATTTTTAAAAATAATGGTACTATATCTTAGTATATACCCTGTAGTGTGTAGGACCTATTTGCCAATTCTCTCGATAAACAGGCGTCACATAAAAAAATTTGCATACGACATGTCTGCCACCCAGCGCGGGTCGACGTTCTCTCCTGCAGCCTCATTCTGGGGACTGGCGTGTCAAGAGCAAGACCTGTTACTCATGATCAAAAATGTAAAAATTTTCCTGGAAAAAATGCCGTGGGCACTTTCGAGAAGTACGTCATGTGTTATATTTATAAAATTTTGGGGTACTGAATCCATTTCTGTTGTATAACTAGCTGTAAAAGTCGCCGTTAATCATAATTCATAAACAAACAATACTGCTGCCAAATATCAATTAACCCATTTATTACATCTATACAACGCAAGAAACAAGCAACAAAGTGTGTGGTGAAACTTAAATCACATCCTAATTAAAACTAAACGAATCTTCAAGCAATTTAACTCTAAGTTACTGATTCATGCAAGAGTCACTGGACTCCCAACACTTGCAAGATGCTGCACAAGGGTTAGGCTTGCAGCCGTATTGTGTGGTTTTGCATCCAGTGTGCATGTAGAGGTGATCAACTCTTCACAAGCGTCTGGAACTGGAAGCAGCGATGTGAGTTGAGGAACAACCGAATTCTTCTCCATCTTCCATCCCATAGTTTCAGGGGGTGGCAAAACTGGGTACTGCAGGTGGACCTGCTGCCACATCTCTGCTCTCACCTGGTTTCCTGATTGTCACTGAGCCTTTTCCACGCCTTTCCCATGTACCACTTTTGTATGAGTGCTCATAGTGGCGATCGAACAGGACATCAGTTCGTTGGAACTGTGCTCCACTTTGGAGGACGGTTTCTACAAGGACGTCTGCAAGGTCTCCAAAAGTCTTTGCTGCCTGTGGCTTTCCAATTGCAAAGACCTGAGCCTGACCATCAATTACAAGCACTTGTTTATTCTGAAGGTCTCTGGCTTCAAGGTGGTTGGCACAGGGAATGCCAGTAGTCAAGATTCCAGCAAATACCGGTATTGCCTTTGAACCTGAACAAAGCTGCCCATTAGCTTCTGCCAAGGACAGGGATACAACAAACAGTTCATGCGTCATAATGTTGCTGAGGTTGACTTGGCGTCCCGCTTTAAATGCAGCGATGGAGAGCTGTAGGATGTTCCTATCTTCTTTGACAGTTTTTATCTTCCCAGTTCTTGCATCTGACTGTTGCATTTCAAACAGGGAAGCAGAAGTCAATTAGGGGAAGGCGGTGGCTCAATCGGTAGAGAGGTGGCCTGCAGTCCTACCGGATCCAGGTTCAAATCCCGGCTGGGGCAGGGAACGGTTTAAGGATTTGAATTCCATTAAAATCAGACATTACTGATCTAGCAGAAGACCCGCCGACATGTCATAAAAATACCCCTGCTAATACCAATACACCAGTCCTGTACGAGACAGCCCTAGCATGTATTCATTATGGACGGTGGGTGTTAGCGCCGAAGTGGTGACGTGTGGAGGTGTGTGGTATGTTGGAGGACTACTGGGCCTTTGTAGCAGGCTGTGAAACCTATGCCCAGAGTCGGACAAAAAAAAACAAAAAACAAAAAAAACTTGTGTGTCAGTTTGTCCCTGAAATTGACTTCTGTCCCCAGATTGCAACAACCTCTCCTCCACAAATGCATCCAACTGAGCTTGTCCTTTTTGTGCAGCTGTCAACAGATCATCTTAATTACCTGGCTGGTCAAGTCTTTGTTTGCAATATTTTGCAGTGTCTTAGGCAAGTTAGCTGAGAAGAGGCCAACTCTCCACAAGACTGCAAGCAAAGCTTTTTCATTTTTTGAGTCCAGTTTCATGCTGCCTTTTGTGTTTCTTTGTGGATGCTGTAGTCGTTGCCAGTTCTAAGACCAAAGGCAGCTCAGGTGTCATGGGCAAAATGGGATCGGAGGTTGAAGGAGAGAACCTAACTACTGAGAGATGAGGAAGTCTTTGTGATTCCAATTATGCTGTCCCCCTTTTTGCCAATACAGCCGAGCCACTCCTAACTCTGGTCTGGGTCCACTTGGTTGAAGCGAAGAGAGGAGCGCATGACAACGAAGTTCCCAGCCTCAAATTCCTTCTTGACATCCTGTGGTAGTTGGTGCATCTTGTTTAGGTGGGTAGTCCCTCAGCGAGCATAATTCACGTGGTTATACCGCATAAAATAGGGCAACATTCGCTGGAATGCATGGAGGTGCAGGTCCCAGATTCCATCCCTCTGAGCATGAGTGAACAACAAAAGGATGTGAACCATCTGCATGTAGCCCCATAAAAACTTTAAATTTGGCTTGTCATTCAGTGCAACATAGGCTGCTGTGACAGCCTCAAACTGTTCTGAAGCAAGCAATGTTACAAGATCTACAAGGCCATTCTTTGTCTTGTCCAATAGTTCTTTCAGGTCAGGATTCCTGTCTGCAATGAAACTAATCAGCTGAGGAAAAAGCATCCTCCACACAGATTTGAGGGTGATTTTGTGGGCTCTCATTCCTTTAGTGTAGAACTTTCCTGCCATGGCTTCCTCAGCAGTTTTGGACCCAAGTAAGTTGCCCTAAACCCATGCTTCCAACAGTCCAGATGATTGGATGCGTTTGCCGATGACTCCCATGAATTTCTTGGCAGTGTGTAGGCCATCTAATCTGATAATAAGGTAGTCCTGGTAGTCTGCATTTGCTCACTTCAACTCCATCAACTTACAAAACAATGCCTCATCCTCTGTGATAACAACGTAATGCTGCCCTAGTGTTCTGGCCACAGCTTGTATCTAAGAACAACGGTATTCAGTGTATCAAAGTCATGAGCAGGTGCCTGGACGATGGGCACGTAACCAATGCTTGTCACTGCAGGTGACATTTCACTGTGACAGTGACTGAAGCTTGTCTAGCCTTCCTTCATGTCTTCCTCATCTTGACGCTTGAAAAAGAATGTCATATCTTGGGCAGTAGCTTTTGAGAAATTCTTCTTAATTTGTGGGCTGGCAAAGCCTCTTTATATATATATATATATATATATATATATATATATATATATATATATATATATATATATATTTTACAGATAATTTGGCCGTATTTACTAACAATACATTAGATTTGATAGAATCAATACTATGATGTTGCTTTTCTTCTCAGTGTACATGGAGTAAGGGACTATTTCGCTTCCAATCAGGTTTACGATGTCCAGTGGCGGCCATGTTATTTCAATGTAAAAAAAAAAAAAAAAACTGAGGCCCCCATGTCAGTGTTATACAATGGATCTATATTTAGGAGACTCTGAACTTTGCAAATATGCTGTGACATTTTTTCCTCAGAAATGCCTACAGGGTTATGGAGTTTTGAATTTACGGTCCTGAGTATGTGATCAACGTGACCAAATAAATACCTGTTAATTTGCATCAGGCTTTGGAGTCAACTGTATTGGGAGTTGAATGGTGTAATTTAGTGGTAGCAGCGAGTGGGCCACCGACCAAATTAACATCTCCCATTTAACCACGCCATTCCCACAACCAAGCATTGCCACGCCTGGCCGTCCTGCATCCTGCCTTCTGCCTCACCCTCTGTTCATCTCGTTTGTGGGAGTATCCTGTGCATTTTTGGTGTGGTTCTGTTATGCTGTGAACCTGCCCAGAACTCCCCAACCACCCCAACCACATCGCTGTGACCTCACCCCCATACCATCCCACCTTATCTCCACCACAGTGAGCCGTCCGCAACCTGTCGCACCCGGTGAGTCACCGCCAACCTCCCACCCACGCCCCCCACCGTACTGACGTTACTGAGGAGGAAGCATAGATAATCGCAGTGTTCTACATCACAGTCTTCTCCAGTCAACTCACCCACCTTGCCCTGAGCATCAGTCCCTCCCGACTACATCACACCCTACTCTACCCAATCAGTGCCTTCCAGGAAAGGAGTGCGCCAACTCACTTTACTTCAATCCGGTCTGGCCTCTACTGAACCACCGTTTTCACTCTCCAGCACTCAGTAAGTTCATATATTATTTTATTGCATCCTCTCATTCCCTCACTTTCCATAGAGATTATTAATTTCTCCACAGATTGTAAATTTGTAATTCACACTGCTATTCATCCGATTTTATTCACTATATTACATTTTCAATTTTAGTTATTCATTCTCATCTCTTACTTTATTCACTCTCCTTCAAGCCATTTTCTTTTCCATTACCTCCTATTGTATATACCCCATTAAACTTTTACTGTGTGTGTATATATATATATATATATATATATATATATATATATATATATATATATATATATATATATATATATATATATATATATATATATATATATATATATATATATATAAAGCATACTCCCTCATAAATTATTCACCGTATGTAGATCATACTCCTTCATACATTACTCATAATTGTTATTATAAATGTCTACTTTCTATTTCTCTCTAACCATTCTCCCCCCACCTGCTTCAACCCCATCTTATTCGTGAACAACTTTAGGAGGGTCGATATCTCTCCTATACGATAGACTCCAGATGATAGGGAAGAAAATGATTGCCTTAATGATAATGGTGCAACACTCCGTAGCATTAAATCTTACACTAAATCTCAGGTGACTACTTTCACTACTCGTGCTGTTACTGATACAACTCCTAACACATCCACCACTACTACTAATTCTATAGAACTGGTAGAAAATCAAGATAATTTAACTCCAGATCACTGGAGTAGTTAGGCTTGGGCATGGGGACTATAGCCCCAAATGTTTTATGAATAGCCCCGGATCTCAAATAGCTTTTTTTTTTTCTTTTTTTTTTTACAAAATAAGAATAGCCCCAGCCAGGGCCAACACAAATATTAATTTCTTGTTGTTAGTACTAGAATTGATAGATCTCGTGCAGAAAATATTCGATTTGATCCAGTCCGGTTTGCGTTCATTCCTATCACGTATTCACGGCCACTCGACAGTCGGCCATCGGTCACGCAATGGTGGCAGCCCAGGCACGCATGTGTGAGCGAGAATGAAGGAGACAGAGCACAGCGCACAGGTTACAGGGCTTGTTGACATCTGATGGACGCCAGCAAGACCTGAGGCTATGAATATAAAAAGCTTTTTCAAAAAGAAAGGGGACCAAGGCAATGAGGTGCAGCCTGCAAGGCTAGAGGAGTCGGAGGAAGAGTCACTTCCCGCTCTTGCTGTAGCAGCATATGAGTCAACACGGGAGACTGGCACTGCCTCTACATTGTCTACAACCTCAGGTTGGTGAAGCATAGGGCTCTTTAGCCAGCCAGCCAGTATCCAGTCTAGCTCAATGGTTCTCAAACGTTTTTGTCACAGAAGGCACACCAAGTAGTTAAGGCACACTTTTCATTATAGCTATGTAAATCAATCATCAAATAAGAATAATTCCAAGGCACACCAGTTTCAGAACCACTGGTCTTACTAGCCTGTACTCACTGTGGTATTGTAATATTAATATTATTAACAATGTAAATTGCTTCATTTTCCTGTTGGAATAAAAAGTCTACTCTGTCAATGCCACTTTAAATTATTCAGAAGAAAATAAACTGACCCATTACTTGAGCGTATTTTGTATGATTTCCCCCATACACATTAGTGTGCCAACAGTGCCATTCAAAGATGGCTAGTCAGTTAGTTAATGTGTGTGTGTGTGTGTGTGTGTGTGTGTGTGTGTGTGTGTGTGTGTGTGTGTGTGTGTGTGTGTGTGTGTGTGTGTGTGTGTGTGTGGCCAGCCTGCACTTTCTGTGATATAATAATATTATTTACTTACAAAGTAAATTGCTACATCTTCTTATAGGAAAAAAGTCTATTCAGTGCCACTTTCATTTATTTAGACGAATAAATCGACCCAATATTTGAGTGTGTTTTCTATCATTGCCCCCTACACTTTAGTGTGCCATTCAAAATGACTCTTTAGGCAGTCATAAGCAGTTGGAAAGGCTAACTGAAGGAGTCATTTCTAAAGGTGAGCAGTTGTGCACACGTGGAAAACTTAGAATCTCAGTTAAATCTGATGTTGTTGTGATAAGCACTACACTCAGTCTGAACTGAAAACTGACTAAACTTGCTTTAGTCTCCTCCCCACCCTTTTATAAGCTTTCTATATTCTCGGGTGTTCTACATTCTACGAGAACAACGGTTGCCAACTCGAAGATATCCAAAACATGCCAGAGTTTTCTTACATTACATAACACTAAATTATTTAGCATACAAACTTAAATTAAATCACATAATTTAACATGCAATCACATAAAACATAAAGAATAGGAGCAGAGAAATGAATGCATAGCTTACGAAACAACTACAATCAAAACAGCAGGCAAATAGGCAACTCTGACCCGTACAGGTACCATAACTACCGTACGGGAAACGCCGAGAAACGTCTCGAATACCCAACTGGCAAATCCTGCTCCTTAACACTACCCCCTCCCTAGTTCTTTGTTGTCCCGACAAAACTACACAATATACACAAACATAATTAATCCTAATGAAACATCTGACTATACACAAAATATTCCTTCAATTTACCAGGTCTTCTTCTATGCTGCTTCCGATGACGTCCCTGCTGTTCCACACAATCCATTCCTCCAGGAAGGTCTTGGTCCTCTTCTTGATTTGCCTCTTCTCATGGAGAAATGTCACCATCCTCTTGCACTTCAGCTGCTTGGTCCTTCTCAACATCCTAGGGTGCAGGTGAGCACGATTCCTCGGAGATAATGTCCTGGCCCATGTTACTACCACAGCGATTCACGTATACCACCTTTGGGCGAGACTTCCTGCCTCCCTGAATCCGATACATTAACTGATAGGTGGTCCAACACAGTGTAAGGCCCGTCCGATGGGATCTGTAGCTTCAGTGACTGTCCTTTCTTTTGCTGAGGATTGTATAACCAAACTTGGTCACCATCCTTGAAGCTCACCTCACTTGCCTTGGCATTATACTTGCACTTCATTACCTCTCCTAAAAACTTGAGGGCTCCTCACACCTGATGTACCTCAGCCAGCCCTTCCTAAAGGTGCTTCGCATAGCTGGTGGTGTCTGTAGGCAGCTCTTCATCAGGTGGTCTTTCCATTAACAAGTCAATGGGTAAACGTAACTCGTGACCCAACATCAGTTTTGCAGGAGTGTAGCCAGTAGACTCATAGGATGTAGATCGATCTGCCATCAGCAATGCAGGTAATTTCTGGTCCCATTCTGTTTGTCCAACGCAGTACTTGGCCAGTTCTTGTTCCAGGATCCAGTTGAATTTCTCCACCATCCCATCTGACTGTGGCCTTAGGGGTGATCATCCTGATCTTCTTGATCCCCAGTAACTTGCAGCACTCACGGAACACAGCAGACTCGAAGTTTCTACCCTGGTCTGAATGTAGCTCTTGTGGTATCCCAAAATGACAGAAAATCTGGTCAACCAACGCCTGAGCAACAGTCGCAGCCTCTTGACCTGGGATGGCATAGGCATCTGGCCACTTTGTGAAGTAGTCCATGGCGACACATATATACCAGTTACCTCTCTCAGTGAGTGGCAAAGGTCCAGCAATGTCCACTGCGACTCTTTCCATCGGTGCACCCACTTGGTACAGCTGGAGAGGGGCACAACCACGTTTCTTGGGTCCCTTCTTGGCACAACACATGTCACAGGCCTGACATCACTCTGCAACATCCTGACACATGCCAATCCAGTAGAGCCTCTGTCGCAGCTGGCTTAGAGTTTTCTTCACTCCCAGGTGCCCACTAGTGATCTGGTATTGGGACTCATCCAAGATCTCGGACCTCATCTTCTTCGGAACAACCAGTTGCCAATACTTGCTGAGGCCATCAGGTGTCTCCCACTGATGCTACAGTAGTCCGTTGTTCAAACGAAGAAGGTCCCACTTACTCCAGTAGCTCTTGGTTGCAGAGATTAATCTGGAAACTTCTTCCCAAGATGGTCACACTGTACTCTGCTGCAGCCTCTCTAGCACTGGTTATAAATCTGCATCCTCCATCTGCATCCTCTCCTCTACTGACATCTGGCCCAGAATTTCCACTGCAGCACCCTTGAGACTAGCAGCAAGCTGCACTGCCCTCTCATACTTTTGCTGCTCTAGCTTGGCTTCTACTTCCTCCTTAAGCCATTGGTGTTCTTCCTTCATTTTCCCCCCAGAAGCATCTAGCTGTCCTTGCATCCTCAGCTGTAATTCCCTCTGTTGCTCCTCTGATGCCTCTTGAAGTTGCTCATATCGTTCTTTTTCTTCCTCACATTGTGCCTCTAGTTGTGCCCTATGTGCCTTCAATAGTACACTTCGTTTCTGTAATAGGTCTTTGAGTTCTTCATTCAACGCCTGTAAATAGCATGATGATTGCGGCCAGTGACACCTCATCCTCCTGCCCAGATCGGGATCTTGTCTGTACACCCCCTTGCTCCATGTCGAAGGTTAGACTCACTGCAGCTCTTTCAAAAAATCCACACTCCTGACACCAGTGTTACATCCCCGGTCCCACACTGCCACAGGCTCCAACAGCAGTAGTACAATACAGGAAGGATGTTGCCCAGTGAGTTGTTCTTTGTATGGTCAGCTATTTGGAGTACAGTACACAGGATCAGCTCAGATGTCAAAAATAAACACTGGCTTCTGAAGTTCATTGTCTTTATTTTCCAAATAATTACACTTAATGCTTTCCAACTTCACTTTTCTCACAAGCACTGGTGCTATACAAACTTTAGTAACCGCAATTAAGCTTAATGCTTGACAACACTTTGCTATTTTCACAAGTACCAAAAATATACAAACTGCACTGATACTGCACTACACTCAAACTGAACTGAAAACCGACTGAACTTGCTCTAGTCTCCCCCCCCCCCTCCATCCTTATATAAGCTTCCTGTATTCCCGAGTTTTCTACATTCTACGAGAACAACAGTTGCCAATCCAGAGATATCCAAAACATGCCAGAGTTTTCTTACATTATATAACGCTGTAAATTATTTAGCATTCAAACTTAAATTACATAATTTAACAAGTAATCACATAAAACATTATGAAGAAAAATAGCAGAAAAATTAATTCATAACTTACGAAACCACTACACTCATAAACAGCAGGCAAACGGCAACTCTGACTCGTACCAGTACCAGAACTACCGAACAGGAATCACCGAGAAACTTCTCGAGTACCTAACTAGCAAATCCCGCTCCTTAACCCCTACACCGCGGGCTTGTTTACCAATTACTTGCGTGTCCCGCGGGGTTATTTGGGCTCCGACAGACTCTAAAAAAATATTTGCTAAAAATCAGTTATTAGTCCTAGAATAATAAAATTATATATGCTTATAGCACATACCTTCAGCTTTCTCCTGGAATGATTGTTGAGCCTTCGTCAGTTTCCGTAGGACTTGTGGAGACCTCTGAAGTAGGGTAACTAAGTCTCCACTTTACACTTCCCGACAACCCGTTATATGATTACCACAGCCAGATACAAACACTATAAACACTATTCTACCGTTTTCAAGTAGTTTGGGATCCATACTAAAAAAAAAAAACAGTGTGAAAGCAACGGAAATTACGAGCGCGTCTGATCGACGCACTTGCGCTAGTTCGCTCTAGGCACTCTGTCATTTATTATTCATAAAACCCCTCACACTTTATATTTCTATTACTATATCACACTTATATATATCTGGAGTCTTTCTCCATAAGTTTCATTCAGTCGTATTATTTTATTGTCACTGAAGTCATTCTATTTTTCAGTCAGTAAAATACGTAGAGCCACGGATTCACTCTCACTGTTATAACATAAATTATTTGTACTCATATTCTTATATTACTAATTACTTACATTACTATTTACATTTTCTATTCTATTTTCAATATTTACCCTTCTATTTTACTTACAATATGTTATTCACTGTCACTTTCAGTAAGATGAAACTATAGTACACTGTTCAATCATATGAACTGAACATCCATTGCTTTCACCTGCTATTTACACATTATTTACACATTATTTCCAAATAATTCTGCTTCCACACTTGCACTGTTAGAACTGCTTCTGGCTGTGATAATCGAAGAAGCAGGTTACACAGAAGAGGAACCTGGCATTCAGCGCACTGCCAAGAGGTGCGTTTATGCTCAGGTGTGCGGCGTGTGGTATGCGCACATACCTGACACCTGCGAATCGCAGCCTTCCTTGTCCCTGTGGCAGGCATTAGCTCAAGTCTGTGCCGATCCATATACGCCTTCTGCTCAAGTCGGTCGGGAAGTGTAACTGGATGGCGCCTTGGAGTTGCTGCTTGCACCTTACCATATTTTTCCAGCAGCTGCTGGACACAAGTCCCTGGCGAACAACCTCAGGGAGAAGGACTTGGGTGGCTTTACCTTCATCTTGTACAGGATGAAGGCGTTCAGCATCGTCATATCTATGAGATGCAGAAAAACTTTCCTGTACCACCTAGTATTCTTCCTGAGGCAGTCGATCTCACCAATCATCATGTCGGACTTGTCCACCAGCCGCATGTTTATATTATAGTCCAACACAGCATCAGGTTTCATCACAGGTTCGCCTGTCCTACGGTCGACCTTCCCACTGTCTCTCATCTCCCCCTTATGTACGGTGGTGAGCATGTGCACGACTCTCTTGTCATGCCACCGTATTGCCAGCATCTTCTCAGACTTGCGTAGGTGCCGTCTCCTCGCTGCGAGTTTCCTGCCTCTGGGAATTTGGGGAAGTTGGCACGATTACTTTTGACAGTGCCGCAGGAGCCAATGCCATGCTCAGAAAGGTATTTGGCAAGTTTCGGTGCTGTATAGTAGTTGTCTGTATACAGCACATGATTCCCACCAAAATACTTTTCTAGGAGCACTTTCACTACACAGCCTGAGAAGCCAAGGGGGTGTGTTTTATCGAGATCGACAGTGCTGGCTGAATATATGACGAAGTCAAGGATGTACCCCGTCTTACAGTCGCACAGTACAAAGAACTTAATTCCAAAGCGATGGCGTTTGCTTGGAATGTACTGGACAAACCGAAGACGTCCTCTGAACAGAACCAAGGACTCATCAATGACAACCTTCTGAAATGGGTGGAAGAATGACATGAACTTATCCTTCATTCTGTTCAGAATCTCCCGGATCTTCCAGAGTGGGTCGGTTTGGGAAGGTACATCATTATCGGCAAAGTGCAGATCTCTGGCCATGTACTTGTTGAAGGTCGGTGAGGGTAGTAAGGGGTCCATGGACCAGTATTCTTCCAACTCATGCTTCTTGGAGTGTGGCATAAGAAACATGAGGGCAAAGAACACATACAGCTCCTGCACTCCAAGCATGGTCCACTGTTGCATCTTGGCTGCACCTGTACCACTAGCAGCACGTTGTGATTCGAACCTGTTAGTCTCATCACATATGTGCTGCATGACTTCGTCATCTAGGAAGGCCAAAAGGTAGTCGACACACTCAGCATTTTCGTCCATAGTGAAGGCAGGCTGAACTCCTGACGAGCTCTCATCGAAAACCAGGTTTTCGGGGACAAAATCTGACCCTTCCGTCCACGCGAAGGCGTCCAGGATTCCCTGGCGTGGCGGTGGAGGGATGGTGGTGGTGGTGGTGGTGGAGGTTGGCTGAGAGGGAGGCTTATCACGGTCAAGGTCACTCGCACTGACCCTAGGTTGCCGTACAGCACTAGCAGCCCTTACCCTACTAGCTACACTACTTCTCACTCTCTTAGATCTACCTCTACCTCTACGGCCGGCCTTCACTGTTGATGCTGGTGGTGACTCCGACGACAAAGACTCCGGAGATAACTCAGCCGACGATGATGACGAGATGAGTAAAGCGGGGCTTGGGGAACGGGGAGGTGAATGATCTCGTGACTCATGGCGGGCTGGGTCACGTGGGGGCATTGTTCTGGGGCTAACACGCCGCCTTTTCACTCCCTTCCCAAATTCTTTTCCTTCCTGCACTAAAGGCTCCTTTCCCTTGGAGCTACACACAGATTCACTGGTAGGAGCACTTGTTGTCGCTGTTTCTGGCGCGATAAGTTCATCCGGCTCATCACACGATTCACCGGAATCGTCAAAATCGCTGTCCATTATTATCATCGACAATTCAGCAAGTTCTCGTGCCACTGCAGAGTCACTGAGGCCTTTCCTGCTTGCCTCAACACTTTTCTTGGGGGTAGAGGTCACGGGGCCCTTTGCAATGGGCGCAGAAGCAGCAGGAATGGCGGGAGCGCAGTGCGACATGTTGTCTCTGCAGTGGAGGACAAGGGAACTAAATGCGCGGCTTATCTGAGAAGGGAAGGGTTGACAATGACACTTTAGGCTGACTGCTGCTAACTTACAGGCTAATTTTTTATAGGTAGAAAATCTCGGCAATAAATAAAGAAATAGGTACTTCCAGGTGAATGTAAATGTCAATTAGGATTCTCCCTTCCTTTCTGATATATATTTTTATTACAGACATCGATTACAAGGCATAAATCAAAGGGGAAATTACCGTGGTAATGTAGCGAATGAATGCACGTGAGGTTTTGTCAGGTGATAATTGGGCAATTTCAGGAGTATAACACTATCACTTACCTGTTTTTTTTTTTGGTATATATTATTGGGTAAAAATATTGGGCATAGGGCTTATTTCAATGGATGAAATCTGTGGAAAAAGAAGAGGGAAATTTCCGTAGCGCAGCGCGGCGTGAGAGGTGAGAGGAGAGGGTAATGGAGGGCAAGTAGGGAGGGAGTCAAGAAGGGGGTAAATTATCTGAGAAGGGAAGGGTTGACAATGACACTTTAGGCTTACTGCTGCTAACTTACATGCTAATTTTTTATAGGTAGAAAATCTCGGCAATAAATATAGAAATAGGTAGTTCCAGGTGACTGTAAATGTCAATTAGGATTCTCCCTTCCTTTCTGATATATATTTTTATTACAGACATCGATTACAAGGCATAAATCAAAGGGGAAATTACCGTGGTAATGTAGCAAATGAATGCACGTGAGGTGTTGTCAGGTGATAATTAGGCAATTTCTGGAGTATAACACTATCACTTACCTTTTTTTTTTTGGTGTATATTATTGGGTAAAAATATTGGGCATAGGGCTTATTTCAATGGATGAAATCTGTGGAAAGAGAAGGGGGAAATATCCGTAGCGCAGCGCGGCGTGGGAGGTGAGAGGAGAGGGTAATGGAGGGCAGGTAGGGAGGGGAGTCAGGAAGGGGTTAAAATAGCTAAAATGTCAACAATGGATGGGAGTACAGATGAGATTTGGAGTGCTGACTAGTGTTGGACATTGGCAGTACTGATATATGATACAAGCCACCACTTGAGAGCCCGGGATAATTCAAAATAACACAGAATCACAAAAGTGACGCCCCGCGGTATGATCCATTGTAGCCGAGCGTCACGAAAGTGACGCCCCGCGGTTAAGGGGTTAATAAAACTGACAGTATAATGTATCACACTCCATTTGGCAAAAGCGACCATGCAAATTAAATTGGAACTTCAAGACTGCATATGACACAGTGTTGCAAAAAGAGCCTACACTACAAAAAGGGCAACTACCATGATCTAAAGAAGTACTTCATAGATACTGATTAAGAAAAGGAACTTAGGGAACAAGATTTAGATGTTATATATAGAAAATTCAGTGAATTTTATGAAATAGGAGGCCAAAATTACATCTCTCAACACAAAGAAACAAAAATGAAAATAAAAAAATTGTTTAATACAGAATTAAAAAAAAAGTGATTTGCTGTGGATTACATACAGAAGACACAATAGTGAGAGGGCATATAAAAACTATTAACAGGCAAGAAATGATTATACAAAGATAAGGAGAGAAGCTCAAAGACAGCTTGAGGAAGACATTATAAAAAAAAGTAGTGATCACATTATAAACTAAAGCAGTGATCAACCTGAGCTAATTGACAGCTACATCCGAAACAAAACCAAAGTTAAAGATAAAATATGGTCCTTTACGGACGAGGGGATCATATTCACAAGAGAAAGATATTTGTGAAGCACTAAATAAAATTTAGAACCAGTTTTTACAGAAGAAAGTAATTTTGAGAGAGATGATATGGAACATGCATGCCCACATATATTACCAGATATAAAAATATCAGAAAAATAAGTACTGGAAGAGTTAGGTAAATTAGACAAAGGAAAAGCATATAGTCCTGACAAAGTTTCAGGTTGGGTGCTACATGAATGTGCAGAAGAGTTAAGTAAACCATGATAGTTAATATTCAAGAAATCCTTAGGTCAAGGCAAAGTACCTGATATTTGAACAAAAGCAAACATTGTTCCCCTATTTAAGAAAGGGAATAGACAGAATCCACTCAATACCAATCAGTATCAATGACCGTTGTTGTAAAATACTAAAAAACCTGATAAGAAAAGTTTAGGTAATCCATCTAGAATAACAGTATGATAACAGAAAGGTAGTTTGGTCTTAGAAAGGGAAAATCATGTGTTACTAATCGATTAAGCTACTATGATAGAGTTACAGAAACATAAAAGAAAAGTGAAAGATGGGTGGACAGTATCTATTTAGACATCAAGAAAGCATTTGACAGAGTACCGCACCAAAGACTTTGACAGAAACTGTACCATCAAGGAAGAATCCAAGGCGACCTGTACTGTTGGATGCAGGATTTTCTCATAAAAAGAGAAATGAGAACAGTAATAAGGGGAAATTACCCATCACGGAGGGAAGTGACTAACAGAGTTCCACAGGGCTCAGTGCTGGCACTAATTACGTTTTTAGTATATATAAATGACAGACAGTAACACTGGAAATGGAAGAGGAAGATATCTATATATGTTTGCTGATGATGCAAATATACAAAGGAGAATTACTAACACAGATTCTTGCAGAAAGCTACAAGAAGAATGGAATAAACTTAATCAATGGAGCAATTTATGGCAAATGAGATTAAATGTGGATAAGTGTCTTGTAATTGTGTTTGGTAAAAGTGAAAAAAATACCAAACTGAGATTATAAGTTAGGAAGTTCAACCCTATACATATCAGAAAAGGAGAAGGACCTAGGATTGATTATCAATAACAGATTATTTCCGGTTGACCACATCAGTCAGAACGTACGTAACATGCATACACTGCAGAAAAGTGAGAAACTTTGCCTGAACCCCGCCAACCAAACATCAATTCTATCGGTAATGGATATTCGGGCCTTCCTTTTGAATCATCCTTTACCAAAGGTTCAGCTGCACTGCCTCCTGTGTTTCTGTGCAGTTTCACTAAAGGTGGGAAGGAACTTTCTCGGCACATCAGAGACCAGGATATTAAACAAACTGAAATCCATGAAGATCTACACTTACAGTATAAGAATTCTTGCAGCAGATTACAAACTTATTATTTTAATGACAGAATTATAAAACATTCGTTGGGATATTTGAGGTCTGGGTGAGATCCACAGAAAATGACAAAATCTTATTGAGTTCCAGGGTAGCACCCACCTATGGTATTACAGAGAAAGGCAAAATGAAAGAGTAAGAGGCTATCCTCTCCTTTCACAGATCCACCTGATGAACAAGCATATATCGTTTCGATCCTTAATGACCTAGTGCAGCTTGTACAGCACCGTACCTGTATCCCTGACCACTTTGGAGAGAGTTCCAACATACTTGACCTCTTCCATACAACTAATCCTTCTGCTTACACTGTTAATCTTTCCTCTCTGTTGCGTTTCTCTAATCTCAACCATATTACCTTAACCTGTTCTATTGCTCCAGTAAGGCCTGTGGACCCCCGAAAGAAATGTCGGTTGTGGCACTTTGGAGCTGCTGACTGGGAGACTTTCAGGCAGTACTTATTTGATTTTCCCTGGAATGGTTATTGTTTCCATGACTGGGAATCATCTGAGTGTGCCTACACATTACGAAAGTTATTCTCTTGGACAGGAAAGCATGCATTCCTTTCTCATAACCTTTGACTAATGCAAAAAGCCTTGGTTTAATCACGCTTGTCCTAATGCTGTCCACAACAAGGAGAAGACCTATAAAACGTACCAGAGCCAACCCACCCCTGTATCACATCTCTTTTGTGCTCCTGCCCGGAATCATGCTAAGTCTGTTCTTCACTTGGCTAAAACTAATCTCATCCGTACTAAATGATCTCAACTCTCACACTCGAGTTCTTCCCCTTTCTTCTGGCACCTTGCCAAAAACCTTTCTAACAACTTTACTTCACCATCCTTTCCTCCTCTTTTGTACACTGATGGCTCTGTAGTTATTTCCTCTACGGGTAAAGCAGATCTCTTCACACAGAATTTCTCCTCAAGTTGCACTTTAGATGATTCCGGTGCTGTTCCCCAATCACTTCCCTCTTCTGATTTCCTCATGGCTGACATTAAAATTTCTTCATCTGGTGTATTTTCTGCCATCACATGCCTCAGTACTAACAAGGGATATGGGCCTGATGGGGTCCCTCCTGTTGTTCTCAAGAACTGTGCTTCTGTGCTTACACCCTGCCCGGGTAAACTCTTTCGCCTATGTCTATCTTTTTTTTTTTTTAATGCGAGGAAGAATGAACTAAAGGCTGCGGGCCTGCAATTATTGTTCCTTCCAAGAAAAAAACAAAATACAAGAGAGACCCAAATTCAAGATCCGATCATTTCGAGATGCCTGGACACACTGCGTTTGAAAGACTGGAGATCATAGGAATCAGGAAATACAGACAGAGGGAGACAGTTCCAGAGCTGACCTATTGCATAATTGAAGGACTGGGAGTAACGGTTAACTCTTGCATTAGAGAGTTCGACAGAAAAGGGATGAGAGTTTGCTGCTAGACTTGTGCTACGCGCCCGTCGTAGAGGTGGAGGAATGCATGCAGACAGTTCAGAGGAGCAGTGACCATTGATGTAACGATAGAAAAGAGACAAAGATGCAACAGTGCGACGAAAAGACAAAGGTTGAAGGGAGTCAGTTAGAGGAGGAGAGTAAATGAGACAAAAAGCCTTTCATTCCACCCTATTGAGAAGAGCTGTATGCGGGGAGCCATCCACAAACATGGGAGTTGTACTCCACACAGAGGCGGATAAAATCCCTGTATAGAGTCAACAATTGTGCAGGGGTAAAGAAGGAACGAAGTCGGCTTAGCACATCTAATCTCTTGGAAGCAGATTTTACAAGAGATGTGATATGATCTTTCCAAGATAAGTCCCGAGTAAATGAAACCCCAAGCATGATCAAGGATGATACAGGATTAAGCTGAATATTATTAAACGTTAGTGGGTATGCCTGTGGAAGATTTTGTCGGGTTGATAGGTGTAAAACCTGAGTCTTTGATGCATTAAATACAACCAGATTATTTTTACCCTAGTCAGTGATACGAGATAAGTCAGACATTAGGTGTGCCATAGCCTCATCCCTTGTTTGTTGAAGTAACTGCTGAGATGGACGTTCCGGGAACCGAATGGAAAGGTGAAGGGTGTAGTCGTCAGCGTAGGAGTCGATAGGGTTACATGTACAGTCTAGTGGGTCTCTGATGAATAAAAGGAAGACAGCTGGTCATAGGAGAGCCCTG
Organism: Coenobita brevimanus; assembly: GCF_032717465.1. Classification (NCBI taxonomy): domain Eukaryota; kingdom Metazoa; phylum Arthropoda; class Malacostraca; order Decapoda; family Coenobitidae; genus Coenobita; species Coenobita brevimanus. The sequence continues at coordinate 21,033,916 of NC_137053.1, read as the reverse complement.
AGGAACACCACTGTTGATAGATCGAGGAGAAGAACGATGGACGTCTACAACAGCGGCTATAGAACGACCAGAAAGGAAGCTAGAGATGAAGGCACAGAAAGAAGGATAGAAACTGTAGGAGAGCAGTTTGGAAATTAAAGATTTATGTCAGACTCGATCGAAAGCCTTAGTGATGTCAAGTGCAATGGCAAAGCTTTCGCCAAAGTCCCGAAAGGAGGATGACCAGGAGTCTGAAAGGTAAATGAGAAGATCGCCAGTGGAGCGTCCCTGATGGAACACATACTGACGATCAGAGAGAAGGTTCAGATAGGAAAGATGCTTTAAAATATTTCTATTAAGAATTGACTCGAAAACTTTAGAGATACAGGATGTTAAAGTAATTGGACGATATTTAGAGGGTTGGGAATGGTCACCCTTCTTTTGGACTGACTGAATGAGAGCAAACTTCCAGCATGAAGGAAAGGTACAAGTTGATAGACAAAGGCGAAAGCGTTTGCCTAGGCAGGGTGTAAGCACAGAAGCACAGTTCTTGAGAACAACAGGAGGGACTCCATCAGGCCCATATGCCTTATTAGTATTGAGGCCTGTGATGGCAGAAAATACATCAGCTGAAGAAATTTTAAAGTCAGCCATGAGGAAGTCAGAGGGGGGAAGTGAAGGAGGAACAGTACCGGAATGGTCTAAGGTGGAATTGGAGAAGGAAGTCTTAACGAAGAGATCTGCTATATCAGTAGAAGAAATAGCTGCAGAGCCATCAGAGTAGAAAAGAGGAGGGAAGGATGATGAGGTAAAGTTGTTAGAAAGGTTTTTAGCAAGGTGCCAGAAGGAGTGGGAAGAATTCGAGTTGGAGAGTTGAGAGCATTTATTAAAGATGAAATTATTTTTAGCAAAGTGAAGAACAGACTTAGCACGATTCCGAGCAGAAACGTATAAAAGATGTGATTCAGGGGTGGATTGACTCTGGTACTATTTATAGGCCCTCTCCTTGTTGCGGACAGCAATAGAACAAGCGAGATTAAACCAAGGCTTTCTTGCATTAGTCAAAGGAATTGGGAAAGGAATGTATGCTTCCATGCCCAAGAGAATAACCTCCGTAATGCGCAAGGCACACTCAGATGGCTCCTGGCCATGGAAGCAATAATCATTCCAGGGAAAATCAAAGCATTACTGCCTGAGGGTCTCCCAATCTGCAGCTCCAAACTGCCACAGACGACGTGTTTTTGGAGGGTCCACAGGCCATACCGGAGTGATAGGGCAGGTTAAGGTGATAAGGTTGTGATCGGAGGAGCCAAACGGAGAGAAAAGATTAACAGTGTAAGCAGAAGGATTAGTTGTAAGGAAGAGGTCAACTATGTTGGAGCTCTCTCCAAGGCGGTCAGGGATACGGGTAGGGTGCTGTGCAAGCTGCTCTAGGTCATTAAGGATAGAAAAGGTGTAGGCTTGTTCACCAGGTGGATCAGTGAAAGGAGAGGAAAGCCAAAGGTGGTGGTGAACATTGAAATCTCCTAGAATGGAGATTTCAGAGAAAGGAGAAATGGATAGAATGTGTTACGTCGTAGAAGTAAAATAGTCAAAGAATTTTTGATAGTCAGTAGAATTGGGAGATAAGTAAACAGCGCAGATATATTTAGTCAGAGAATGACAGGAAAGCCGAAGCCAGAGTGTAGAGGATTCATAAAAATCGAGTTCAGGACCACGAGAGCAAGATAAGTCGTTGTGTATATATACACAACAGCCACCTTTGGCTTTGAAATGAGTATAGAGAAAGTAGGAGGATACAGGAAAGGTCCTGCTGTCAGTTGCCTCAGACAGCTGAGTCTCAGTTAGAAAAAGAAGGTGAGGTTTAGAGAAGGAGACGTGGTGCTCAACAGAGCGAAAGTTAGAGGAAAGGCCGCGAATGTTGCAGAAATGAAGAAAAAGAGAGTCAGACAGTGGTTCCAGGCAGCTCGAGTCATCACCTTTCCTTTTTGCTAGAAGTTTTCTGTCATTCAGCCAGTCCCAAAGAAGGGTGACCATTCCCATCCCTATGACTATCACCCAATTGCTTTAACATCCTGTGTCTCATAAGTTTTCTAGTCTGTTCTTTACAGAGAATTTTTAAAATATCTTTCCTATCACAACCTTCTTTCTGACTGTGAGTATGGCTTTCATCAGGGACGCCCCACTGGCAATCTTCTCACCTACTTTTCAGACTCCTAGTCATCCTTCTTTTCGGGACTTTGGCGAAAGCTTTGCCATTGCACTTGACATCTCAAAGGTTTTCGATCAAGTCTGGCATAAATCTTTATTCACCTTACCATTTGGTTTCCGCACCGCCCATCTCAGCAGTTACTTCAACAAATAAGGGATGAGGCTATGGCACACCTAATGATTGACTTGGTTAGTATCTCTGACTGAAGTAAAAGTTATCTTTATATTTTTAATGCATCAAAGACTCAGTTCTTACATCTGTCAACCCAACAAAATCTTTCGCAGGAGTACCCACTAATATTTAATAATATCCAGCTCAATCCTGCTTTATCCTTAATCATATTTGACGTTTCATTCTCTCGGGATTTACCTTGGAAACATCATATTACGTCTATTGTAAAATCTGCTTCAAAGAGATTAGGTGTGCTAAGTCGACTCCATACCTTCTTTACCCCTGCACAGTTGTTAACTTTATACACGGGTTTTATTCGCCCATGTAGAGTACAACTCTCATGTGTGGTAAGGCTCTGCACATACAGCTCTTCTCAATAGGGTGGAGTCAAAGACCTTTCATCTTGTTAACTCTCTTCCTCTTACTGGCTCCCTTCAACCTGTCTTTTTGCCGCACTGTTGCAGCCCTATCTCTTTTTTTATTGCTACTTCAGCAGTCACTGCTCCTCTGAACTGTCTGTTTGCGTCCCTCCACCTCTACGATGTATGCATAGCATCTGTCTATCAACAAACCCTCATCCCATTTCTGTCCACCTCTCTAATGCAATAGTTAACCATTACACCGTCCTTCATTTATGCAACAGATCAGCTCTGCAACTCTCGCCCCCTGTCTGTATTTCCTACTTCCTATGATCTTCAGTTTTTCAAACACAGCATGTCCAGGCATCTCGAAAAGAACATATCTTGAAATTGGCTCTCTTTTGTATTGTTTTTTATTTTTTCTTGAAAGGAACGGTTTGTGGGTTCCTGGCCTTTGGCTCCTTCTTCCTTGCATAAAAAAAAAAAATAGTCTTGCAGACAACATTGTTAAATTCAGCAGTGTGTCTCATAGACTAGCACGGATAATAATCAGACTGTGTAAAAAAAATACACCCTGCAGTTAATACAAGTTAGTGCAACTAGTTCACAAAATACTGAATGAGAAATAGAAACATTCTTTAATAACATTTCCCAGACTATGGAAGAAGAAATGACCACATATAATATAATCATGAAAGACTTCAATGCAAAAGTTGGCAAACTGAATAACTGAGAGTCATGTATGCGAAAATTAGAATTAGGAGAGAGGAATGACAGACGTGAAATGTCGGTATAATATGCTGAAATATATAACATGAGAACAATGAACAAACTTTTCCACAAAAAGAATATGGAGAAATAGATCTGGAGAAGCCCAAACGTAGAAGAAAAGAATGAAATAGACTTCCTTATAGCAGATAAGAACAACATCATCACTAATGTTACTGTTGTCAGCAAATTTAGTACATGTAACGCCAGGCACAACGACCCTCGCCCTAAAGCAGTTATTTTATTTTCAACCGTTTTCAAGCCCTAACCCTTTGAAAATCCGTAATCTTGCATTTGACCTTTCAAGGTTACTCAGAGTCAAAGGTCATGGTGCCTGATGATATCCATACGAGACTTTCTATATCTTGATAATAGTTAATATCTCTATCTTCAATCAGTTTCGAGTTATAGCCCTCTGAATATCCACGGCCTTGAGTTTGCCCTTTCAAAGTCACTTAAGGTCGAAAGTCATGGTACCAATTAAAAGCCCATATGGGACTTCACTTTTATTGATAATAGTAAATATCCTCTGCAACAAGTTTCGAGTTACAGCCCCCTGAATATCTGTGACCTTGAGTTTGACTTTTCAGGGTCACTCAAGGTCAAAGGTCTTGATGCCAAATGAAAGCCCAGATGAGAGTTCCTGTATGTTGATAATAGCAAATATCTATCTTCAACTCGTTTCAAGTTATACCCCTCTGAAAATCCGTAATCTTGATTTTGATCTTCCACGATCACTCCATAAACTCCAAAATTTAACCACTTTCTTTAGAGACCAGTTCCCATATATTCTGAAAGTTTAGTGTAATTTCATTCAGCCGTTTGTCCGGAATGTTGCTAACAAAGAAACAAAGTATCAAACTCGACCAAAAACAATACTTCGCCGGACTCCGTCCGGGCGAGGTAAGAAGAAACGACCACAGAATGGTGGGTTGTAAAGCCAGATTCAGTTTCAAAAGTGAAGAAAAGAAACTGATTAAAAATGAAAAGATATATCCAATTGAAGTAAACGAAAGCAAAGATACCTTTCTGTTGGATATAAAGAATATATATCAGGCCCGAAGTTATGCGGAGTGTCATACTGATGAGCTGAATGATAGACTAACAAAAGTGTTGATGGAATCAGTGAAGGCAGCAGGGAAAACTAATACAACCAAATATATCAGGTATTAAAATGCGACCCTTGAACTCATGGAAAGACGAAAGGAGATGAAAGTAAAACAAGGAAAGATAAATTAGAAATAGCAGAACATGGATCAGATTAAAGAAACTACCAAAAGGGAAAAAAATCTGAAACAGGTCCCGAGCAAAAAACACAAGGAAAGCAACAAATAATTTCACTTTAAGACAATAATGGTGAAGTCATTAAAGGGAGAGATGGTGAAGAGAGTTATTTTTTTTTTTTTACAAAGGACTGTAAGCATCAAAGACAATAGTATCAATAGCCAACTCTTCAGCTGACAGAGTGAAATACCAGAGGTAACTCAAGATGAATTAAACTTTCTGCATAAAAGTATGAAAAGAGGAAAGGCCTTAGGAGAAGTTGGAACAGTAGCTAATTTATTTTCGGACGCAGGTGCAGAAGTTCATAACCAGCTCACCCACTTATTTATCCAATGTATAAAGAAGAAGAAAATTCCCCAAGCATGGTGCAAACAGTGCAATGCACTAGTTATTTTGCTTTATAGGAAAAGGAACACAAAAGATCTTAGTAACTATCGATCCATTAGCTTATTATCAGTTATTTACAAGCTGTTCACTAAAATCCATATGAAGATAAAAACTTTATATTGAAAAAGAAAAAAAATCGAGCAGGTAGAATTCCGATGCTGGTATTCGAATATGACTACCTACAATCAGCTAATTGAGAAAACTACAGAATATAATAAACCATTGTGCATAGGTAGGCCTCTGTCGATCACAAAAAATAAATAAATAAACATAAATAAATAAAGTTTGACTCAGTGGAGAACTTAGCAACCGTAAATTCATTGCGGGAACAAGGTGTAAACAAGAACCTTGTACAATTGATGAAAAACATATTCAGAAAGGGAACTGCTACAGAGAAGTTACATAAAGCCTAAGAAAAAAAATGATAATGAATTGGCGTGCGTCAGGGAGATGCAGTTTCACCGAAATTATTTACAGCATGCGTTAAAAGCATTTTCAGAATGCTAGAATGGGAGTAGGTCTTCAAACAAGTAAACTTAAATGGAGAAAATCTTAACCATTAACGATTAGCACCTCAACACTGGAACAACAGAGACAGTGCAAGAAATATTAAATAATCAAAACAGAGAAGTCACAGAGCAGAGCTAACGGTAGACCAGAGCAAAATTAATGTTTCATCCAAAAACACCAAAGAGCATCACAAAATTAATGAATCAATTCATGAAGCTGAGAAGTACAATTATTTGAGGCAAATACTAAAATTAGCCAAAGAGCATGAAATCAAAAATAAAAAGAGGCATTGCAATTGAACTTTTCTGTAAACATCGACGCGTCATGATGAGACAGTCGACTTGAGTCAAACAAAACAGAAGTTATAAAAGAGCAGGCATGGAGATGAGCAAATTATTTAGCAGGAATAAGGGATAACCAGTGGAAAAAGAGGATGACGACTGGACTCTAAGAGATTGCAAGCATAGGAAAGAAAGACCAGCCGTGCCTTGGAGAGATGAGAAAGGGAAGTTTGCAGGCAAAACCTTTGGCAGAGATTGGCTCACTTAAGCAATTCGTGGAGATGAATGGGGAGGCCTTTGATCAGCAGTCGACTTGCAATGCTGATGATTATGGTAATGCTGCACATACACACACAGACACACACACACACACACACACACACACACACACACACACACACATATATATATATATATATATATATATATATATATATATATATATATATATATATATATATATATGTCCAACCGCATGTTACATCAGTAACTCTCAAGAAATTGCCCTCAAGAACAATTTCTTGAGAGTTACTGATGTAACATGCGGTTGGACAAGAGGACCACCAAGACATAAAGTAACTTGGTGGTGGGATAAGGATGTAGAAGCTTCAGTTAAGGAGAAAAGAAGGCTATCAGGGAATGGAAGAAGGGTGGTAGCAAAGAGGAATATTTGGCTGCTAAGCATAGGGCTAGAAGAGAGGTATACAGGGCAAAGTCTGTCACAGAGACTATTACTTGATAACCTAAATCATGGGGAAAGGAAAAATATATTTAGGGTGGCAGATCAAGTGAAGAGGGATAATCGGGATATTTTAGGTGAGCAGTGTGTGAAGAATGATGAAGGAAGGGTAGTGGTGAACAGTGAGGATATTAAAGATGCATGGAGGGAGCATTATAACCGGTTGTTGAATGAGGAGTTTGACTGGGACAGGGAAGGTTTGGAGCCAGCAGATCCAGTGTCTGGCCCTTGGCCTTTGATTGATACTGCTACTGTGCCTGAGGCAATAGTCAGGATGAGGGTGGGGAAGGCAGCAGGTGTGTCTGGGTTGACTGCCGAAATATTGAAGGCCTCAGGCGATATAGGGGTGAGTTTAGTCACTAACCTGATTAATAGGATCATTTATGAGTGTGTTGTCCCAGATGATTGGCTGAAGAGTGTAATTGTAAATGTGTATAAAGGGAAGGGTGATGCCCTGGAAAGAGGAAATTATAGAAGTATAAAGCTTTTAGATCAGATAATGAAGGTAATGGAGAGAGTTTTAGAAGGTATGATTAGAGAAAGAGTGAATATTGATGAGATGCAGTTTGGGTTTATGCCAGGTAGGGGGACCACTGATGCTATATTCATTGTTCGACAGCTTCAGGAAAAATATATTGGTAGGAGAAGGGATCTTTATTTTGTTTTTGTTGATTTGGAAAAGGCCTTTGACAGAGTCCCTAGAGAGGTGGTGAAGTGGGCAATGAGAACGCTTAGCTTGGAGGAGTGGCTGGTTAGGGTGGTTATGGCTATGTATGTGGGTGCTCACACCCAGGTAAGAGTGAATGGAGATTTGAGTGATTAGTTTTCCGTGAATGTTGGTGTGCATCAGGGGTCAGTCTTGAGTCCCATGTTGTTTACCATGGTACGTGAAGCCCTTTCACGTGACTTTAGAAACGGACTTCCGTGGGAGTTGTTGTATGCTGATGATTTGGTGTTGATTGCAGAGAACGGAAGGGAGGCGGAGGAAAGGTTTGGGAAGTGGAGAGATGGTATGGGGCACAAGGTTTTAAGGGTAAATGCAGATAATACAAAAGTGATGATATCTAGGGTTGGTGGCTGTACTGTCAAAGACGAGGGAGAGTGGCCTTTTGCAGTTTGCCACAAGGGAGTGGGAAGTAATTCCATCTTGTGCGGTGTGTGTGATAAATGGGTGGATAAGAGATGTAGTGGTATCAGAGGTAGACTGCGAGATAATGCTGATTTTATGTGTACGGCGTGTCGGGGTGCGCAGGTGGAGATTGTCAGCTGTGAAAGGATTGAACTTGCTGGTGAATCTCTTAAGTGTGTGGAAGAGTTTTTTTATTTGGGAGACATGTTGTGTGCTGGAGGTGGGGCTAGAGCTAGCTCTGTGGCTAGGGTGAGAAGTGGTTGGAAGAAGTTCAGGGAGCTGTTGCCTCTCATGACATTGAGAGGACTCTCCCTACGTGCTAAGGGGTCTTTGTATGCAGCATGTGTTAGGAGTGTAATGCTGTATGGTAGTAAGACCTGGGCAGTGAAGGAGGAATATATTCGCTGGCTCAGACGTACAGAAATGACAATGATTAGGTGGATGTGCAGTGCGTCCCTGCGTCCAAGGCCTGGAGGGGCTGGGTTTACGATGGAAGAGTTGAGAGGTAGGATGGGACTGGAGTGTATTGGTGTTGTGATGTGGAGAGGTAGATTGAGATGGTTTGGAAATGTGGAGAGGATGGGGCATGATAATTGGATGAGGAAGGTGAGAAGTGTTAATATTGGAGGTGGGGTTACGAGGGGTAGACCGAGAAAGACATGGGATGAGGTCATTAAGTGTGACCTCAGGGTTAAGGGACTGAACAGGGAGACTGCAATGGATCGTGCAGCGTGGACAGCCTCCATTAGATGACCAAGACCGACACATGCAAGCATGTTGGAGCCTTTAAATATGAAAACGAAAACGATACATATACATACATACATACATACATATATGCGAGGAAGAAGGAACCAAAGGCCATGAGCCTGCAGTAACAGTTCCCTCCAAGAGAAAAACAAAATACAATAGAGAGCCAAATTCAAGATCTGATCATTTTGAGATGCCTGGACACACTGCGTTTGAAAGACTGGGGATCATAGGCAGCAGGAAATACAGACAGAGGGAGACATTTCCAGAGTTGACCTCTTGCATAAATGAAAGACTGGGAGTAATGGTTAACTCTTGCATTAGAGAGTTGGACAGAAAAGGGATGAGAGTTTGCTGCCAGACGGGTGCTACGCGCCCGTCGTAGAGATGGAGGAATGCAAGCGGACAGTTCAGAGTAGCAGTGACCATTAAAGTAGTGATAGAAAAGAGATAAAGATGCAACAGTGCGGCGATGAGACATAGGTTGAATGGAGTCAGTAAGAGGAGGAGAGTTAATGAGACGAAAAGCCTTTGACTCCACCCTATTGAGAAGAGCTGTCTGTGGGGATTCTCCCCACAAATGAGAGTTGTACTCCACACAGGGGCGGATAAAGCCCCTGCATAGAGTCAACAATTGTGCAGGGGTAAAGAAAAAGCGGAGTCGGCTTAGCACATCCAATCTCTTGGAAGCAGATTTTACAAGAGATGTAATATGATCTTTCCAAGATAAGTCCCGAGTAAATGAAACCCCAAGCATGTTCAAGGATGATGCAGGATTAAGCTAAATATTATTAAACATTAGTGGGTATACCTGTAGAAGATTTTGTCGGGTTGATAGGTGTAAGAACTGTGTCTTAGATGCATTAAAAACAACCATATTATTTTTACCCCAGTCAGAGATATTAGCCAAGTCAGACATTAGGTGTGCCACAGCCTCATCCCTTGTTTGTTGAAATAACTGTTGAGATGGGCGTTGCGAGAACCGAATGGAAAGGTGAAGGGTGGAGTCATCAGCGTATGAGTGGATAGGGTTAGATGTACAGCTTAGAAGATCATTGATGAATAAAAGGAAGAGACTTGGTAATAGGACAGAGCCCTGAGGAACACCACTGTTGATAGATCTAGGAGAAGAACGATGGACGTCTACAACAGCAGCTATAGAACGACCAGAAAGGAAGGTAGCGATGAAGGCACAGATAGAAGGATAGAAACCGTAGGAGGGCAGTTTGGAAATTAAAGATTTATCCCAGACTCGATCGAAAGCCTTTGAGATGTCAAGTGCAATGGCAAAGCTTTCGCCAAAGTCCCGAAAGGAGGATGACCAGGAGTCTGAAAGGTAGGTGAGAAGATCGCCAGTGGAGCGTCCCTGACAGAACCCGTACTGACGATCGGAAATAAGGTTGTGATAGGAAAGATGCCTTAAAATTTTTCTATTGAGAATTGACTCGAAAACTTTTGAAATGCAGGACGTTAAAGCAATTGGACGATAGTTGGAGGGTTGGGAGTGGTCACCCTTCTTTGGGACTGGCTGAATGAGAGCAAACCTCCAACAAGAAGGAAAGGTACAAGTTGACAGACAAAGGCAAAAGAGTTTGCCTAGGCAGGGTGTAACCACAGAAGCACAGTTCTTGAGAACAACAGGAGGGACCCCATCAGGTCCATATGCCTTGTTAGTACTGAGGCCAGTGATGGCAGAAAATACATCAGCTGAAGAAATTTTAATGTCAGCCATGAGGAAGTCAGAGGGGGGAAGTGATGGAGGAACAGCACCGGAATCGTCTAAGGTGGAATTGGAGGAGAAAGTCTGTGCGAAGAGATCTGCTTTATCAGTAGAAGAAATAGCTACAGAACCATCAGAGTAGAAAAGAGGAGGGAAGGATGATGAGGTAAAGTTGTCAGAAAGATTTTTGGCAAGGTGCCAGAAGGAGCGGGAAGAATTCGAGTTGGAGAGTTGAGAGCATTTAGTACAGATGAAATTTTTTTTAGTAGAGCGAAGAACAGACTTGGCATGATTCCGGGCAGAAACGTAAAGATGATGTGATTCAGGGGTGGGTTGGCTCCGGCACCTTTTGTAAGCCCTATCCTTGTTGCGGACAGCATTAGAACAAGCGTGATTAAACCAAGGCTTTCTTGCGTTAGTCAAAGGATATGAGAAAGGAATGTATGCTTCCATGCCCGAGAGAATAACCTCTGTAATGCGCAAGGCACACTCAGATGGCTCACGTCCATGGAAGCAATAATCATTACAGGGAAAATCAAAGAAGTACTGCCTGAGGGCCTCCCAGTCCGTGGCTCCAAAATGCCACAGACGACGTTTCCCTGGAGGGTCCACAGGCCATACCGGAGTGATAGGACAGGTTAAGGTAATAAGGTTGTGATTGGAGGAGCCCAACTGAGAGAAAAGATTAACAGAGTAAGCTGAAGGATTAGTTGTGAGGAAGAGGTCAAGTATGTTGGAGCTCTCTCCAAGGCGGTCAGGGATACGGGTAGGGTGCTGTACAAGCTGCTCTAGGTCATTAAGGATGGAAAATATATATATATATATATATATATATATATATATATATATATATATATATATATATATATATATATATACAGTATATTCAATTCCCTGCACCACGCAGAACTAAGCCAGGTAATCAGCTTTAAACCTGATATTATGAGGAGTGAATTTCAATATCAAGAAAACTTCCATGCCTTAAAGACTTTTATTTTTTTCCGGGCAGATACAACAGACTGAAGCGCTAACTAAGAATTAGGTAGTACCATGTATTCGTGCCAATCGGATTATTTCAAATTTCGGTTTCGTACCAACTCGGTCCGCGTCTCCTAAATACGGTAAAATGATGCGGCCGAATCGGTAACTGGACATGCGCCATGAAAAGGGTATTTGACGTAAATGTGAACGTTCAACAGTATGTACATCACCTTAACACCTGCAGCGGGAGAACGTCTTTTGCACATTATATCGATGGTCTGCAGACGATTGTCTTCATCTTTGAAAATAGGCTTCCGGTTGTTGCAGGGATTAATCAAAGCGATATCTGACCCATCAGAAATAAACGGTGTTCACTCTGCTGAATAAAACTATTTGATGGTAGCATGAATTAAATAAGGATACCCTTAGACTGAAGGGGTTAACTTTTGTGGATAATTTGTGTTGATAATTAAGAAGGTGACGTACGGGAACATTTGGGCATTTTCACGCACTCCTTAACCCCATCCACACCACACCACATCCTTCTTTCTGGCAGTGAAACTCTCATGCAGAAGACGGTAGCCAAGACTTGGTAACAGGACTCAACCGTGACGTCGTTACATCAATGTGCCTGGTGTGGGTGAGGTGGTGTGCAAGGGTGTGGCTGTTATGGCAGTGTAGATGTGGCTATAGCAGAAGGAATGGAAGTGAAGGAATGGTTCTAGTGTGGGAATAAGAGTGACTGTGGTAGGAGTGTATGTTTAGTTGTGATGAGTTTGTTGTAGATGTAAGTGTGGTTGTGGTGGGAATGTATGAATAGTTTTGGTGGGGTTTTAGGAATGGTTGTGGTGGGAGTGTAGGCGTAATAGGGATATAGGTGTGGTTGCGATGGGTATGGTGGTGTAGATGTGGTTGTGGTGGAGGTATCGGTGTGGTTGTCATGGGTGTGGTGGGAGTGTAGGTACGGTTGTGGTGAGACTGTAGGTGCAGCGATTGTGCGGATGTATATGTGGGTGTGGTGAGTGAGTACGTATGCTTCTTGTAGGAATGTACAGTAGGTATTGTTGTAGTGGTTGTGGTAGGGGTGTAGGGGTGGGTGCTGTTGATGCATCGGTGGGGAAGTGGTGGGAGTGTAGGTGGGAGTGTGTTGTGGTAAGGATGTAGGTAATGTTTTGTGGTGGGAGTTTACTTGTGGTTCTGGTGAGAAGGTAGGTGTAGTTGTCTTAGTCGTTGTGGCGTGTAGGTGTGATTGTGGTGACTAGGTGTGGTTGTGTAGGGTGTATACCTGCGATTTCAGTGGGTTTGTAGTTGTGATTGTGGTGGGCGTGTTGGTGTAGTTGTGATACATGTGGTGCGGGTGTACGTGTCCGTGGTGGGATGTAAAAGTTGTGATGGTAGTGGTGGGCATGTATCTGTGGTGGGGATGTGGGTCTAGGTATCAGTGTGGTGGGTGTGGTGGGTGTGGTGGAGTTGTAGGTATACATATGATCATTGTGTAGACGTGTAAGTGTGGTGTGGCAGGTGTGTACTACGGTTGTGGTGGGGGTGTTGGTGTGTGTGCTGGGGTGAAAGTGTTGTTGTCATGGGTGTGATGGGGGTGTAGATCTGTGTGGTGGGGTGAAAGTGTTGTTGTGATGGGTGTGGTATGGGTGTGGGCGTGGGTGTGGTTAGTGTGTATTTGTGAATGGGGAGGGATTGTAGGCGTCAGTGTGGTGGGTGTGGTGGGGTTGTAGATATTCCTGCATTTATGGTCGTTGTGGTAGACTGTAGGTGTGATGTGGCAGGGATAGGGTTTGATGGAAAAGAGTAACGTGGTGAGGTGTGGTATGGTGGATATAGCAGTGTGGGACTGGTGATGTAGCAAGAGTATATAGATTTAAGGGCTCAGTAATTGTTGTACTGATGTCAGACATGAAATATATGTGAGTGGCGATGCTGTGTAGTAAGGCGTTGTGTTGAGTAGGAGTATTCTGACAGTGTGATGCTGTGTGGTGTGATGAAGGGTGAGGGTGATACGTAAATTGGCAATGATGTCATGTGGTGTGGAGATAATGGTAGTGGGAATGGGGTATGATGGCAGTTAGGAAGGAATGGTGATTTAGTATACTGAATGTGTGGGTGTAGTGTGACTTATGCAGTAATAGTGTGATATGGTAAACGTGTAGCGTTGGAGCACAGTATGCATGGGGGAATAGTAAGATGATATGGTAAGGGTGTAGTGTGGGGCGGTGTGGTAAAGGTTTGGGTGTAGTATGAAGAGGGTAATAATGAGGTGAGGTGAGGGTGTGACAGCAATAAGAGTGTGGATTTAAGAGTAGTGTGAAGGGGTAGTAACGTGACATGGTAAAGGTATGGTCGTAGGATGAAAGAGACAATTAAGTGTTATGCTCAGGGGATATGATTCATGTGAAGGCATTGTCCTGAGATGTGGTGTGGTGTAAGGAGGGTAGATGTTTAGAGTGAAGGAGTCGTTATGATGCCATGTGAGAAAGGTGTATTGAAGGTAAGGTCGTGAGATATTGGTGTAGCGAAGGTAATGGTGGTGTAAGATGGGTGCTGCGAAGGTATTGGTGGCATGAAATTGATGTAGCGACGTTAAGGGTGGTGTAAGATTGGTATAGAGCACGTAATAGTCGTGTACGATTGGTGTGGTGAAGCTAAGGGTGATGTCAGATGGGTGTTGCGAAGGTGAGGGTCGTCTGAGACTGGTGTAGGGAAGGTATGGGTCGTGTGAGATGGGTGTAGCCTAGGTGAGAGTCGTGTTCGATGGATGTAGCAAAGGTATCATGTGAGATTGGTGTAGCGAAGGTAACGGTCATGTGAGATGGGTGCGCAAATGTAAGGGTCGTGTGAGATGGGTGTGGCCTATGTAACAGTCGAGTGAGGTGGGCGTAGCCTATGTGAGAGTCGTGTGCGATGGATGTAGCGAAGGTGAGGGTGATGTAAGATGGGTGTAGCGAAGGTGAGTGTCGTGTGAGATTGATGTAGCAAAGGTGAGCGTCATGGGAGATGGGTGCAGCAAAGGTGAGGGTCGTGTGAAATGGGTGTACCCTATGTAAGAGTCGTGTGAGTTGGTCGCAGCCTATGTGAGAGTTGTGTGCGATGGATGCAGCGGTGGTGAGAATGTTGAAGATGTATGTCCAAAAAAAGAGAAGGAAAGAGAAAATCAGAGTAACTGAGCATTTAAAACTTCTAAGAGTGACAATAAATAGCAGCAGAAACTGTTTTATATAATAAAGAAACAGTGTTGGATAAGGTAACAGAAAAGGCTGGTATGACTTTGTAAACTGCATTACAGCTAAATGTGTTCATGAATTACAGTGGATAAAGCATTCTGGAAGGACATTGCACCACTGTCAGCATTTTATAGAATACATTAAATGAACCTCTCAAATCAAGAAACAGGAAAGTTACAACACAGAAGGAGTAAAGTATACTGTACATACATAATAAGAACCCCAAGTTATACTCATGAACCAGCCTTAAGAGAAGAGGTACGAGAGTCATCCATGAATGGAAGGATAATGACAAAATGACTAAATTATTATCAGTATCTGATAACAGGAAAAGGAAATTATTTACTCACAAGAACAAGAGAGGAAATGAAGGTAAGAGAAGAAAAGTTGAGAAAGAAATCTGAGGCATTACCGGTAATTAGAGAATCAGACAGACTACGATAAGCTGAAGTAGGGAAACAAAAGAAGATAAGGAGCAGATAAGGAAGTCGCAAAGATGGTGAAAGGAAATGCAAACCAAGTCTGAGGATATAAGGTGAGTGGCGAAGAGGGACTGCGGGACAGGAAGAAGTATACAACAATACTTATAATCTGTACTGTTGAAATTTAGATCTAATAAACTACTCGTAATTATTAATGACAGGATCAGATTAAGGGGAAGAGATACAAGATGTGACATTTGTGAAGCACAATGTAAAAATGTCTCATTCTAAATTATGGTTTTCAGAAATCATTATCCTGTCTAATTTTTCTTTCCTACTAACATATTTTTTGACTCGATATCTCCGTAATATCCCGTAGGCCTATTTTCTTTTTCTTTCTTATGTTCCCTCTTCCTCCGTATCGTCTTTTTTTTTCCTCTGGTCTCCCCTTCTTTCCCTTTCTTTCCTCCTGCTAATTTTCTTTTTACAATCGTTCCTATTCTCTCGTTTTTCTCACATCTTCTTCTCCATAAAATTATGTTTATGATATACAAAAAGCAGTTAATTGCACGCATAATAGAGGACATTAATAGAAAGAAGGCAAAAACAAAGTAGGTTAATCAGGTCTTGGGGGCACTTTGAAGTAAGTAAACGATGAAAGAGGTGAAGCATATTCTTTACGCTGATTCATAATTGACTCACCTTCGTGCAGTAGAGGTGTGTGTGTGTCGGGAGAGAGGTCATTGGAAAATATTGCACGGAAGATCTAATAAGCCTACAAAAATGCAGTCACAAAGTACGATCAGAAACACGATGTGTGTGTGTGTGTTGTGTGTGTGTGTGTGTGTGTGTGTGTGTGTGTGTGTGTGTGTGTGTGTGTGTGTGTTGTGTGTGTGTGTGTGTGTTGTGTTTGTTGTGTGTGTGTGTGTGTGTGTGTGTGTGTGTGTGTGTGTGTGTGTGTGTGTGTGTGTGTGTGTGTGTGTGTGTGTGTGTGTGTATGTGTGTGTGTTGTGTGTGTGTGTTGTGTGTTGTTTGTGTTGTGTGTTGTGTGTGTTGTGTGTTGTGTGTGTGTGTGTGTGTGTGTGTGTGTGTGTGTGTGTGTGTGTGTGTGTGTGTGTGTGTGTGTGTGTGTGTGTGTGTGTGTGTGTGGTACATCAGAGTGTAATAAGGATCGAAAAGTCATTGTTATCAAAGATCTTGTACCTAAATGGTAATGTATACACGAAGTGCTGTCCGTTCTTTCCTCCCTCCTTCATTACTGATTATTGTCCTCCCTTCCTTAGTGCTGACCTTTACTTCCTCCTCCTCCAGTGATCGTTACTCCTTTTCCCCTCCTTTATTAGTAATTATTCCTTCCTCCCTCCTTCAGTACTGCATAGTAGCTATATCGAGAAATGTTTTCTTGTTATTAACATCAACCCTTCAGCGACGAACTCCATGATACCTTATCCCTTTCAATTTCCCAGCGCAATGTCTCTCAGTTCTTGTCCATCCCCACCTTCCCCCATGACATTACTTCTTTATTCATTCACGATGTTTTCTAACAGACAGTCAACATGTGTCAGGAATAATAGAACTTGCCTCGCTAAGTTGTTAGAATCCTTTATAAACACACTGTATATGATAGTCGGAATGCAAAGTTTTCTTATGATGTTATTTACTAATTTTCCCAAATCATGTCCCTCGCAAGAGACAGATGTTATATCTGACCCTTAGTCGTCACTTTCAGGACAGTCGCTGTCTAAAACTTCCCCTCGTTTCTCTGAATACAATGCCCTAGACGTGCACTTAGTCCAGCCCGTTATACTCTTAGCAAAGTCAAGTCTCAGGTAAACATTAAGAGTGCCATGAGAACAATCCAAACGCAGAAATAGTCCTTCCCCAAAGCCACCATCATATTGCACAATGGGCTCCATTTTTTGAGCACCGAAAGAATGAGAAAACGGGAAAAACGAGGGGGCAGAGTAGGAGTTAGTAATGGCGTTGCTAATGTTCGCTCCGGGAGGCAAAAGACATAGTCTCTTTCGCCAGACTTTTTCTGTCGCAAGTTAAATGGATGGGCGGGTTTTATACAGAGACTCGGAAATTACGGGGAAGTCATTTTTGTAATGTTCGAGTCCAAATGGGAAATTCCTGGAATTTTGTTCCTGTATGTATAACGTGTTTGAATTTCATTCTTATTTTGCTTTTTTCTGAGTTTCAGATTATATTGGCCAATTTCTTAAAATTCTGTGTGCTCATCGTTTCTGCTATAGTTCAAGCCGTCTCTTAGTCTCCCTGTTGACCAACCAGTCCATATGTTTTCAGTTATCCATTAGTTTGTCCAGTCCAGTGTAGTCTACACAACTCTTCTCCATATATTCAATGAGTCGTCCATACTAGCCCACTAACCTTCCTGAAATTATTATTTTCATTTATTTTTCAACAGTATATATTTTTCACGTAATATTGTGTGACGGTACATTTTCCGTAAAATCTCGTATCTCCTGGGTCTAGGTAGATATGAACACCATCCTGTGATGACGTTTTATCATTCCCCTCACATGTTGCTGCGGGGCTATTTCTTTTTCACTTTTTTTTTTTGCTTAAATACCACTCGTAAGGAAAAGGTTAAAAACGCGCTATATTAACCTTTTTAGTACTTTTTCATATTTTTTCACTTTATTCCTTCTACCACCAGGTAATTCCGTTCATTTCGGGAACTATTTCTGGCATTCAGGGAATTAACACCAGCTTTCCTTCTTTCTCTGATGATTTCCCGTTTTCTTCCGTCGATCTTGTCCTGGTAACTCTCTTTTCACCTTGATATGCCTATTTCTTCAACCTTCACCCATTCTCTCCTTCACACTCCCTTTCAGTCCCAATCAGTCTCTCATCCGTTTCCCCTTCCATACAACTTTCTCTTTCATCACACACATATTCCTTCATACTACTTCCTCATACATCACACACTAATTCCTTCATACAATTTCCTCTCTCATCACACATTCATTCCTTCATACAGCTTACTCTCTCACCACACACTCATTCCATCATACAACTTCCTCTCGCATTACACACATATTGCTTCATACAACTTCATCACACATCACACACTGATTCCTTCATACAACTTCCTCTCTCATTACACACACATTCCTTCATACATCTTACTCATCACACACACATTCCTCCATACAACTTCCTCTTTCATCACACGCGCATTCCTTCACGCTCTCATCACTTCTTCCTTTTCTCTCCCTTCCCTTCTTCCCTCTTTCTTCCATCATCCCTCCTACCTCCACCATTCTCCAACTTCTCTTTTAATTTTGTATCGTAACCAGACTCCCTCTCTCACCGATTTCTCTGTGTCATTTCTCTCTCGCGTTGCGTTCCTGTTTCCTCTTCTTTCCACTACTCATCTCTCTCATCTTTCCTTCTCGTTCACATTTCCATTTCTCAGTATGAAGAAAAACGGTGCTAATGTAGAACTTCCTTACCGTGAATTAAAACTTGTTCTTGTAAGCCATCCTAGTATTAATGAGACGAAAGTTTTGTGAGATTATCGTCTGCCTAAAATCTGGTTGAGTAAGAATGATATTTGACTGCTGACTTTGGGATAAATAGTCTGTTTTGGGCATTTCAAACACTGACAAAATTGAGAGCTTATGGAATAAGGTATGAAATGATCTAAATAGTCGAATTTTCAGTCTCATTTAAGTTTATGCTGTTAAATTTGAAACTTTTTGACCTCAAAGACATGTTTCGTATGCATGAGTCTCGTGAGCATTAAAACATTGTGTATTTATTCACACTCCCATAAATCGCAAGTACACTCACTCATATGTACAGTATAGCTATATCTATTCTTCTTGCTCTCATTCACCCTCACCTAACTTTGGCATACGTGTGCAAGCCAAGCTTGCCTCTATATTCTTCTAAACCAACACCCATATCAAAACTGTCTAAGCCAACCCACGTTCAACTCCAGCATATCCATATTCATTTTAATCTCACCTACTCTTTGCATATTTACGTCCGCATTTCAATTCTACCTTCATCCACACCTATGAACAGCATTTTTAAATGTCACCAGCCCCCTTTACTCGTATTGCTCACATTTATGTGTACTTACCACCTGTCTACAGCCATATCCTTCCCACACTTTTCTGCTCTTGTTCACCTATTTTCATACCACGCATACTGAATAACGCTCATCCACTCCTACCGATACTCACATTATCCCAACCATATACACCTGTTCACACCATTCACACACGTGCCTACATTCATAAACACGTATCCCATCCAAATTTATCTCACTTGTGCCTGGTTAGAGCTCCCACACTAAACCACACCCATATCATCAACCACCTACAATTACCCTCCTTTTTCCAACAACCCTCCTGCTTATCCTCTCCAAAAATTTGCGAAAAGTGGACATTATCTGGCATCCGTAAAGGAAATAATAACTGAAAACTTTGATCATATCATTTCAGATGGCTAGCCAAAGCCCCTGTCGACGTTATCAGACCAAAGAAGCTTCAGATGCCCCTGGCAGTTTTGAGCCCACGCACAAAACACACACACACACACACACACACACACACACACACACACACACACACACACACACACACACTAACACACGCACGCACGCACGCACGCAAATATACAGTATATATATATATATATATATATATATATATATATGATAAAGAGAGAGAGAGAGAGAGAGAGAGGTACTGTAGGTAGGTAGGTAGGTAGGTAGACAGATGAACAGATGTACTGTACTGTAGATAGGCAGATAGATAAGACAGGGAGATATAGATATAGGCATAATGTTAAAACTAGTCTGTCGTTGTTCGTTCGATCATTCAAGCTTGGATTTTTTTCATCAATTCGTCAACTCATTCACTGAACTAGTGAAAATGAAGGATAATACATTTTTCATTAATTGCACATATTTTCTGTGCATGTTTCATGTAACAAACAGAGAAAAAATAGATTTATGCTGTCAGTTACCAGCTATATTACAGCAGTACTAACAGTACACGAAGTGAAAGTCCCGTAGCTCTGTAACAAAATGGTCCATGACAAACATTAATTTAGTCGTATTATTGGCCAAACACATAATACATATTACGTAATTAAACAGGATTCACAGTGTATGTGCACGCATGGGCGCACGAGTACACACACACACACACACACACACACACACACACACACACACACACACACACACACACACACACACACACACACACACACACACACACACACACACACACACACAACAAATAAACAAACAAATACTTACACTTTGTGCACTGATATACAGTCATTCATCATACAAACACAGGCATGTCAGGAAGACACAAACACATACATACATTCACATGCACACATTCGTACACATTACTGTACACACAAACATATGTAATTGAAATAAACCCGCATTCCAGCTGAGCAGCGTCCTACGCCCTTGATTTTATTATCATTCTGCTAGACTTCTTTTTATATCTCTCTCCACTCCATCTAATGACGAGATTACAAATGTTATGTGGTACACTTCAGGGCTTTCAGTGTATCTTGAAATTTTAGTTTGTACCACAGTTAACACTTTCTTATAGTAACCATCATCCCAAGCGAAGACGCCATTTATTAGATGGCACACAAACTAAAATGCTCCGACACCAATTACTCGTATGTTTAGTCAGTTCATTGCCGGTGGTGTTACTCACAACTGCTAGATAATTAATAGGCGTGTTGTCTGGACAAGTAGCAATGCAGCTGAACAAGGTAAGTGGTATTTTAAAACTGACGGTTTTTTCTCTGCCTACTGCATGCAAAGTGCAAAAATAAATGTAAGTCATGAAAAATTCATTAACTTTGCATCTCTCACGCTTTCAGTGAATGAGATTACGAGTTCTTGAAAAATGCAGAATATTACTTATTTCTTGCAATGAACATTTTCAAAGATTAATCTATCTGTCTGTCTATCTATCTATCTATCTGTCTGTCTGTCTGTCTATCTGTCTGTCTGTCTGTCCCTGTCTCTGTCTCTGTCTCTCTGTCTGTCTGTCTGTCTGTCTGTCTCTGTCTGTCTCTCTCTGTCTCTGTCTCTGTCTGTCTGTCTCTCTCTCTCTCTCTCTCTCTCTCTCTCTCTCTCTCTCTCTTTCTCTCTCTCTATTCCTGAAGGACCTACTACAAGCAGTCAGACTAAGAACACTAGCCCCACCAGGGTCATGAGCCTGCCAGAATAGGAGTATTGGCTATTTTCCTCCCCCCCCCCTTCTGTAGGCCCATTAGAGCCAGAGCTCCACCCAAAGAGGAATGTGGCCCCACGGGGCTAGGGAGGAGGGCATAGAGGAGGATGGTAATGCCACTTCATCCTCCATCCCTTCCCAAACCTTCTTGAGCCAGAGACCTATGCAGAAAAGATGGTGGCCTTTGGACGTTGGGACGAGATGAGTGTAGACGAGGTGGACCAGATCAATGGAACCCACTCCTCTACTTAGACAATATTCAGCCACGGCCTCATTAGGGGGTGGAAACGAGCCAGCTCGTGGATAGCAATCTTAGGCCGGCTTCACACGAACGGATTTTTTCCACGAGGTTTAGAAATTAATGAAGATAAATGGGACTGTTCACACGAAGTCTGCATTGCAAAATTTCTGCGCGGAAGAAACTCACCGTCAGCGTGCACTGTCAAACCGCAAAGTCCTGAGCGTTGTAGAGTATTACAGAAGTTTAAGGAGTATGTCACACGGGCAGAATTTTCCCGTGCGGCCACAACAGTTGTGGTTCACCTGTGGCAGGGTACGGTTGTTGCTGTGGATATTTTCTAACAAATGTGTATTATTTTGAGCAGTATTTGTAATATGAAAACTGTTTTTAATATTAAGAAACGCCATATAATTAATTACATCTTATGTTACTGTTATTACTATTATTATTATTATTATTATTATTATTATTATTATTATTACTGTTGTTATTATTATCAAACTCTATGCTTGGTAAAAAAACACTCGTGTGAAGACATGTCTTCCTCACCAGCTTCCACGCGGCTAGCTTTCCTCACGGGAAAAATTAATTCTTGTGAAGCAGGACTTACAGTGGTGACTAGGCTTGAGTACTGCTTCAACTCAGTAAAGCTGAAGAAACTCTCTGGAAACCTAAAGTCAACACACACACACACACACACACACACACACACACACACACACACACACACACACACACAGTTGAGGCGCCAGAGAGACAAGACGAACAGCACATTGCTCAGTGCTTGGCCAACCTTGGCCACAACTGGCCATACCTAAATATTATCTTTATTTGAGTCAAGCTCTATACTAAGTTAAACTAAATGGTGTACTAATATAAAAGAGGAAGTTTAGGTAAAAGTGTTGTTCAAATAACAGAATACAGCAAATTACTGCGGGAATGAACTGAGCAAGCTCATCAGCTGTTTAGTCTGCTGCGTATATCAAGGAGAGCATTCTTGTAAGGAAAATTTTCCTTCTCCTAGTACACAAGATGACCACCATCTTTAGCAAAGCAAATTTGGAAGGAGTTAAGAAAAGGGATAAAGGCAAAAAGCAGGATGATGATTTCTACCAGGACGTGGTTGAAATGGAGATGTACAGTAAGCTGGTAGAATGGGTACACAGATTAGAGAAGGCATTTCAGAGTGAAATGAGTGAAATTAACCCCTTAAGTCCTAATCGCATCAATTGATGTGATTTGAGTTTTATGCCAAAATGCCTAATCACATTAATTGAACGCGGCCTGTAAAAAACTACGGAGCATTTGCTCCACCCTGATTATGACGTACATGGCTTCAGGCCAGTGAGAACTCGCCCATGATGTGGCGTGAAGGGGGATCGAACCGACCCTGGCTGTGGGGGGGCATCCCCCTCTCGGCCGCCTCCATGCCACCCTCTACTCCACTCCCTCACGCCCTCCTTGTCCCCCATGACTCTCCCACCCCTCCAACTAACTGCATCTCTCCTCCCACAACAACCTGCATCCCTTCCCACCCTCTCTTGCCCCTCCTCCCTCCCTGCTAGCCTCCCCCCCCCAATCCCACCCCATTTCTCCCTCCTTGTCCCTCACTATCTTTCCAACCCCCAACAGGCCCCCCGAGACTCAGGCCTGATGTACTGTACTAACACGAACAAAAGTTCGTTCCCCCAGCCTGCCACTGTGTGAGTCCGAAACTCCTGAGGATCTAAAAACGAAGCACCTGAAAGAATTGCCATTTTCACCCAACAGACAGCGCACAGTAA
Source organism: Coenobita brevimanus (assembly GCF_032717465.1). NCBI lineage: Eukaryota > Metazoa > Arthropoda > Malacostraca > Decapoda > Coenobitidae > Coenobita > Coenobita brevimanus. Next base: position 21,010,712 of record NC_137053.1, on the reverse strand, counting down.
TGTTTATGAGGGGGACAGGGAGGTTAGGAGAGGAAGGTGCGACGAAAGGAGGTTTGTATCCAGATTCAGATTACGTAGCTTAATCACCAAATGTTAAGTCTACTAATACCAAGTCGGTTCACATTCCCTCAGGGCGCAGGGAGGCGTGGCTTGTGTGTGACGTCAGTTGGCTTATGTAACAGAAAATGTATAAAAGGGCAGACTCAAATTAAACATTTATAATATGGGAAAACGAAGAAGGGGAAGATGTGCAGACTCGTTTAACCGTATAACATAGTAGTAGGTTCCCTCACACCCCTACGCCTTCCCTCACACCCCCATACCTTCCCTCACACATTTCAGTCGCTTCCCTCACTTCCGACTTAAAATGTGTCATGATCTGGAGAGTGCAGCATACACCCACTCTCCACTACGGTCAGGCGTCAACTGAACTTGGGTTTCGTGCCAGCTGATGTCACTCCGATGCTCCGCCCCCTGTGCCAGCTTGGACCCGTTTTAGATGGAAGTGATCCGACTTGGTATTAATAGACTTAGACCAAATGTTGTTATATTTACGATTGTGATAGAGATGGATTAAAATAAGAACGATAAATTATGTTCGATAACTATATTTGTATGTGTGGTGGATGTTGTAGCAGCAACAGTGGTCTAGTTTATTGTGATTACTAGCAGTACACTGAAATCACACTTTTTTTTTTTTTTTTTTTTTTTGAAGCAGGGGCATATGATACCTGTTACTAATATTCAGTATGTGATACTATTTTCAGTGTCAATAAGCTGCCAGCATTCAGACAACCTGTTATAACAAACAATATTATATTTTGTCCATTATAAACTATTAGATTTTATTCCACACATTACCAACACAATAAATATCTCGCATGTGAGCCAATACATTGCACACTGGTATGTGTATATCAACAAATGTTGCCTCCTCCTAGTGTATTGCAGGAATTTGTGGCTGAAATACACCTACAGTTCATTTTTCTTTCTAGTTTACCTCACTAACGGGCTATAAGGAGCAAAAATAGCACCGCATTTTTTCTCTCAGTAAACTAGCATTTTCAGTGAGGTAAATTGTAAAAAAAGGCATATTATGTAACCTATAGTTATTGTTAACTCGTACCATACTGGAGGCAAACAAGTCAGCGTAACCTTAGTCTTATTCTGACTCGTCTGGTGCGGGTGGAATACACAGTCCATACATGGTGCAGACACTGTCAGCTTCCTAGACTCGTTAAATAGGTCTAGTAACCATGCAGTTACATAAGTTGTTCACCCCGTTATTAACACTTAGCAGACACAAAAACATGATGTCTACAACTTATGTTGTAAAACAAATACCTTGCCAGAAGGATATTGTGGGATTAAATTGTCTGTGTTACACGGTACTGGTTATTGCATGTCAGGACCACCCATAAACAAATGTTTAACTATCCAGGAATGATGGTCTTCACGTCTCTCATCACACCCTGTCTCTCTTGTAGAAATGTTTGCTTTTGTTTTTGTTTATGCTGGGGTCGGGGAGGTTGGGAGATGCCGTTGCCACGATAATTAGCTTAGGTGTATATGACATGTTGTTAAAGTATGTGTGATATTATTAAATCTTAATAATCGCCCATCCCCCTGACAAACTATTACACCGAAGAATAATTTATTTGCGCTATTGTAATTGTTTCGAGTTCATTGCACATATTAGCAACACAAGATAAATTGGCCTATCTGTCATTACCCATCCCCGCCCTGGAGTGGCTCGGGGACGGGTATTGTTTTCACTCGGTTTGTCTGTTGGTTTCTCTGTCTGTCTGTCTGATAACTTTAGGCGAGAACTACAGGTGCGATTTTGACTAAAATTACAAGGATGATGGGCTATGACCTTCTGATCATCTGATTAAATTTTGGACCAAATTGGGCCAAGGCCCAGGCTGTAGGGCCAATAATGTATAAAAATGGAGAGGGGTAAAATTAGTTTTTTTCCTATAACTCCATTCAGATTCGTCATATGGAAATGAAAGCAAAACCTAAAGGAGTACCTTTCCAATCTGCATCCTATAACATGCCTCATTACTTCAGAAGGGTCACCCCCCAGTTAGCGGTAACGGGGTCAGTGTCAGGTGGGTCGGACCTAAAATTTCAAATGAGCATAAAATTGTCAATTTTCACCGTACTTACTCGAAATCTGATATGACATCTTTGACTAGATATCTTGTTGTGATTATACATCAGCACTAAAATGACTGCCGGGGACGGATTTGCTGTGACTTGGCACCGCTTCTTATAATGGGATTAACTTCACACTATTATGTGAATAATATGAACAAATGTGACCCACAGCCCACCCTCACACGTAGTGAGTGTATTGCAGGAAATGGTGCCATAAGTAAACGTGTGGTCACACTGGCAGGTTTCCGTCAACCACGAGTCATTATAAAAGTAACAAGTGGTGTACACATTATTTTTTACCTCTCTGACGGGCTACTTGATTGTGGAAATATACTGTTGTTGTTATACTACCTCAGTAAAGAAGCACCTTCAGTGGGGTATATTGTAAAACAATGATAATATGAACACCAACGTTCTTGCCAGCCCATTCCTTGGTTGAGGGAAATCTGCTAACGTAAGCCCAGCTTTGGTGCGGGTAAGATAGCCAGCCCATACATGGGGCAGACACAACCTATGTGATAATGCAATTACAAACGTTTTTCATTCCGTAATATTACTAAGTTATATAAAAACGTGAGGCCCCAAATTATGTAAAAACAAAATGCTTAACCCAAGTCTATTATGGGTCTTAATGTTTATGACGCAAGTGACTGGTTATCACATGTCAGAACAGGTGGTGAAGTGGCCAGGACCGCTGGTCTCCCCGTCCCTCATTAATCTCCTTCGTTCTTCATACCTCCCCTGTGTGGCAATGCCTTGTAAAACATGTTTGCTGTGTATTTGTGCAAGTCAGTTGCTCATATATTTCGTATTGCAAAGCATATTGCTGCATCGGCCTTTCCTATGCACCGTGTAAGGCCCGTGCAACCAGTTCGTGGCCTGGACGGTAGTGAACAATTCCTCCCGGGAATGACCTATATGTTTTAGACATTCCAATATCATGTATAAAAACGTATTGTCTGTTGCATTTTTTTTTTCCTTTTTTTTTCTGAGATCTAGGTATTTCACCATCACTATGACAACCGTTTTGTTAGATCAGCATCTGGTGATTAAGCTACATAATCACCCACATACAAACTTACAGTCGTGTCATCGGCCTCTCCCAACCTCCCTCACCCCACCATACACAAATACAAAAGCAAACATTTCTACAAGAGAGACAGAGAGTGATGAGAGACGTGAAGACCATCACTCCTGGATAGTTAAACACTTGTTATTGGGTGGTCCTGATATGCAATAACCAGTTACGTGTAACATAGACAATTTATGACCCACAGTATCCTTTTGGCAAGGTATTTGCTTTACCACATAAGTTGTAGACATCACGTTTTTATTTTTGCAAAGTGATAATAACGGGGTGAACAACTTATGTAACTGCATGGTTACTAGTCGAGTCTAGGAAGCTGACAGTGTCTGCACCATGTATGGACTGTGTATTCCACCTGCACCAGACGAGTCAGAATAAGACTAAGGTTACGCTGACTGCCTCAAGTATGGAACGGGTTAACAATAACTATAGTCTACATAAAATGCCTTTTTTTTTTTACAATTTACCTCACTGAAAATGGTGGTTTACTGAGGGAAAAAAATGCAGTGCATTTTTTTCTCCTTATAGCCCGTCAGTGAGGTAAAGTAGAAAACAAAGAAAAATGAACACCACTTCTGCTATGTTGACCTAAGTTGTGCGAAATCTGCCAAGTGTAACTGTAGGTGTATTTCAGCCACTAATTCCTGCAATACACTAGGAGGAGGCAACATTTATTGATATACACATACCAATGTGCAATGCATTGGCTCGGCTGCGAGATACGTACTGTGTTGGTAATGTGTGGAATAAAATCTAGTAGTTTATAACGGACAAAATATAATATTGTTTGGTATAACAGGTTGTCTGAATGATGGCAGCTTATCGACATTGAAAATGATATCACATACTGTATATTAGTAACAAGTATCATATGCCCCTGCTTTAACACTAAAAACGTGTGATTTCAGTGTATTGCTAGTAATCATAATAACTAGACCACTGTTGCTGCTACAATATCCACCGCGCATACAAATATTGTTATCGAACATAATTAATCGTTCTTATTGTAATCCATCTCTACCACAATCGTAAACAAAGCAACATCTGGTGATTAAGCCACGTAATCTGAATCTGGATACAAACTTCCTTTCGTCGCACCTTCCTCTCCCAACCTCCCTTCTTCCCTCATAAACATTGCAGTGCTCCATCTGTTGGGTGAAAATGGCAATTCTTTTAGATGCTTCGTTTTTAGGATTGTGGAAAGTATTAAAAATATATGGAGTAGATGGGAAGTTGTTGAATGATGTGAAGAGTATGTATGATGGTGCTAAGGCTGCAGTGCGTGTGGATGGTGAACTAAGTGAATTTTTCTCCTTGAAGGTTGGGTTGAAACAGGGATGTGTCATGTCTCCAAGGTTGTTCAATCTGTACATGGATGGGGTAGTAAAAGAGGTACAAGGTAGGATAGTGGATGCTGGAGTGGCCCTGGTTAGAGAGGATAGTGTTTGGAAACTATCTGTACTGTTGTTTGCAGATGATACTGTGTTGTTGAGTGAAGATGAAGGGGAGCTGCAAGGCTTGGTGGATGAGTTTGGGAGAGTGTGTAAGAAACGGAATCTAAAGGTGAATGTAGGGAAGAGTAAGGTGATGGTCTTTGAGAGAGGTGAAGTCAGTGAATGTACAGCGTGGAAGAAGTTGAGAGACGGAAGAGAGAGTTATATGTAGAAAGAAAGAGAGAGGTGAAAAGATTAGTAAGAGAGAGTAAGAAGAGAGTGGATGAGGAATTTGGAAGGAATTTGAGTGTAAAGTGGAGGGACTGTAAGAAAATGTTCTGGAAAGAGGTGAAAAGAGTAAGACAGTGTGGAAGTGAAGTTAGCAGGGGAGTGAAAGATAATAATGGTAGATTACTAGTGGAGAAGGGAGAAAAAGTGAGCAGATGGAGAGAACACTTTAAGGAATTGCTGAACATAGAGGATGGAAGTAATGCGAGTATAAGTGGCTGGGGAATGGCTGGGAGAAGGAGGGAGGTGAGAAGACAGGAAGAAATCAGTAGGATAGAAGTTGTGGAAGCAATGAAGAAAGTTAAATCGGGGAAAGCCCCAGGAATTGATGGAGTGTGTGGTGAAATGCTGAAGCATGGGGGAGAGATAGTAGTAGAATGGATGTGGAAGATGTGCAGATTGGCCTGGGAGGAAGGTAGAGTTCCGGAGGATTGGAAGTCAGGTATAATTATTCCCTTGTACAAAGGAAAAGGGGAAAAGGAAGTGTGTGGTAATCATAGGGGCATTTGTCTTCCTAGTATAATAGGAAAAGTGTATGGTAGGATACTTATTGACAGAGTTAGGGAAATAACAGAGGAATTAGTTGGAGAAGAACAGGGAGGCTTTAGGAAGGGAAGAGGTTGTGTAGATCAGATATTCATTCTTAGATCTTTAGTGGAAAAGTTTTAAGAGAAGGGAAAGAAGTTGTATGCGGCTTTCATGGATTTGGAGAAAGCATATGACAGGGTGGATAGACAAGGATTGTGGAAAGTATTAAGAATATATGGAGTAGATGGGAAGTTGTTGAATGCTGTGAGGAGTATGTATGATGGTGCAAAGGTTGCAGTGTCTGTGGATGGTGAACTGAGTGAATTTCTCTCTTTGAAGGTTGGGTTGAAACAGGGATGTGTCATGTCTCCAAGGTTGTTCAATCTGTACATGGATGGGGTAGTAAAAGAGGTACAATGTAGGATAGTGGATGCTGGAGTGGCCCTGGTTAGAGAGAATAGTGTTTGGAAACTATCTGTACTGTTGTTTGCAGATGATACTGTGTTGTTGAGTGAAGATGAAGGGGAGCTGCAAGGCTTGGTGGATGAGTTTGGGAGAGTGTGTAAGAAACGGAATCTAAAGGTGAATGTAGGGAAGAGTAAGGTGATGGTCTTTGAGAGAGGTGAAGTCAGTGAATGTACAGCGTGGAAGAAGTTGAGAGACGGAAGAGAGAGTTATATGTAGAAAGAAAGAGAGAGGTGAAAAGATTAGTAAGAGAGAGTAAGAAGAGAGTGGATGAGGAATTTGGAAGGAATTTGAGTGTAAAGTGGAGGGACTGTAAGAAAATGTTCTGGAAAGAGGTGAAAAGAGTAAGACAGTGTGGAAGTGAAGTTAGCAGGGGAGTGAAAGATAATAATGGTAGATTACTAGAGGAGAAGGGAGAAAAAGTGAGCAGATGGAGAGAACACTTTAAGGAATTGCTGAACATAGAGGATGGAAGTAATGCGAGTATAAGTGGCTGGGGAATGGCTGGGAGAAGGAGGGAGGTGAGAAGACAGGAAGAAATCAGTAGGATAGAAGATGTGGAAGCAATGAAGAAAGTTAAATCGGGGAAAGCCCCAGGAATTGATGGAGTGTGTGGTGAAATGCTGAAGCATGGGGGAGAGATAGTAGTAGAATGGATGTGGAAGATGTGCAGATTGGCCTGGGAGGAAGGTAGAGTTCCGGAGGATTGGAAGTCAGGTATAATTATTCCCTTGTACAAAGGAAAAGGGGAAAAGGAAGTGTGTGGTAATCATAGGGGCATTTGTCTTCCTAGTATAATAGGAAAAGTGTATGGTAGGATACTTATTGGCAGAGTTAGGGAAATAACAGAGGAATTAGTTGGAGAAGAACAGGGAGGCTTTAGGAAGGGAAGAGGTTGTGTAGATCAGATATTCATTCTTAGATCTTTAGTGGAAAAGTTTTAAGAGAAGGGAAAGAAGTTGTATGCGGCTTTCATGGATTTGGAGAAAGCATATGACAGGGTGGATAGACAGGGATTGTGGAAAGCATTAAGAATATATGGAGTAGATGGGAAGTTGTTGAATGCTGTGAGGAGTATGTATGATGGTGCAAAGGTTGCAGTGTGTGTGGATGGTGAACTGAGTGAATTTTTCTCTTTGAAGGTTGGGTCGAAACATGGATGTGTCATGTCTCCATGGTTGTTCAATCTGTACATGGATGGGGTAATAGAAGAGGTACAATGTAGGGTAGTGGATGTTGGAGTGGCCCTGGTGAGAGAGGGTAGTGTTTGGAAACTCCCTGTACTGTTGTTTGCACATGATACTGTGTTGTTGAGTGAAGACGAAGGGGAGCTGCAAGGCTTGGTGGATGAGTTTGGGAGAGTGTAAGAAACGGAATCTAAAGGTGAATGTAGGGAAGAGTAAGGTGATGGTCTTTGAGAGAGGTGAAGTCAGTGAATGTACAGCGAGGTTGGATGGTGAGGAATTGGAAAATGTGAGTACGTTTAAGTACTTGGGTAGTGTGCTGAGTAAGGATGGAGGTTTGGAGGGTGAAGTGCTTGAAAGGGTACAGCAGGGAAGAAAGGTTGCTGGTTCTTTGAAAGCAGTTATAAGAAACAGGAAAGTAAGCATGGAAGTGAAAAAGTTACTACATGACAGTATTATGATACCAACTCTAACGTATGGAAGTGAAGCTTGGACATTGTTGGAAAGACACAAGTCAAGAGTGAGAGCAGTGGAAATGAGTTATTTAAGAGGAGCCTGTGGAGTCACATGGAGAGACAGGCTGACGAATGAGGATATAAAGAAGCGTTGTGGTGTGGATGTGGATGTGATAGGAAGCGTTATGAGGAACACACTGAGGTGGTTTGGTCATGTGGAGAGGATGGAGGGTGAGAGACTGACGAAGAGAGTGTATGTGAGTGAGGTGGAGGGGGGAAGAGGGGGGGGGAGGCCGAGGATGAGATGGAGGGATGGGGTTGAGAGGTATATGAGAGAGGGGGGTGTGAGTTGGGAGCAGTGCAGTGAAATGGCGGGGGACAGGGCGACGTGGAGGTGATTTGTTTGTGGCCACCCCAAACGGGATTGAGGCGTCAGGCAATAGATAGATAGTTTTTAGATCCTTAGGATTTTCGGATTCACACAGTGGCTGGCTTGGGGAACGAACTTTTGTTCGTGATAGTACATACCAGTTTCATATTATTTCAGCTTCTTCCCAAATTTTTACACCTCACTCTGTTCATTTCTCACTTCATACCTAACAGTTTCTGTACGTACGTAGTTGGAGAATGCTGTATGTTGTACTACATACGACACATCTTTTTTTTTTTTTTCATTCTCCCTACCTGCCCAGATTAGCACCTCTGAGAAATGTCCGTCTGTGTTAGTTTTCGAAAGACTATGAGGCCTTGTAGGGCTACTCCCCGCACCTGTTTCATCTCCCCACACATACAAACACATCTGTTTTCATGGCTGGTGTGATAAATTTCAATGAAATGGAGAGTTTCCACAAAAGAATTTAGTTGTTGCCGAAACTGTAATGATAAGTGTGATGAAGTGTAATAATGTGATAATTGTAATAGTGTGATAAATGTGTGACGAGAAGTTGGGACAGTAAAAATAGAAATCGGAAACAAATTGTTTTTTTTTCCTTTCTTATTCATGCATTTAGCATTATTCAACTTTATTTTGAAGTCCTTGATGGTTATAAACATTTATATATGTCTGTGTTAGTTTTGGAATGACTATGAGGCCTTGTAGGGCTACTCCCCACACCTGTTTTATCTCCCCACACCTACATACACACCTGTTTATATGGCTGGTATGACAAATCCCATTGCAATGGAGGGTTTCCACAAGAGAATTTGGTTGTTGCCCAAATTTTTCTCCCCAATTACCACCAAGGCCTTGTAGGCCTACTCCCCACACTAGATATATCCCCACACCTACATACACACCTGTTTTCATGGTAGATGTTACAGAACGCAATGAAGTGCTTTCTTTTCATGCGAAAAGGTGGTTATTTCCAACCCCCGTACCTGTAGGCCTACTTTCCACAGCCTACTTTTTCTCCCCACAGTCTAGTAATCTCCCCACACCTACATACACCTGTTTTCATGGTTGGTGTGACAAAACACTTTGAAATGACCTGTTTCAATAAGAAAAATAGGTAGTTATCAAAATTTTCATGTTTTCGACAGTTTTCGAAGTGTAACTATCATTAACTTTTTTTTAACTTTGACGCGCGATTGTGCGGTAACCATTAGGCCTACGGGGGTACGGATTGCGTTGTCAGGTGCGTAAATTCTTCTTCTTTAGCCAGAACACAGTCAATTTGCCCTTGGTGAAAGTCGCCAAAACACCCCCGAATTGCGGTTGTGGGAGGAACCCTGTCTGAAACAATTGCGGTCTTAAGGGGTTAAGAAGGAATTGTACACACACTCAAAAAAGTATCGTTACACCTTCTGCTCAGTACAAACTGACACCACGAATGAAACGTTTGATAACAGCCTACCTCCAATCCTACCAAGACAACTGGATTGTTCAGTATGAAACTCGTCGGACCCCCTTGTAACGATACTTTTTTGACTTCTGCATGGAGGAAAATGAATAATTAGTAAAGGAAGTAAACAAAAAAGACACAACAATAGATGAACTGCCAGTTGAAGTTAGAAAGAAGATTAGTGAAATGGCAAGCACAATTGTCAAGTATGAGTGTAGGCCTATTATGGAAGAGTTGAAAAATGATACAGAGACATTTAAGTAAGCAAGCAGTCTAATAGATTAGGGCAGTGATATTGAGGAGGAAATAACCCAGGTGAATGAAGTAATGCAAAACCACAAAAATGATAAACTACGTATGCTGAAATGATGAAAGTAAATAAAGATTTAGAAACAAGAGTCAAAGGAAAGAGCATGAAAAATGAAGCGAAAAAAAATAAATCCAAAACAATCCAAAATCTGTCAAAGATTCAGAGGATATCAACAAATCTATAGTAATCACTGGTATAGACGAGGAAGAAATAAAAAAAAACAAGATTTTATGAGACAAAAAGGAAATGGGAAATATAATGAGCATATTGGGATATATCAGAGGAAATCTGTAGTAGAGACATAGAGGATCAAAAAAGGCTTGGGAAATATAAGAGAAATAAGTTGAGGCCCCTGAAACTAACCTTTCAGAGTGTAAACACTGTGGAGGAGACACTAAAAAATGTAAACAAACATATGGAGAAAGAGGAATTCAAAAACGTATGGATAAAAAGATGCGTAACTCAAGAGGAACTGGGATTACTAAAAGAGAAGAGGGAGGAGGCAAAAACAAAGAACGAGGGAAGATCAGGGGAAGTGAAGAATACATTTTTTTTTTTTTTAGAAAGTAATTGGATTGCAGGTACGAAAGTGGTACATAACCAGAAGGGATTAAAAAGAAGGAAGGTAGTAGACCCAAGACATGACAAGTATGTAAACAAGATGATTAAGTTGATGTACTCAAATGTAGATGGAATGGCATCTAAATTATTAGAGATGAATGACTATATCAACGAAACGGAACCACATATTATTTGCCTAACTGAAACAAAATTAACACCAAGGATATCAAACGGTACCCTAAACCTAGAGGAATGCAATATATAGAGCAGAGATAGGAACTTTAAGAAAGAAGGAGGAATTATAATAATAACAAAGAAAAATGTACAGTATAACAAAGAAAAATCTACAGGTCAAAGAAATAGAACTAGATATACACTCACAAGTAGAACTGATTGTAGTAGAGATTAATACATCTGAAGGAAATGTAATTGTGGCAAATTTATACATGCCACCCAGATCAAACACTTGGGAAAGAAATTAATATGAAGACCTGGCAAAGAGTACAATTCAGAGTTTAAGAGCATTACTACATAGAATGAAGGAGAAATCTGAAAGAATCATATTAACTGGAGATTTCACTACAAATATAAATTGGAATACTCTAGATATAAAAAGCCAGGAAAGCTGTTGGAAACAAAAGCTTCTGAAGCTTGTGCACGAATTTTTCCTAAAACAACATTTTTTTTTTACGTGTCTGACCCTGGTTTCAGAGCCTACTGCCAAGTCTCAGTAGTCCTCCTTGGGGTCCAGTAGTCCTCCTATAGGACTACATAATAGATAGATAGATAAATAGATAGATAGAGAGACAGATAGAAGCAGGAAGTCAAATGATGAGAAGGTGTTGTGTCTGCGAGAATCTAGCAGCGCTAAACATGCTTACACGGAGGAAAGCTGACGACAGCGGCCAGTAAGGAGATGATGCAGTTAGCTGTCAGCAGTCCTCTCGTGAGAAAGATCTGTTGCCATGAGGAACATATGTGACACACCCCTACTACACCAGATTTTAGAAAAGAGAGTTTAGAAGGAGACAAGCGACCCTAGAGAGAGGTCGAGACGGAGATTAGCCTTAGAACAGAAAGAGAGAGAGATAGCGAGACAGGGAGGTAGCTACCCGGGACTTATACTGTTATACCTGTTTAATATTTCCAAGACAAATAAAAATAGTCCCATACTATTCTTTACCTCTCCCGTCACTACATGACATCTGGTGGGGAAACTACTACAAGATATAAAAGCCGCTCGACCACAAGTCTAAAATATACTTCTCTACAAGTAACTACAAAGTCTTTGTGACATTTGGTAGCAGCGAACGTATACGAACCTCGTCTACGAATCAACATTAAATTCCTACAAAATATCAAGATTGAAAAGAACCAACAATATCAGCTCCTGACAGTATTCTCTCCATCCTGCCCCCTCCGTCTCCCAGATCATTACGCTGATGCAGAGGTCAAGAGATCACTCGACGCCTTGCAAGTAGCTTAACCACAAACCAGCAAATGCGGACATCGTCTCCGAATTAAAAGCAAATTTCTACAAAAGCAACCGAGACTACAAGATTAGCTTCAGTTCTACAAAGTCTACAGCCATCTACAATCAACTACAATTAACAACTCTACGTCGTCTGTATAATCTTCTACACGCACCTACAAGTAGCGGCAGTCTTCATCCCACAACGAATAAATCACTAGAGAAAAGGACCGAGAAAACTTCCACATAGAATAAAGGGAACAAACAAACGAAGAGTGAGACACGACTCACAACTCATCTTCACTCAAGTTACTCATCGCTACTCATTCACTCACCACAGCTACCAGTGTGGGAAGCCGACGTCACCATGTGCTGAGATGACATCACAACGCGAGTCTGCCATGCCAAGCAACGTGTGACTGACACCAGGCACTTCTCACCCACTACTCATTACTCATTATTCACATAGCTCCTACTCATATTCACTTATTTTCACAGTTAAGTTGGAAATTCGACGTTCTATGCTGAGGTTTGCTTGGAACAGCCGTTAACCACTACAAATACCAGGCCATGGAGTTTCCTGAGTAATATCGTCCATCAACACACCACTAGAATTATCAAGAGATCTTCAATCAAACCTGTATTTTCTTCCGAGATCGACTTTGTATCGACACACCTCTACGATCTGTATCAAGTGGGTAAAATTATACTTGCTCATTTCTTCTCAGTGCTAAAATTAGCTATATTCAACTTATTTACTCATCTAGTTTGCTAGGACATAAATAAACAAGAGGCGTATTTCATAACATCATATCTTAATGACAGGAATATTTTCGCCACCACCCACGTTAATACTAGATGACACACAAATTGCCACAACATCAGACTCACAGTTAAGAGACAACCCACCCATTGTACAACCCACACCACACGTTATAGATAAGGAAACAAATACGGGAGTTTCGGATGATGAGTGGGAAACCCCTTCAGACGTAGAGAGTATCGACTTTGCAGCTGCCTTGAATACGTATGCCAATATACTTAACAGGGTTCACCGGTCCGGTCATACATATTCTACCATTCCCTCACATAACGATAAACTCGTACAAGTTGAATTAACAGGGCAATCATTAAATATGAATCAAGAACCAAATACTGCTGATCTAAAAACCACATCTCACGTTTTTGTGTATCACGAGGATAAAATTGCCCCAAAATTCTCTGGCACAGACAAGGATCGCATTGATGTCATTTCATTAATCAGTCAGTGCGAACAAATGTTCATCAAGCGCCACATACTAGATGAACAAGAGAAAATTGCTATTTTTTCATCTTGCATAAGCCAGGAAAGATGTCCAGCAAGCAATTTATTGCGCTCCGATAAGCTACATCGTGCTAGGACATATGATGAATTTAAAACTGAATTTCTGAAGAAATTTTCTGGAGGTATGAACTTCTTGCCAGGTATAATTCCAGAATTACATAAAATTGTAGATCTTGTAAGGGAGCACACTACAAACCATGTGCTCAGTGAAATAACTGCTGATGTCTCCACAATCAAGAGAACCCTATTAGCTACTCTGGAGAATTCTAAGTGGATAACAGATGATGGAAAGATGTCCCCAGACCTCGTCGTGGACATCATTGGTTATGTAGCTGCCTTGTGTAAATTACCTGATAGAACCCTTAAGATCGCCAAAACAATCGCGTACACCCCGGGAATGTGCTTACTAGACTTAATGAACGAGGTAGAGATGCAGTACAGTAAAGCAGGTGTGGTCGACACACATGCACATTCTGGTAGAATCAGGGTACCTGAGACAGTATCAGCTGTGAAAACATCAACACCGACCCCAAACAGAGAACAAAATCGATCGCGACCAGAAATGAGGCAGCCCAAACAAACAAAGACGCCTAGACCTCGTTCCCACACGCCTTCCTACAGGCAGTTTCATAAGTTTTCGCGCAGCCCGAGCAGGTCTCGCGCCATAAACAACACTTTTTATGGGAAATCACCTCGTAGGTCACAATCAAGGGATAGGTCCATTCTGTGTCATTACTGTGCAAAACCAGGACACACAAGGTATGAATGCTTTATCAAGGCAAAAGAGGATAATCAAAAGACACAAGGATTTGGTCCTTACTGTAGACATCATAGATACCAAGGGCACTGGACCAGTGATTGCAAAACAGTAGAAAAAATTGTGTCTATGTTCAAATCGGGGGAAGACCAAGTCATGACAAAAAACGAACAAACGTAAAGAAGAACAAGGTTAAACTTCACATAGGAGGCATGTTGGGAAATGAGTGTATCTTGATACCAGCTGTATGTGAGGATCAAAACGTTTCCTTATTTTTAGATACAGGCTCTCCAGTGAACTTAATAACACATGAAGAACTAAACAGAATTCTTAAAAATAAAAAGAAAGTAACTTTTCTGGATGAAGCTGATTTAGAATTATACACAGTAGATGGTCAAGAGATTACAGTAAACGGTATGATAAGATTAAATCTCAGTTTCACAGAAACTACAAGACCATTCTCTGCATTGTTCTATATCGTTGAAAACTTAGCAATTAAAGCTCATATGTTACTGGGCTTAAGATCCATGAGAACTGAGAACATAACTATACTCCCACAAATGAATGGAATAGACTTTGATAATGAATTCATAGAGGAAATACTTTCAGAGCCCTCACCGATTGGTAGAAGAGAGCCAAAAAGAATTGGTAATATTAAAGGCTTTAACCCGCCCCGTCCCGGCCACTTTTCGACCACTGGTACCCCCCAATCCCGGGCAATTTTCGACCTTTTTTTTTTTTTGCTAAAACTTTCGCTTTTCGTGAGAAACATCGAAAATTCATAGAGAAATCGCTCACCTGAGGTTTAAAATACTCATTACAGGTAGGAGAGCCTCCTTACTTTACTGGGTTTTCTATCAGGCTGGCACCAAAGAAAACGAGTTCTATGGGAGGATAACTATTTCACACCACTCATAAACGGTATTTATTTATTTACTGTTACGAATTTATATGTAGTACAAAAGTATATTGGTTTTCAAGCAGTAATATAGGCATTATAAGCATTGTTTCACTCACTAATACCTGACCTTTTTTTGCCACATTACCTGATCATCATTTCTAACTGTTTCTTCCTCTAATGCTATGTAAAGTTTGTCCTCCACATTGTCATTGATTGGGGAATCACTCTGGCCCTGAATTTCGTACCGTGGCATGACATGGCTATACTGGCCAGGTCACTGATAACAGGTGAATTGCTGAGAAAAGGGCATGCAGGGGGGGGGAGGAGGTCATGCTGGGTAAGGCATTGTCTCTGCCTGGCATCTTGTTGAGGCAGGTGTCCCGTGTATACGTACCAAAAATGACTCGCGAAAATTGAAAATTGTGGAAATTATGAACCTTGCAATTGCAGGACGTTGAAGTACGTCCTCGGGATTAGCTGTGACAAAACGTGAGGAAGTGGAAGTACGTCCTCGGGACGGTGCGGGTTAACAAACATACACAAACAGATGAGTGTATAGATCCACTTACACCAGCAACCCCATCCTCCAGAATTAGTGACCCAGATAACAGTACTGATTTATCAATTTTTCCAGCCCATCTCACTAATGATTTGGTTATACCACCTAATTCATACATGAAGGTTACCATAAAGAGCAAATTACGGAATAGTACTGTTCTTGTCTTAGAAGAATTATGTAAAGTAAAGGGATTGTCAGTAGAAAACGCATTATGTCATACGAACGACGAAGGGCTAACTCAGATATTCATTATTAATCATATGAATGGGGAAGTTCAGTTGAAGAAGGGAACTTGCATAGTTAATATTGAAAAATGTTTCGCCCCTGTGAAGGAAATAAATATTGGTGGAGTAACAAGTGAGATCAAATCTACGGATAGAGAAAGAATAAAAGAATTTAATTCACTCAGGTGAATTTGACGAAGAAAATGATTTGTTAACCCTGCTGGAAACACACAGGGACACCGTAGCATTGCCCGGAGAACAATTAGGGTGTACTAACTTGATTAATCACATGATTAATGTGCACCCAGAAACACCACCAATTTTCGTACCAGCTTATCGCATACCACACTCCCAACGTACACTTGCAAATCAGTATGTCGATGAAATGTTAAAGCTTGGAATTATTGAGCCTTCAGTTTCTCCGTGGAACGCTCCCCTTTTCTTTGTGCCCAAGAGAAATGGAGAAATGCGTGCGGTAGTAGATTACCGTAAACTAAATAATCACACCATCCCAGACAGATTTCCCATGCCATTGCTAAGTGATGTTCTACAGAATATTGGTCCTGAGAATAATATATTCTCGACCATCGATCTCCTAAACGGATACTATCAGATTCCGGTATCTCAGGAGTCAAGTAAATACACTGCCTTTTCAACAAACAGAGGCCATTATCAATATACAAGAATGCCAATGGGACTGAGGACAGCCCCCGGTACGTTCCAGCGTCTTATGAATTACGTATTGTCCGGAATTTTAGGACAAGGAATATTTGTTTATCTTGACGATATTATTATCGCAACGAAGAATATTAAGGATCATCTCAGGAAATTAGACTTACTCTTACAAAAGCTTAGTGATGCTGGATTAAAAATTAAACTTTCTAAATGCAAATTTTGCTTTAAGGAAATAAATTTCTTAGGCCACAAATTAAGTTCTGATGGTATTCACACCACTGATGACAAAATACAGGCAGTGAGAGATTTTCCTGAACCCACTACGACTGACGAAGTTAGACAATTTTTAGGTCTGGCTGGGTACTATAGGTCCTTCGTACCACAGTTCTCTCATATAGCCTTCCCTCTATTCCAACTACTCAAAAAAGATGCTGTATTCCAATGGGAAGAAGAACAAAAAAGGGCATTTAACAATCTAAAAATTAAACTAACAAATGCACCTTGTTTAGCATATCCGAATTACACGAAATCATTTCTTATTTGTACAGACGCATCAGTTAAAGGATTAGGGGCTGTACTGATGCAGGAAGATAAAAGAGGAAAGAATCAACCAATTGCATTTGCCAGCAGACAAACAAGAGGTGCGGAGAAAAATTATAGCACTACAGACTTAGAGGCACTTGCAGTGATTTTTGCATTACAAAAGTTTCGAGATTTGGTATATGGTTACGAAATCCACTTATTCACCGACCATAAACCACTGGTGGGTATGTTTAAAGAAAAACTCCTTTCTGGGAGCAGAGCAAGATGGAAATGTACAGTTGAAAACTACAATGTACAAATACATTATATACAAGGTAAAATGAATATAGTAGCTGACGCA
The DNA here is from genome assembly GCF_032717465.1 of Coenobita brevimanus. Taxonomy (NCBI): domain Eukaryota; kingdom Metazoa; phylum Arthropoda; class Malacostraca; order Decapoda; family Coenobitidae; genus Coenobita; species Coenobita brevimanus. Next base: position 20,993,603 of record NC_137053.1, on the reverse strand, counting down.
TTATCTAGGAACCCGAACACAATTCAGGTCGCGGCGTTAGATCTCAAAGGAAATATCCCAAACCACGAGGATATCGCAAAGGCACAAAGACTTGACCCAGTATGGTCAAAAGTAATATACAAGTTAGAAAGTGGAGATGACATACAATTACCCAAACTGCATGTCCCACTTGAACAATTCACAATGGTCAATAATACATTATACAAAATTAACTCTAAACAACCAAAACGCCAAAGAAATACTAACCAGTTGGTAGTACCTAATGACATGATACCCCAAGTATTACGAATGATACACGACAGCCCACATGCAGGACACCCTGGAAAGGATAAGACATTCAACCAAGCCCAGCTATTATATTACTGGCCTTCATTACGAAGAGATATAAACAATCATATAGACAGATGCGAATCATGTGCGAAACACAAAGGATACCCAATCACACCTGCACCGATGGGTAATTACCCTGTACCACATCAACCATGGGACGTTGTCGCTGTTGATTTACTCAAGATGCCATTATCATACAATAATAACCTATACTTATTCGTAGCAACGGATCATTTTTCCCGTTATGTCATTTTAGCTCCAATTAAAGATAAGACAGCAGAGACAGTAGCAAAGGCAATAACAGATAATGTAATATGTCGCTTTACTACCCCAAAGGTATTAATAAGTGATAATGGAGGAGAATTTAATTCTGAGATCTTACAAGAAATATGTAAACAATACAACATTAAAAAAGTTAACGTTTTGGCCTATCACCCAGCATCGAATGGGTTGGTAGAGAGACAAAATAAAAAGGTATTAGATGTGCTACGACACATTCTCAGTGAAAATTATGCAAGCTGGGATGATTGGATTCCCAGAGTAGAGGCCTCCATTAATGGGTCTATAAATAATTCCATTGGTGACACACCACATTTCATTATATATGGCACAGATAAAAAATTACCATATGAGCTCCTAGAAGGTGACAGCATGCCTATATACAATTACGATGATTACTCTAAACTCCGTTTACGTGAATTCCAGGACATTCACAAAAGAGTACAAAAACAATTAACGATGTCCAAGGAAGAAATGACGGAGGCATTTAACAAGAAGGCAAAAGATTCACCTATCAGCTTAGGAGACATTGTTTACGGAGTCATTCATACGAGAGACAATAAATTATTCCCTAAATTTGAGGGCCCATACAGAGTAATTAACATAAAGGCAAACAAAGTTTTAATTAAGTCACTTTCAAGTGGCAAGGAAAAACAAGTTCATATTGACCATTTAAAACGAGTTTCAAGGGAATTATCACATAATTATTCAGCCTCGGATACAACCGAACAGGTGAACGTACCTCAAGAAACCAAGCAAGAACACAACAATGATTACAAAAAGAAATTAAGGTCATATACCAAACAATCGAACATAGGTGCAACTATTCCAATGAAATCTACAGTACATCATTTACGAGAATTAAATATCGATTTAAACTCCTTCTATAAATGAAATAACAACCAACCGTAACGCACATCATCACTATCATCAACCACAGCTTTATAGGAAATTAATAGATTTTTTTTCGGTAGGTTACGATGAAGGGACTTATGCTATGGATTCTCCTATACATAGTAAGAGTATATGCGCACCTAGACCCCAAGCATATAGTACGACAAGGATGCCTCATAGCTCCAACGGCCACGACTACAATCGTCAAGGACGTCATGAGTACTGAAATAAGTCTAGATTACTTGTATGACTTACCTACTTATGTAGAAAGACTTGCGACGCCGATGCGAACTCTGGACTTCAAGATAGGGAATTATGTTTCACAATCACATATCACCAAGGAAGTGGATGAAATGGTGAAGTTAGCGAAATGGAAACTAGAACAGGCGAAGTCAACTATGCTCGTCATGATCCAAGATCTCCCATCTTATGGAACGGAGGTGCTGAGCGACAGGAACAACATCACACGTACTCGCCAAAAGCGCGGTTTGTTCGATCTGGGCGGCGCAATTCTTGGGAACATCTTTGGATTGGCTACAGAGGATGACCTTAAAGAAATAAACAACAAATTTAATAAGATAGCTCAGGTACTAACATACCAGGATAAATTCATCACAGGACAGAACTCGGTAATGAAGACAATTGTGAAAAATCTGAAACAAGCAGAAAACGTAGCTCTCGAGAGTATAGATAAAATAAATGACTTAGAGGGCAACGTTACTCTTTTCCAGCACTTCTCCATCATCACAGAACATATTGACACGATTCTACTACAATTAGAGAACACTAGAGATCATTTCAGGGCACTTATGCAAGGAATTTCGAATGCTGGTGATGGCAAGATCACGAATGACTTACTCCCAGTTCATGAGCTACGTCAGATAGTTAGTCAAGGCATACATAAACATAAATTGAAGCCATTGTTCCGCAGTAGGGAATTTATGCAATATTACCCATACTTAGAAGCAACACTAACACCAACATCAGTGATAGTTCATGTACCATTCATCACGGAAGACCTGTTCACAGTATACCAAATACACCCCTTCCCCTATAGAAACAACAACACTTTAGTCATCATCAACATCAACACAGACACCGAACTCATCATGGTCTCCAAGAGACGAGACACTGTCACTTTCGCAAGTGAGTCAACGATTGAGCGAAAGTGCCGCACATCCTTACATGCTGTTCATCTTTGTCCTGCGTACATTTTCACGTTTCAGCCTACTGATACGGTCCCTTGTGAAATGGCTATCATCAGCAATAACAATATTCATCATCATTGCAACTTCACTTTTGCTCCAGATAAACTTGTACACCGTCAGCGCATTGGACACTCGCAGTTTTTTTATTTCCCTCATAACACATCAGTTTACATAGTCTGTCCAGATATACCACCATCTCATACATCAGCCTCAGGATTATACATAGCACCAGACTACTGTGCGGTATTTACACCATCCATGTCTACTTTTTCCACCATCAATCACTACGCCATTATCAACCATACACACAAACATTTCCACCCACTGCCTGATATGAACTTAAACATGAGCACAAGTATTAAGCTGACTTCACCTAAGTTTGAAACTATGCAGCTGATCAATGAAACAATGAAGCCCTGGGAAGATTTGAGTTTGAGTATGTTCAACCCATATTATGTGTATAGCCAAGCACCTTCTGTCTTTATAATCATCTGCATTGTGGTTGCAGTATTGCTGTTGGCAATGCACAGAATGCATGCAAGAATTGCTAATTTGGAGTCATTGTTTAGTGGGGGGAGAGTTAACATCACAGTTAACCACCCTGAATGAAGTGTATATATTTTGTATATAGTATTAATTATATATATAAAAAAAAATAATAATAATAATAATAACACAAAGAAGAATGACCCATATATGACAGACCAGTACCATTATCTTTGAATGAAATATTAATAACTCTTACAATAATCTTAATTTTAAACTATTTTTATTCTTGCATGTATGCATTTCACTATAATATCCCAAGTACATACTGTATTACAGTTCAATAATTTACTTTAATGCATTTATTCCAATATGTATACAACTTATTTAAAATGTAGTATTACTGAATAATCACTATTTACTATGAATAATATATGTATACAATATTCATACAATTATGTTACTTTACAATATTATGTATTTCACTTAATTAGCTTATAAGTTCATTATAATGTGTATGTAGTATGTATTAATATATTATAACTATTAAATGTCGATGGTACGCCATTTTCGCGCGGCCGAGCAAATATAGGACTACATAATAGATAGATAGATAAATAGATAGATAGAGAGACAGATAGAAGCAGGAAGTCAAATGATGAGAAGGTGTTGTGTCTGCGAGAATCTAGCAGCGCTAAACATGCTTACACGGAGGAAAGCTGACGACAGCGGCCAGTAAGGAGATGATGCAGTTAGCTGTCAGCAGTCCTCTCGTGAGAAAGATCTGTTGCCATGAGGAACATATGTGACACACCCCTACTACACCAGATTTTAGAAAAGAGAGTTTAGAAGGAGACAAGCGACCCTAGAGAGAGGTCGAGACGGAGATTAGCCTTAGAACAGAAAGAGAGAGAGATAGCGAGACAGGGAGGTAGCTACCCGGGACTTATACTGTTATACCTGTTTAATATTTCCAAGACAAATAAAAATAGTCCCATACTATTCTTTACCTCTCCCGTCACTACATGACATCTGGTGGGGAAACTACTACAAGATATAAAAGCCGCTCGACCACAAGTCTAAAATATACTTCTCTACAAGTAACTACAAAGTCTTTATGACACTCCTACATCCCCACATGTCACCACATTGGCGCTAACACGCACCATCCATATTGAATACATGCTAGAGCTGTCTCATACAGGACTGATGTCCTGGTATTAGCAGGGGTACTTTTATGACATGTCGACGGATCATCTGGTAGATCAGAAAAGTCTGCTTTGTAAGAAATTCAAATCCTTAAAGTGCTTCCTGCTCCACCCGGGATTCGATCATGGGTCCATTAGGAATGCAGGCCACCTCTCTACCGATTCTCTCACCGCCATCAGTAATAGACCTTATATTTACTTAGCAAGAAAATGATATAGACATTATTACGTATCACCCTCCATTCGGCAAAAGCAACCATACAGTATTTAATTGCAACTTTGGGTTTGCATATGACACAGTTAACAGTAATGAAAGCTACAAAAAAAGCCGACAGAGGACCGAGTGGCAAGAGTGAAAGATGACTTTTGGGCGAAAGTAGAAGCATGTATGGAGAAATCTGAGAGGAGCGAGAGAGTGTTTTTGATTGGAGACATGAATGGCTAAGTTGGGAATGTACGAGTGGATGGAGTGGTTGGTCAGTGGGATGTGCCAGCTGAAGTAGAAGGGAATGGTAATGCTTTGGTGGACATCTGTGCTGGTAAGGGGTTGGCAATAGCCAACACCTACTTTCGTCATAAGATGATCCACCGGTATACATGGAGAGTAATGAGAAGGATGGATGGTGAACTTGTTGAACGAAAGCCAATGATAGACCATGTGTGTGTGGATGAGCGAATGAGAAGACAAGTGTTGGATGCAAGAGTTTGGAGAGGGTGGGGGAATGGAGTCTCGGACCATCACTTAGTGATGGCCAAGGTAAAGCTGCAAAGAAAATGGTTGAGGAGACGAAGGGGAAGACAGGAGGAAACAGCTCCTATGAGAAGAGTGGAGAATTTGCAAGATAGTGAGAGAATGGCAGAGTATAAGAGCATAGTGGAAGAAAGATTGGGAAGGTATGATCTAGAGCAGATGGAAGGGGTGGAAAACGTATGTAAGATATTCACGGAAGAGATAGGCGCAGCGTGTGAGGTGGTTTGTGGAGTGAGGAGGAGATGCAAGGGTGTGCAAGGGACAGCATGGTGGAATGATGAGGTGAAACGAGCTGTAGAACAAAAGAAGAAGGCATACAGTGAATGGTTAGCGAGTAGAGGTAGGGGAGAAGATGAGAGAGAGAAGAGAGAGGTATATGTGATCAGGAGAAGGGAGGTGAAGAGACTGGTGAAGGAGAGTAAAAAGAAAGTGGATGAAGAGTTTGGGAGGAATCTGAGTGTGAAATGGAGGGAGAGTAAGAAACTGTTCTGGAAGGAGGTAAAGAAAGTAAGGCTGTGTGAAAGGGGAAATAGTAGGGGAGTGAAAGATGGGAATAATAGATTATTGGTAGAGAAGAGAGAGAAATTGAGGAGATGGAAGGAGCACTTTGAGGATTTGTTGAATGTAGAGAGTGAGAGCAGTGCAAGTATAAGTGGTTGGGGAATGGCTAGGAGAAGAAGAGATGAGAGGAGGGAGGAAGAGATCAGTAGGGCAGAAGTAGTGGAAGCAATGAAGAAGATCAAGTTGGGAAAGGCCCCAGGAATTGATGGAGTGTGTGGTGAAATGCTTAGGTATGGTGGTGAGATTGTAGATATGGAAGTTGTGTAGATTGGTTTGGGAAGAGGGAAGGGTTCCAGAGGACTGGAAATCATGTATAACTGTTCCTTTATACAAAGGAAAGGGGGAGAGAGAAGTATGTGGTAACCATAGAGGTATTTGCCTTCTTAGTGTGACTGGTAAAATATAGGGTAGAATACTCATAGATAGGGTTAGGCATATGACAGAGGAGCTAGTTGGAGAAGAACAAGGGGGATTTAGGAAGGGAAAAAGATATGTACATCAGATATTTGTTCTATGATGTTTAGTGAAGAAGTATCTAGAGAAGGGAAAGAAAGTGTATGCTGCCTTCATGGACTTGGAGAAAGCTAATGACAGAATAGATAGGCAAGGGATGTGGAAGGTATTAAGAATATATGGAGTGGAGGTGAAATTATTGAGTGCTGTGAAGAGTATGTACGAAGGAGCTAGGGATACGGTGCGAGTGGATGGTGAACTGAGTGAGTTTTTTTATCTCAATGTGGGATTGAAACAGAGTTGTGTGATGTCTCCATGGCTGTTTAATATATACATGGATGTGGCTGTAAAGGTGGTGCAAGGTAGGGCAGTGGATGTGGGGGTGGCTCTAATGATTGAGGGTGAGATTTGGAAGATTCAGGTGTTGCTGTTTGCTGATGATACAGTATTGTTGAGTGAAGATGAATGGGAGTTGCATGGTTTGGTCAATAAATTTGGGACAGTGTGTGGGAGGAGGAAGCTGAAAGTTAATGTAAACAAAAGTAAAGTTATTGTGGTTGAGAGGAATGAAGTCACAGAATGTACAGTAAGGTTGGATGGTGAGGATATGGAGAATGTGAGTGCATTCAAGTACTTGGGTAGTGTGATGAGTAAGGATGGAACTTTGGTGGATGAAGTGCGTGAAAGGGTACAGCAGGGAAGGAAGGTTATTGGTTCACTGAAAGCAGTGATGAGGAAGAGGAAGGTGAGTATGGAAGTTAAGAAGTTACTGCATGATAGTATTGTGAACCCTACCCTGACGTATGGAAGCGAGGCGTGGACCCTGCAAGAGGGGAACAAGTCAAGAGTGAGAGCAGTGAAAATGAGTTACTTGAGAGGAGCATGTGGAGTGACATGGAGGGACAGGTTGACGAATGAAGAAGTGAAGGAACGTTGTGGGGTGGATGTGGATGTGGTTGAGAAGATTAGGATAAATACATTGAGGTGGTTTGGACATGTGGAGAGAATGGAGAATGAAAGACTGACAAAGAGAGTGTATGTAGGTGAGGTGGAGGGAGGGAGAGGGAGGGGTAGACCAAGGATGAGGTGAAGGGATACAGTTGAGAGGTATATGAGGAAGGGGGGGGGTGAGTTGGGGGTACGGTAGTCAAATGGTGGGTGACAGAGCTACTTGGAGGCGTTTTGTCTGCGGCCACCCTTTGGGGGATTAGGGCGTCGGGCTATAGATAGATAGATAGATGGACAAAAAAAGTCTAAACTACAAAAAGGGCAACTATCATGACTTAAAGAAATACTACTTAGAAACTGATTGGGAAAAAGAGCTTAGAGGACAGATTTAAATGTTATATGTAGAAAATTTTGTGAAGATTATGAAACTGGAGTCCGAAATTACATCCCACAGCACAAAGATGCAGAAATGATAATAAAGAAATGATTTAATAAAGAATGTAAAAAACTTAAAGAAAAAAAAGACTTGTTGTGGAATAGATACAGAAGACACAATAGTGAGAAGACCTATAATAAATATAAACAGGCAAGAAACGATTATTAAAGTACAAGGAGAGGAGCCCAGAGACAGTTTGAAGACGACATTATAAATGAGAGTAGTGATCAACCGAAGCTATTTTACCGCTACATCAGAAACAAAACCAAAGAAAAAGTTAATACAATCCATTACACACGATGGAATCATCTATACACAAAAGAAAGATATTTGTGAAGTACTAAATAAAAATATCCAATCAGTTTTTACAAAGGAAAATAATTTTGAGAGGGATGATATGGAACGTGCATCCCACACATATTACCAGATATACAAATATCAGAAAAAGAAATATAGGAGAAGATAAGCAAATTAGACAAAGGAAAAGCAAATGGTCTTGACGAAATTTCATGTTGGGTGCTACATGAATGTGCAAAGGAGTTAAGTAGACCAATATCTTTAATATTCAAGGAATCTCTGGGTCAAGGTAAACTACCTGATATTTGGAAGAAAGCAAACCATTTTCCCTTATTCAAGAACGGGAATAGACAAAATCCACTAAACTACCGACCAGTATCACTAACCAGTAAGTAAGATACTAGAAAAGCTGATAAGAAAAGTTTATCATATTGTGTTCTAGAAGAACACAGTATGATAACAGAACGGCAGTTATGTTTCAGAAAGGGAAAATCATGTGTTACTAATCTACTAAGCTACTATGACAGAGTTCCAGAAACATTAAATAAGAGAAGGGTGGGTGGACAGCATGTATCCAGATTTCAAGAAAGCATCTGACAGAGGACCCCACCAAAGACGTTTATGGAAACTGTACCATCAAGGAGGAACCCGAGGCAAACTGTACTCTTGGATGCAAGATTTTCTCAGAAAAGGGGAAATGAGAACAGTACTAAGGGGAAATTACTCATCATGGAAGGATATGACTAGTAGACAGGGCTCAGTGCTGGCACCAATTATGTTTTCAGTGTAAATAAATGAAATAGATAATAACATTGGAAATGAAAGCTATCCAAATATGATTGCTGATGACGCAAAAATACAAAGGACAATTACAAACACAGACTCTTGTAAACAGCTGTAAGAAGAATTAAATAAACTTCATGAATGGAGTAATACATGACAAATGGAAATCAATGTGGAAGTGTCATGTAATCAAGTTTGGTAAAAGTGGAAAAAGACCAGATTGGGATTATAAGTCAGGGAGTATAACCCTACACATATCAGAAAGAGAGAAGGACCTAGGTGTGATTATCAATAACAGACTATCTCCGGCTGACCACATTAGTGAGAAGGTAGGGAATATGTATACACTGCTTGCAAATATGAGAATAGCATTCATATACATAAATGAAGACATGCTCAGAAAGATAGGCTAATAGCATCATTCATCAGACCAACCCTGAAGTATGCATCAGTAGTCTGGAACCCCCATCACAAGAAACACATAGATAAGACTGAAAAAGTACAAAGGGCGACTACATGATGGGTACCAAGCTTAAGGGATCTAAGCTACGAAGAAAGACTGAAAAGAAAAACTGAATCTGCAAACACTACAGGAATGAAGGAAAAGAGGAGACATATTATGTTATATTAATACACAACAGTGAAGGAGAAAATAGACATAAATGAGTATATAACCTATGGGGAAGCATCAGCAAGAGGAAACTGCAAAAAACTGCATAAAAAGGGGGGCGATAAAGACGTAAGGAAAATTGGTTTCCCCCAATAGGGCAATTGATCAGTGGAATGCGCTACCGAATGAAATAGTGTGTGCCAAAACAATTCATAAATTTAAAGATATGCCTGATAAAAATGGTTTAATACACGGGACAGTACTAGCTTGACTCATTCCTGTAAAGATACACAGTATGTAAGAACACACACTCACACACACACATACAATATATATATATATATATATATATATATATATATATATATATATATATATATATATATATATATATATATATATATATATGATCTCTTATCTCGTCAGCCGTTTGAGTGTCCACTGCAGGACCGGCCTATCCCGACAGAAGTGGGGACGATACAGCCAATGCATCTCTACCAAGGGGCTTAGGTTGTCTGGCAGAGATTGTATGTAGGGTGAGAAGTGCTTGTAAGTGTAACTGTAGTGTTGGAGTGGCTTTGGATGTGTGTGTAATCTGTGAACCAAGTGTAATCGGCCCGCGCAAGCCGACTGCAAGCATACTTTATAGTATGCGACATTGGTACAACCACAGCACCCCTTATTTCCGCCAAAGTAGTACGTGGCCAGAAGAACGTTCCCAAAGTATATTACCCTGGCGGAGCGCGAACCCTCGTTCTTCAGTGTACAAAAAGCACACTTTATCACTGTACCACAGAGGCTCCATATATATATATATAGATAGATAGATAGATAGATAAATAGATAGATAGATATAGATATATACTGTATATATACAGTACATATATATATATATATATATATAGATAGATAGATAGATAGATAGATAGATAGATATAGATAGATAGATAGATAGATAGATATAGATATATACTGTATATATACAGTACATAGATATATATATATATATATATATATATATATATATATATATATATATATATATATAGGCAAGTTGGTCCTGACATTTAAGATGAGAGTGACAAGCCTCACTCCTCCCCGAGTGGCATTATAAGAGCAATAAACCCCAACCATCCCTTGGATAAAAACCTTAACCTGCTCAATCCGATTGGAGCGCCGTAATTACTAAAACACCAGGGGCCAAACTTGGTAGTATGGTTACCACCCAGCGTAGTAAATGGTTTCCTGGTGTACAAGAAACCATTTGGCTTGTCACTCAGTGTAGGGTCACCTACAGGCAGAACGAAGAGGAAAAAATGAAGGAAAGTAAGACAGAAGAGGGAGCGTAAAGTCACCGGTAGGCAGAAGGACGAGGAAAGAATGAAGGAAAGACAGAAGAGGATGGAAGGAAAGAAGGATGGACGAGAGGAAAAGGGAGACACCCGACTGTAGCACTACATCGAGTGAGTGGACACCCCACCAATATCTCTCTCTCTCTCTCTCTGTTAGGACTCCATATTATAATTACAAATCATAATAGATAGATAGATAAATAGATAGATAGAGAGACAGATAGAAGCAGGAAGTCGGATGATGAGAAGGTACTGTGTCTGCAAGAATCGAGCAATGTTAAACATGCTTACACACTCTTAACTCAAGAAATGCTTTATAGGCACACGACAGCGCCTAGTGACCATACACGCACATACACACATACTCACACACAGGCTTCTAGAACTTTCCAACCACAGTGGACACACGTGACACAACCCCTGCTACACCAGAATTTAGGAACGAGAGCTCGGAAGGAGAGAGGCCATAGAAGCGGCAGGGTGTAGGGAGAAAGGTTTAGCAACTTGGAAGAGAGAGAGAGAGAGAGAGAGAGAGAGAGAGAGAGAGAGAGAGAGAGAGAGATAGCGGGACTCTACTTTATACTTCGCTCTGTGTGAGAGACTTGTTAATATTTCCAAGACAAATAAAAATAGTCCCATACTATTCTTTACCTCTCCTGTCATTTGAATGACAAATGGGAAAGAAGATTATCTACTTACAAAGCTACTCAAGTATAACAACTGCTCGTCCACAAGTCTAATATATATAACTTCTCTACAAGTTTATACAAAGTCGTTTTATATATATATATATTTATATATATATATATATATATATATATATATATATAATATATATCTATATATATATATATATATATATATATATATATATAGATGTGTGAGTCTCTGTGGTAGAGTGGTAGAGTGTGCGTTTCGTTCACGGGTAGACCAGGGTTCACGCCCCGCCAGGGTAATAAACTTTGGGAGTGTTCACCCGGCCACGTACTGCATTGGCGGGCACAAGGGGTGCTGTGGTTGAACCAGTGTCGTTTACTGTAAAGTATGCTTGCACCCAGTCAGCTTGCGTGGGCCGATTACACTTGGTTCACAGACTACATACACATCCAAAGCCACTCCAGCACAACAGTTACACTTACAAGCACTTTTCACCCTACATACAATCTCTACCAGACAGCCTAAGCCACTTGGTAGAGATACATTGGCTGTATCGTCCCGACTTCGGTCGGGATAGGCCGGTCCTGCAGTGGATACTCAAACGGCTGATGATGATGATGATGTATGTATGTGTATCAACTTTAACATACGGATAGGAGACTATGGTGTGGCATGAAAATGAAAAGTCAGGGATAAAAGCAGTGTAGATGGGACTGCTGAGGAATGTATGTGGCGTACAGAGAGCGGATAGGATACGGACTAATGTGATTTGTGAAAGATGTGTAGTGAGGAGGTCTGTGGACGCCAGAATCAAAGAAACTGTACTAAGATGGTTTGGTCATTTGGAGAGAATGGATGACAATAAAATGGTGAAAAAAGGCATATATAAACGAATTTGAAGGAGGAAGGAGGCGAGCCAAGAAGAAGGTGGAGGGATATGGTGGATGAGTGTATGAGGAAGAGAGATATGGAAGTTGATACGGCTAAGGGACTGACAAGAGACCGAGTTGGCTGGATGAATTTTGTGCTCAGAAGCTCATGACTAGGGATTTGACACCCCCTTGTAACGTGACAGCTTTCGGACTGATTCTGTCAGATTGATATATGTGACGCTACAAAACGTGGCGAAAATTTTTTTGCCTCTCTGTGGAACCTGGAGTCCGTGTGCTTGAATGATGAGTTAATGGAATCGTGGCCCATTGAACTGGGCAAACGTAGGCTGTCTGGACGTTGCTACTCCTCACCCTGCCCTAACGTGGGGAGGAGCCGGGTGATGATGATGATGATAAAAAAATAGGTACAACTAGCCAGCTTTACACAAGCCAGCATCACCCCAGAGATATTGATAAACTGCTTAGTTTTAAATTATAAAATATAAAACTAATGAAATAATTTATTGATCAAGTGAAAAATGCAACAAATAATGTAAAAGAAAAAAAAAAAAAGGAAAAGATGTGGCTTACCACTCAGCATACATCAGCAGTCAGATAATACTATACGCAGAGGTAACCGTCGACCATCGACCACCTACTTGCCGGTCTTGCTCTTCACAATCCTGTCTTCTCCTGCCCTTGCCGCCTTCCTCTCGATCATCACTTCAACAACTTCCAACAAACCGTTTAGCTCACGCTAGTCTTCTTCACCCCTGCGTTACCTCTGGCGGGCCCACAGACCCGATCCTCCTACGGGAGGTAAATCTACAACAACAACAACAACAACGTTGATCTCACATTAATGTTTGAAAAATTTATATAAAGGCTTAAAAGAATGGCTTTAAGAAAGCAGAGTGGATAGGTGGAAGGGTCACGTGTCATTTAACATTTTTTCCAATATATGCGCCGTTTCTGAGATTTAGACAACGTCATCTGCAAATCTTAAATGGTTTAAGTTTTCTCCATCAATGTTCACATCTTTGTTCTCCCATTCCAGCTTCCTGAAAATACCTTGGAACAGTATTTCCCTGATGCACGCCTTTTTCAATCTTAGAGAGAGAGAGGTATATGAGAGAGGGGGATGTGAGTTGGGACCGGGGCAGTGAAATGGCGGGGGACAGGGCGACTTGGAGGCGATTAATTTGTGGCCACCCCGAACGGGATTGAGGCGTCTGGCAATATATACAGATAGATAGATAGATATAGATATAGATATAGATAGATAGATAGATAGATAGATAGACAGATATATATATATATATATATATATATATATATATATATATATATATATATATATATATATATATATATATATATATATATATATATATATATATATATTTCTGAGTCTTTATGTAACGTAACTGTAGCAGTTCCCACTTTTCAAAATGATGTTTTTGTGCAATTTCGAAATGTTCCCGCTTACAACTTGTTCCCGCAATGAATTTTTTATTGCTTTATGCTCATTGAGTCGAAAGCCTTTTCGTAATCGACAAAATCTGATTACTGTGGTTTATTATGTTAAGTAATTTCTCCATTAGTATTGTGTATATAGAATCAGTAGCTGGATAACTGCTTCGGAATTCTGCCTGCCTACAAGGTTGGCTTTCTTCTAATTTTGTTGTTATTCAGTTGGTAGGGACTTTAGTGAAGAATTTGTAAATACGTGGTGATAAGCTATTAGGACGATAGTTACTAAGATCTTGTGAGTGACCTTGCTTATAAAGCAAAATAAGTATTGAATTACGCTGTTTTCGAATTTCTTTTACTATATATTGTGGAAATAAGTGGGCGAGCTGGTATTGAATTTCTCCTGCATTGAGCATTTAATCTGCTTCCATTTTTCTCCTGGGGCCTTTCCTCTATTCATACATTTAAGACAAATGTGTACTTCATCTGGTGTTACCTCTAGTATTTCACTTCCTTCAACTGCAAAATTAGTTATCTGTACTATAGCTTTGATGTAAACAGTTCTTTGTAAAACTGTACAACTCTCTTCACCATCTCTTTGCACTTAATGACAGCACAATTTTTGTCGCTCAGATGTGTATTTTTTTTTTCCTAGTGTCATTTTGCTTCGGACTTGTTTCTCTAATTGTTATCATTTTTTGTTTCCTGCTATCTGATTCATGTTCTTTCGATTTTCTTTTCTTCACTCTGTCTCTTATTGACAAGCTTATTTAATTCGCTCTATCTGCTTCATGTTTCTTTGTTTTTACGTTCATCTCCTTTCTTCTTTTCATGAGCAAGAGGTTCATTTGTGAATATTTGTTAACTTCGGTTGTATTAGCTTTCCCTACTAGGCTACCTCTGTTGATTCCCTTAACAATGCCACGTTATCATTGAACTCGTTAGTGTCATACTCTGCATTCATTAGAGTCCGAAATCCGTTATATATTTCTTACTGAAAGGGGAGCTTTGCTTTCGCTTTCTTTCACTGGACAAACTCTTATATTTTTTACCTTCTATCTCAGTTCTGCAACTGAAACTGGCTGTGCAGATTATCATTCTATTGGCACTTCCTGTATTAACATTGTTGATAGCTGAGGCACTAGTGATCCCGCTGTTCTTGTCTACTATAATGAAATCAATTTCATTTCTTTGTTTCACCATTTGGGCTTCTCCAGGACCATTTTCTCCCTGCTCTTTTGTCGAAGGATGTACTCATTGTTCTCTTTCATACATTTTTTGCAAAATATACCTCCATTTAACCTCTGTCATTCCTCTTTCGTACTCCAAAAATTCCAGTATATGCCTCTATTTTCTTATTTGCCAACTTTTTCTTCAGCTTTGCTTTGAGATGCGTGTGCATATATAGTACTCTGAGGGTGCATCTTTTGTATAGTCTAATTAGAATCCATGCTATTCTGTCAGACATGCTACTGAATTTAACAGCTTAATTACAAATCCTTCAACCCTAATTCTTTCATTCTGCTTTCCTTTAGAGTAAAACATGTGGTTGCTGTCTTGGAGCTTAATTAAATTTTCTTTTCTGTGGGTTTCACTCGACCTATAGCATCCCAACTAATGTTTTCTAATCCAATCATTAAGGTATGAAGTTCTTTATCTTCTATGAAGCTGCTTACACTGTATGTACAGATTTTCATGGATTTAATATGTTCTAGTTTGCCGAGACAGTGCCTATCAATAGTCAATGGCACACTGCCCGTATGTCAGTATGGTTAGACCTTTAGTAGACGATGATTCAAGGGGAAAGCCCTTAAAATCATTACCAATAAAATTCATGTATGGTTGGGATGATAACCTCACGCCCCTGCCACATAGTTTCTGGTGAGAGGTAATGTTTTTGCCCCCTTATTCACTATATTACTGTAAGTGGAGCCGTATATGTATATCAGGAGTTCTATGGTCTGCACTGTCTAAAGACGGTGTGCTATATATGAGTATCAATGAGACGCTCCCCTATCATCCACCAGTGGGCAGGTGTGTGTGTGTGTGTGTGTGTGTGTGTGTGTGTGTGTGTGTGTGTGTGTGTGTGTGTGTGTGTGTGTGTGTGTATCTGTTTAGATAGATAGATAGATAGATAGATAGATACGAGTATTATGCCATCTGGCGATAAACATTCCGTCCCTGACTCCTCGCTTTGCCAAGTTGAAAAAGAAGTGAGAGAGAAAAATATGAATCTGGCCGTGAGGGATGTAAAATGCTGAATAAGGAGGGGAGTGTTAGAAATACGCAAGGAAGGTGAGACAGATGTGGGGAACTGAAAATAAGATTAAACTGGCAGAGATATTAATGTTGAAACGGGTGAGGGAGAGAGATAAGAAGACGGTTGAAGAAGCAGGTAGGAAAACTGATGAAGGGAAAAACAATTGAAAAGAAAAGACTGGGGAAAACACGGCGGTGGGTGGGGCAGGGGAGGGAGAGGAGGAGTAGAACAGATGGAAAGGGAAGTGAAGCAGGAATGATGTAAGAGAAGAGGGGAGGAGAAAGTGAGGGAGCGTGTGAGAAATGAGAGTAAGTCACG
The DNA here is from genome assembly GCF_032717465.1 of Coenobita brevimanus. Lineage (NCBI taxonomy): Eukaryota > Metazoa > Arthropoda > Malacostraca > Decapoda > Coenobitidae > Coenobita > Coenobita brevimanus. The sequence continues at coordinate 20,977,427 of NC_137053.1, read as the reverse complement.
ATAAACTCAGCCAGTGGGGTGGTGAGGAAGGCCAGGAGGAAAAGGTAAGAAAGGAAGTTTGAACAGAAACAAGCGGGAACATTCAGAGAGCGCAACACCCTCACCAATCAACTGGTTTAAGGGCCGAACATTTGCTCTGCCACGGGACTTTCAGAATGGACCGGTTGTTCCCAAGACAGAATTTCTTCGTCCTCCCCTAATCCTTAACCTTCCGTCAAGTTTGGGCCAAATCGTATCAAAACTGAGGTGACATTGTTCTGTGAACCTGAACTTTGTCCCCCTCCCTTTTTTTTTTTACCTTTATCTATGATTCTTTTCAAAATTAAATCCCTTTATCCATGTCTCAACTTGCAGCATTCCGTAATATTTGGCTTACAAAGGAGAAAAATTGTTTAAACTGACCTTCTCACGTGGCCTTTTCTGTTGCTCTATTGTTAAAAAGGTGTAAACTCCTTGGGTTTACCCTTCCATCAAACTTGGTTTATATTAAATAAAAATTGATCCGTTTTACTCACACAAAAACACGGTTTGACCTTTGGTCTTACCCTTTGACCTTGACCACTGACCTCTAGGTTTGGTCTAAACTGGATAAAACGTTTAAGCAGCTTTGCTAGGACAAATATTGACTTAATCCTGTAATCTTTACCCTTCACACATTGCTTTTCAGAAACAATATCTTAACCCCTTGGCTAACAGCTAACTTCACCACATCGCCATTTTTTTTTTTTTTTTTTAATAATTATATTTACACGAAAGCGGGCGCAAGTAAAGTATTACACACGCCAACTCTCATTTGCCCAGTGCGAGTTTAACCAGAAAGGAAAGAGGCAAAGGAATTAGGGAAAGCGAGAAGAAAAATCATACAAAAAGAGAGAAAAGGCAGGCAACGAAATACATGCAATGAAAGGAGGAGACATGAAAAGAGAAAATAAAATGTGAAGGGCTGGTGAAGAAAGTACAAAATGCAGAAAAATGGGACAATGAACACAAATTCAAGAAGGATAAATGGAAAGGATGGACGGAAAGCTAGAACTGCAATTAAATGGAAAGAAATTGAGGGCAGAAAAACCAAAGACACACAAAAGAGGAAAAGGAAACCTGCAAAGTACCATGGAAAAGTAAGGTAAGGGATGGAAAAAGGGAGTAAGAAAAGGGGAGGAAAGAATGGAGTTGAACAAAAAGAAGAGGCGAGTGATAATAAATATTATAGGAAAAAAACAAACCAAGGAAGCCATACAAGACATGACAAGAATCAGATAAAAGAGAAAGATTGAAGAAGCGATGGATGAAGAAAAAATGAATAGTAGAGAAAGGAAAGAAAATCAAAAGAAAAGAAGACGAAAATAGAGGAGACTAATAGACGAGGAATGGGGAAGTGAGAGATATGAAGGAAGGGATGGGGAAGGGAGGGATGGAACAAATCGGAATGAGAATGGGATGATCAAACAAAGAAGGATTAAAAATAGATGAATGAAAGTGCTCCTGGGCCCTTCGGGCCCCTCGCACTTGCTCCTGCGGAGGGCTCTCGCGCTGCTGTAATATATTTTAGTTATAGCTGTGGGCAAAAAATTCTACGGAGATCCTATGCCGGGCGCTTGGAGCAGTGTTTTTGGTCAAAATGTGATTGCTCATTAAACATAAAAGTTTTTCAATCGTGATGGGACCAAGTTTTTTCACACTAGCGAATTTTTTGCGATTTTTGTGTCAATTTTGGTGTGATTTGAATGTGCAGTTTCGGCTGCCCAAAATACACACACTCACACACACACACACGGCTAGTGCTATAGTATATTAGAAGGGTAGAGATGAAAAGGAGAAAGAATTAAAAAGGTAAGTTAACAGAAAGAGAAGGAAGAAAAGAAGACTTCAAGAGGGATCGCGAAAAAGGGGTAAGCTAGCAAACAAATTTAAAGGTGTAGATGGAAACAAAGCACACACACACACACACACACACACACACACACACACACACAGGGAGAGAGAGAGAGAGAGAGAGAGAGAGAGAGAGAGAGAGAGAGAGAGAGAGAGAGAGAGAGAGAGAGAGAGAAATAATGAGGATGCGAGTATTTACCTAGCTCATGGAGAGAGAAAGAAAAAGTTAAACAAATACAGTAGGTATGAAGAAGGAAGAAAGCATTTTAACTTTTTCATCATGATAACGTCTTTACCTCCTTTCAGCACAATGAATTCTGTGTTATTTGTGATAACTGTACATGAGTTAATTTTACATAAGCAATACCTCTCATACGAATGGGTTATCGAAGCTAAAACAGAGTACACAAGATCACAAACTTGAATAGTTTCTCCCAACATGAGGAAAATACAACAATAAAGACATCCTTATTTTGAATAGGCTGATTTTTTTTTTTTCGTTACCTTAATCAATTTATAAAGCTTACGAAACACAACGATGGAGTTAAAGGAGTTATATAATCATTTCATGGTAAGATATAATCCCTAAGCCCCATACACTTGCAAGTGTACATCAAATGTTATCGTAATGAAAAGTCCGAGAAAGCTAAGTTTACAGGAGGTATAAAAATGACGGCATATATCAAATGAGAGATGACTGGGAAATTAGGAAGCTCTAACGAAAAGGAGAAAAGATAGAACGTACTGGAATATGATGATGGATGAGGCTGACGCAGAAAGAGGAGACAGGGAGAAGAGGAGGAGAAAATTTCAGGGAAATGAAATGAATTAGTGCAAGGATGCAGGACTTGAGGCTGTATTAATTATCGCCACCCTGGGATACTGTCTACAGTTCTATCTTATTAGTATATTTTTCTACTCACGGCCCACTAATAGTAACGTGTATGCAGGATAAATCAGGGGTTAATCTTTTGGATGTAAGGATTTCTCTTGACTGATAGACATCCTTTGGTCCGAGTCGAAGGAAAATTTCCAAGTGTTCCAGTGTACAAGCAGCAAGGAAATTATTATAATTATTTTTTTTATTTTTTCCAATTTTTTTTACGGCTTTGAACAGTGGGATTTCCTTTAGTTGTGCTAAATATTTCAGCGTTAGTCTTGAATAAGCTATGCAAGTACACCAACCGCAGAGAAAGAATTAAAGACTTACAACAGACAGAGTACTTAGGTTCACAACGCAAAGCAAATCAGTAGTGACGTTCTTGCAGACTTCATAATTATATTCTCGCAAATGCAATTCATCGCTGAAACGGAGGACAGGAGAACTGGAGATGAGGTTCGGAAAAGGTTGGTAGGGTATAGGGTGGGAAAGGAATGGGGATTAGCTGGATGATTATAGGGTGCTTAAGTCAGCAACTAAGGACGATGAACGGTCTGGGGAAAGGAACGGGGATTAGCGGGATGATATAGGGTGTTTGAGGCAGCAGCTAAAGACGATTAACGGCTAGTGTCATGCTACCCTTTGTCAAATGTAGAGGCCCGATACTAGGACACAGGTAGAATGGTGGTTGATGTGACCGACTACATGCTGCTCACCCTTCAATCCCCGCCTTACTTCACCCACCCTAGCTGCCTATTTAAGGATTCAAACCTACTGTACAATAGATGCTAAAACACACGACCGTCATTTTGACTGTAGCTTTTGAAAGAAAAACACACACACACACACACACACACACACACACACACACACACACACACACACACACACACACACACACACACACACACACACACACACACACACACACACACACACACACACACACACAAACAAATGCTGAGTGCCTCCAAAAGTTGTCCTTTATTCAATGATATCTGAGAAGAAGGATTTATTTATTGATTTATTTATTTTTTGCACGGCATAAGCCTTTGAGAATTTTTTGTAGGTGGGGACGCTCATCATTCGCTCACTCGATATAGCGCTGCTCTCGGGTGACTGCCCGTTCCTTTCTTCCTTCTTTCTTTCCTTCCGTCCTCCTCTGTCTTGCTTTCCTTCATTCTTTCCTCTTCCTTGTGCCTACGGGTGTCTCTACACTCCCTCTTCTGTCTTTTTTCCCTTCATTCTTTCCTCATCCTTCTGTCTATGAGTGACTCTACACTGAGTGACAAGCCAAATGGTTTCCTGTACACCAGGTAACCATTTATTGTATTGGGTGGTAACCATATAACCAAATTATGGTGCTTGGTGATTTAATGGGTAATTAAGGAGCTCCAATAGGATTCAGCCAGTGCAGGTTTATATCCAAGGGATGTTGGGGTTTATTACTCACGTAATGCCACTCAGGGATGAGTGACGCTGGTCACTTATCTTAAATGTCAGGACCAACTTGCCAAGCCCCGGGCCCCTACGGTCTTCATGGGGCAGCACAGGATTAGATGATGATGATGATCATGATGATGATGATGATGATGATGAAAAGAGTTGGTAAAACTCTTTTAGAAAGAAGAGAGAGAAAAAATTGGAATATCGGGAAATAATTGAAGAGACGATAACACCTGTGACAAAAAAAAAAAAAAAGTAAAGGAAAAAAGGAATGAACAAGAGAATTTACTGAAGAAGACCAAAGTTAAGAAAACTTTATTGACAAAGCGAAAGTAGATAGATCAACATATTAATGCTCTAAAAAGAAGACTACAAATAAGAAAATGACCTGACAAGCCCATAAAATTCGAACAGACAAAAAACTCAGTAATCTTCCTGGAATACATGAAAAGCTACAATAAAAAGAACAGAGAAACCGAGAAAGAAATATGTCAGAAGTTGGCGAGATTTGACGTTCATCAATTAAGGTTCTCACGATTTGAACTGCATGAAAACTTACTATAGAACTGGGAAATAACTTTGCAACGGAAGGGAAAAAGGAGTAGTAAGAATGAATAAGAAGAGGAATCGGGGAGTTGGGTGCTGCATCATACAAGAACGATAACTGCAACATCAGCCGCAAAAAGGACGACAACAAAGAACTACAAAAAACAACAGCAACGCTGTAAATACAAGGGGGAGTACAAAAAAAAAAACACACAATAAAAACTGCAATAGTTATACCAACAGTAGCATCTACTTCTAAAACAAAACACAGTATCAATAACAGCAAGAAGGAGCACTCATAGTGCAACACCCGCGACATCCATGTGCTCTATGGGCCAAACATTTGCCTTGAGTCTTTAACCTTCAACCAATATCTCTCAAAATCTAATTTTTTCAGTCTTTCCTAACGTGTAACATTTCCACCTAGTCTGATCAAAATAACATCAGGCGTGTTTGAACTGGCTTTCTCTTTTGCCCTTGACGGTTCATCTTTCGCTGACTTTGACCTTTGAATAACTATTCTCAGAATCAAATCCCATTATCCATGCATTTCAATTAGCCATTCCACAACGTTTGGTGCAAGTAGAAAAAATTTGAAATAATAAGTTCACCTTTCCATGTGATCTTCACCTTTGACCTACTGTTTAGTTTGACAAACAGATGGACAACTTTTTGGCTGATCCTTCACCCTTCCACCAAGTTTGGTCTAATTCAGATCAAAACTGTTCAAGTTACATTTTTTACAAGGCCCTGTGACTGGCTAAGGTGAGGCTCGCGGAAGCTCACTGGCCAGGTGGAGTTACGAGGTAAGGGACTACTACTTCATAGGTCAGCGCATTAGCTGAGTCATGGTGGGACACGGTACCATCTGGTGCGTGACTGGCCGCGCACCTGTGATCTGCCCGCGTCGACTACAGGCGGACGACAATGCAGCGTCCCTGACCACGTTTATACTGCTGGCCGCGTGGTGCATGTATGATGTCGGGATACATGTGCGATGCATACAATAGTGCAGGGATAGGCGTGTGGTATGTGTGAATTGTGGAGGTGGATTGCCACACATCCCTTGCTTTTGAGTTTCATTCCATTATTTCTAGTCGCATTATCATCCTGTCTCTCGAATAAATTATCATATCAAACAATGTCACGTCTGCTACAGTATGAATTTTAAACAGAGGTCGCTTTTTTAGAGAAAACATATTCAGTTTCTTAAGTTGCTCCTCGTTGGGAAAATTTTGCAGCAATGGGATCATTTTCGTGGCTCTGTGTTGCATTCTTGTGTCTGTCTTCCTTCATAATAAGATTCGAGGACCATTGGTGTACACAGTATTCTAGATGTTGTCCAAGTAATAGCGTACAAAGCTTAGAGCTTATATAAGGCGTTGCAGTATCAAAATTCCTTGCGATGAAGCCGGGCATTTTATTTGCCTTGCTACTGGCTGCTATACACTTGTTTCTTTGAGGTCGTTACTGATAATAACTCCAATATCTTTTCGTCTTTTACTTCCGTTAGTCGGGTATTGAGCATGCGATATTCATATTTGATGTTTTTGTCGCCAAAGTGCAGTACCTTACAAATATCAAATATAAGTTTCATCTGCCATTATCCACTCCAATGTATTAACTTATTCAGGACTTTTTGTATAGATTTGCTGTCAGCTTTGGTAATTACTTTGCCTCCAATCTTCGTGTCATTTGCAACAATCACATTCTTAGAAACGAGTTCATTCTCTGGATCACTGAAAATAATAGTGACAATAACTGATCCTTGAATTGTGCCTTGAGGAATTCCGCTTGTTATTTCTATCAAATCTTGTGATTCGTCATTCATCACTACACGCTGCTTGCGATTCGTTAACCAATCACCAGTCCATGAATATACTTTATTACAGAAGCCGTGGTCTTTTAGTTTTTCCAGTAATCTTAGGTGGGGGACCATATCAAATGCTCTCAAGAAATATATGTACCGGTAGCTAAATGACAGACGATGATATTTTTACTTTCCAGTTAATGCATATGTTTGTAAATAATTCACGCAGATTTGAAAAGCATGCGTTATTATTATCAAACCCGTGTTGATTACCTGTTATAAGCTTATGCTCATTAAAGAACACGATCATTTTATCTCTAACGTTTTTTTCCCGTGACCTTACAGTTCTCATGTTAGGCTCATAGGACGGTAGTTTGTGGAGCGTTTTTAATCTCTTTTTTAATGAAAATTATTTATTAGCGAGATTCCATTGACTAGGTGCTCTACATTCAGTTAATGATTCATTGAATTTTTAGTTTTAGTAAAGGAGACCTTTCTGTAACATTCGAGAAGTATGCGAGGAAATAATTATCTTGTCTGGGCCAGTTCTTTTATTTGAGTAGATTTATCGAAAATAATTTAACACTTCATGTCCTGTTACTTCATTGACCGATAACTTATCATCTTCTGGTCCTGAAAAAAAAAAAAAAAAAAAAAACCGAATGCAGATTGGAAATGTTTATGCTGTTTTCTTCTGAGGAAGGGGTCGTGCAGTGTTGTTGCTATGGTTTGGTTATCATCGACAAGATCACAGTCCGTCCTTAGTAGGGGGCCTATGTTATCTTCTTCATTTTTCTTACGCCTCAAATAATTAAGAAAAAACTTAGGGCTTGAGGATCCCTCACGAGACATTTTTGCCTTTTTATTTTCGTTTAGTTTTCCGAAAAATTTTCTTGCATTGCCACTGTAATTTACGATATTCGATACTGCCATTGTGGTTTTCTGTATTTTTATATTTTTGGTATGTTCTTTTCTTGCAACCGATGACTTCTTCAGTATTCTTCGACATCCAAGCCGGTTTATTAATTTCTTAGGTAAATCTTGGTTTATTATTTGTTTGATAGACATCAGTTGATCTGTGAATAGTTTCCCCATTTCTTCGACGTTATCCATCTGCAGTAATTAAGTCAAGTTGGTGTTGGAAATTTCATTCTTCATTACCGAAGTAGCTCTTTTTTAAAAGGTAAGAAATTAATCGACTATTTATATTGGTTTTACATTTGATGTTCACTCCAAGTAGAATGATATTATAATCGCTGTCACTAAGATTTTCACCAACATCACACAAATTTATTGGCCACTGTTTGTTGCTATGACAAGGCTGAGTGTTTATTACCACACGTCGGTGTATTCACTGCCAGACTTAAAAATGCATCTTCTGCCAGTTTTTTGTCTGCACAGGAATTCTTCCAGTTAATATACGGATTATGAAGTCACAAACATAGCATCATCTATATTTTCTATTACTACTTTGATTTCGCAGTACAGTAACTTGTTGTTTTCCTCCGCTAACGTGGGTGGTCTGTAAAGTAAACCGAAAAAAATGAGTTTAATACTCTGTGAAAATTTCAACATTCAAAGAATCGTATGTTTCACATGTTTAGCATATTTTAAAGGCTTACCCTTTTACTTTAACCAAGTGAGTAGACTTCCAGCGCAAGGCACATTTACAATTATATATGATGTGTGGACTATGGACGTGGTTCTTAATATGTTGTGTGGTACTAGAGTCTTGCGGTACCAAGAGGTTTGTGAAATACTTAAAATTTTATTGTTTTCCTTTAGAACACAATAATATGTTTTTGTTATCATCTTTTGCTAGATTAATTATAACATTTCCAAATTCCAACTAACTTAGCTAAGATTATTATGCTCTCAAAGGCGACAAAAATGCATACGAGACTCCCAGATTCATTAGTGTTCTTTTATTCCATTATCCTTGAAAAAACTTCTTTTTTCAGCCATGATAATTTTCTTGTTTTATTTTTCGCTATTTTCACGTTAATGAGCTATTATCTAAAGATTCCAATACATACTTTTATAGGCCTCAGAAAGCCCTTAAAAGTACTTAATTTTCAAAAATTTTCCGGGGGAGGGGGGCTGTGAGCCCCCCCCCAGACTCCCCAGCTTAAGAGCCTCGCTTCGCTCGCCTCCCACCATATTTACAAGCCTCTATAGACATCTTTCTCTCGCCCCACCCTTGTGAACTTTCTGGTTACGCCCCTGCACTTCTGTGGATGTTAAATGTATGTTAGAATTCTCCTGTCGGTGTCGTACAGTCGGTATTTTTCAAATATTTTTGTTTTATTGTGACACTTCTCGAAACAGGCGTTTATCACGAGGGTTTAACCATGATTCCGTAATCATAATTATGTTGGGATTTTCTGAAGTTGCATAAGTCATTAATTCGTCTCCCTTTAAAAAAAATACACAAGAACGAGAAGATGGGCGGCAAGGAGAGTGACAAATGTAAATAGGATCTATGTAATATTTAAAATATGAATGAAACAAGAGAAGAAAATTACTAGTAGTGAGCGGAAGGATACTGAAAGAGAACAAAATTGGAAAGGAAAAAAAAAAATAATGATTCAGCTGTTGAAATAATCATTTTTTTCACCACACACACACACACACACACACACACACACACACACAATCACAAGGACAGCACGTAGAAAATAAAAGAACGAAATTCATAACATTGCTTCATAAGTTCATTTTTCCATCACTCCCATTGCTGCCTCATCATCGTTAACACTCTCTCTCTCTCTCTCTCTCTCTCTCTCTCTCTCTCTCTCTCTCTCTCTCTCTCTCTCTCTCTCTCTCACCAACTATTCTATGCTTTACATATCTTTCCCATCTGTTTTTGTCTCCCCCACTAATTCCCCTCCCTCACACATATCTATCTGATCAACTGTCACTACCGTTGTACCTTTGACATTCACCTGTCTGTCTCATCGCATGCCCATGCCCTTTTTCAGCACAGCTACGACCTTCCCCAAACAAATACTTCCACCAGTAGACAACATTCTGCACCAAATCCCTCTCCAACTTCACACCGAATTCCCATATTACACATTCTTTTCCACCTACCTTCTTTCGCCCACATTTTTTCTTTCTCCACGCATACATCATTTTCCCTGATACCTCACTTGCCTTTCCACGCCTACCAATCTCATCATGTACCTTTTGTCTCTGATTATCTTCATAAACCTTCCTATCTCACTATACTTTCCTCTTTACAGTACATTACGCGTCTACCACACCACTCCTGCCCCTCTCATCACATCTGCCTTCCTAGAATTATCTGCTTCCCTTGCTCATTATACCTTCCCCACACCTGCCTCTAATACCAGCACAGAGGCTCGCTCACAACATCTGCTTCCCATACCACATATGCCTCATTAAGAAGAGGTAAATGAGTAGACTGGTGTTAGCTGGACCGTGAAATAGATCACTTATTTGACGGGTAGTCACAATCTTGTGACACGCTCTTTCACAGAGTTTTAACTGATGTTTTTCAATACCCAGCTACATTTCATTAACACATTCCTTCTATTACCGACGCAGTAATAAGGAATGAAATGAATTTACCATATTTCAGTACAAACGTTTTTGTGTTACTGTCCAAACGGTAACAAATGAATGTATGAGAATGTGTTATGTTGTGCGGGAGATATTATCATGAGTATTTATGTATGTATGTAGGTACCTAGATAGTTCGAAATATGCCTCCCTCATGTCCAGAGACGCACAAGCACACACGCACACACACACACACACACACACACACACACACACACACACACACACACAAACACACACACACACACAAAGAGAGAGAGAGAGAGAGAGAGAGAGAGAGAGAGAGAGAGAGAGAGAGAGAGGCTCTTGGTCATATAACCATTTCTAAAGACACAGGGAAGAAAACCGAAAACAATAGCATCGCTATATAACATTCTTACATAATTTTCATAGCCTTACCCTAACCCTAATGCACAGCCATTTCCCCCCCCCCGTCTCTCTCTCTCTCTCTCTCTCTCTCTCTCTCTCTCTCTGTTTCCATCTTCTTTTCAGCAATATCTGGCCTCCTTATATCTTCCGGTGTCTCCCTCGGCAGCTCATCTTTCTCTTCCCCTTACCTCTCTTATCCCCCACTGTTTTATATCTTCATCAGTTACCTCCCATCTCCCTCAGAAGCGCATCTTCTCTCTCTCTCTCTCTCTCTCTCTCTCTCTCTCTCTCTCTCTCTCTCTCTCTCTCTCTCTCTCTCATCCCCCACTGTTCTTTGTGGTGTGTCTTACACCTTCTCACCACACGTCCTATGCCTGGCACCCACTCTCCTCCTTAGACAGATGCTTCCCTTACCACACCTTCCTCCATTTACTCGGGACTTATCTTGGAAAGATCATATTACATCTCTTGTAAAATCTGCTTCCAAGAGATTAGGTGTGCTAAGCCGACTCCCTTCCTTTTTTACCCCTGCACAATTGTTGACCCTATACAGGGGTTTTATCCGCCCCTGTGTGGAGTACAACTCTCATGTGTGGGGAGGCTCCCCACATACAGCTCTTCTCAACAGGGTGGAGTCAAAGGCTAATCGTCTCATTTACTCTCCACCTCTTACTGGCTCCCTTCAACCTCTGTCGCTTCGTCGCACTGTTGCATTTTTATCTCTTTTCTATCGTTAATTCGATGGTCACTGCTCCCCTGAACTGCCTGCATGGATTCCTCCACCTCTACGACGAGCGCGTAGCACCCATCTAGCAGCAAACTCTCATCCCTTTTCTGTCCAACTCTCTAATGCAAGAGTTAACCGTTACTCACAGTCCTTCATTTATGAAACAGGTCAACTCTGGAACTGTCTCCCTCTGTCTGTATTTCCTGCTTCCTATGATCTCCAGTCTTTCCAATGCAGTGTGTCCAAGCATCTCGAAATGATCAGATCTTGAATTTGACCCTCTCTGGTATTTTGTTTTTCTTTTGGATGGAACAACAACTGCGGGCTCGCGGCCTTTGGTTCCTTCTTCCTCGCATTAAAAAAAAAAAAATACACCTCTGTCTCTCCACACCTACCTCCTTCATTATACTGTACATTTCTCACCACAGCACTTTTGCCTCACCTCTTCTGCCTCCCTCAACGTCTGTCATTTTCCATTCCACTTTCCTCTCCACGCACACCGACCTCCTTTAACACATAAATGGTTCAAGTAATCAATCACAGACTGTGAATGAGTCTGATGTAAATGAAAGTTATCAAGTAATACAATCATTTAGCAATTTATAAGTACTTTCCAATGGTCCGCTCTTATAAGTACTTTCCAGTGGTCCGCTCGAAGCACACCACAGATGCTCATAATGTTTGCAAAATTATTGACAACTGTTGTCAGTCATACGAAAAAAAAAAAATCTTCATCTAGGTCGTGGCATATGGCACTAACTGCATATGAATGTTGCAACTAAAGTGCAGTGCTAACAAGTTAACAAGTCGCTTGGATAAATATCTAGATTTTATTCCCTAGCTTATAACGCTGTCGGCTGCATGAATTAAAAAGGAGAAATACAAATGGCTGATTTCCTGACGTCCAAATCATGGAGAATAATATCATTATATAATTAATGTAACTCTTATTTACCAAATTAAAGCTGTGAAGAATAGGAGCTTTATTCATCATTACCAATGAAAATTTTCATCAAAGCTGCTTAGTTCTGCGAATATGCTCTTACTTTTTTTCAGTCTGGCTTTCTTAAGGAAATTGTGGGTGGGAAAACCGTTAGTTATAATACAGTCATTATTACTGGGCCACAGTAAAGATACCAAAATCAAATATTTTTTTTTTAACACAATCTCAAGGGTACCGAGAATCCCGTTGCTGTTTGTCTTGCTTTGTTCTTTTCTGTACTTTGTACTTATCTTCCTTCCTTCATGTATTACTTCTTCTCCCCCCACTCTTCCTTTCCTCCTCTTTTCACAGCTTCTCTTAGAAAAGTGTGAGTGTCGGCATAATTCAATTTTAACTTTTCCATCGTCCTCCCTGGCTTATCATATTTCCTGCTCACACCCTAAATATTCTTCCACGTGGGTGATACTTCTGCCATGCTCCCCTTCCTTCTCATCGCCCCTCAATACCCTTCCCCCTCTTCTCTCTCTCTCTCTCTCTCTCTCTCTCTCTCTCTCTCTCTCTCTCTCTCTCTCTCTCTCTCTCATTTTGTTTCATCAACCCCTTAATACCTATCCATCAATTTATTATTATTTGAGCGCAAGAGCGACAACACTTACGCCCAAATTCAATTCCCCAGCCCAGCAGGTGGGAGGGGGTAGTAGCAGATTAGATACGGGTAAATAAAAGGTGCCATGGAAAGGTAGGGAAGAGAAGGGAGAGAGGAGGGATGATTATAAACTAGCTGGAGGAAGGAAGAAGAAGCGCAGAAAATCAACATTAAGATAGAAGGAGAGGAGGAGTGGAAAGCAGGAAAGGGCGAAACAGCGACGCATGTGAAGCAAGGAGGGAGGGTATTGAGAAGGGAAAGGAAAATGGCAAGGATAGCAATACGGATAGAATGGATGCAATAAGTAGTAAGTAGAGTGAAGATGGATATGGGAAAAGGTATTACTGAGAATGGAGTAAGAAATACAGAGACGCAACAAGATGAAGGAATGGGATTTGGCAGGGGAAGCGGAAGAAATGGGAAAGGGAAATATGCATGGGGAAAGGAAATATGCAGGAAATAAAGTGATGAGTGAAGAAGTTATACTTATTATTGTTCATTATTTATGGTACATACCTAACCCATCGATGGATAAGTACATAAAAGATAAAATAGACCAAAGTAATATCGACAACAGAGTAACGACGGGAGAGAGAGGAGTGAATAATAAATGAAGTGAAATGTGAGAAGGTATGAATAATGAAAGAAACAGAAGAAAGAATACAGCTTTGAAATACAACCTACAGTGATTATATAAAGGCAGTATGTATACAAAGTTTATTATTCATCCTACTAACTGCAGTCCAACATAACTTAAACTACACTCCAATTAATTATCCTAAACTCCCATACACTGGCAACTCTTCACTTTTAGTACAGACATACAATATTTTGTCAACTATCTTACGTGTCGTATCAGGTTCAAAGCTCTAAGATAAACAAATGGTTTCTTTATGAAAACTGATAGCGGTCTTTAACATCTTAGTCAATGGACAGTCCTGCACAACGTAGCTTGCTGCACCTCTCCACACACTCAATGATTACATTAGGATTATATCTTTACAAAATACAAAACATGTCCTATTAAATGCAAATCAGTATATGTTAATTTCAACCTTTTGCCAATTAATTATCGTAACTTTCCATACACTGGCAACTCTTCGTTTTAAGTATAGACAGGCAAAATTTTATTAATTATTTTACTTGTCATTTCCGGTTCAGAGTTATCAGAAAACAAATGTTCTATTCTTGAAAATTTGTGGCAATTTCTAATGCTTTGAGTCATTGGACAATCTTGCACAACATGTTACTCTGCTTGCATTTCTCCACACGCACACAACCTCTCATCCAACGGCAAGCTCCCCCTCCCCCGCCTGCTCCACTTTCCTGTCTCACAGGCTAGGAAATGTCCACTCACACGCAAGTGTGTAAATTATAGCCTGTGTGTCTCATTAATGGCGTGTCTCTCTTCGGAAACAAAATGGAGAGAAATTTTGGATTTTTATCTTTATAAGTTATACGATTGGAGGAAATACTGTTTGCGATACGGTTTCTCACATTCTCCGTTGCCACACTCAAAATCCGTCACGTTAGTCGTTATAAATTCCCTAAACAGCCTGCTTGTAACAGTGTTTGTATTAGTAACAGTCTTGATTACATATAATAAAGGACCATCTTCATTCTGGGATCTCTCTTGCCACATGGAACGAAAGAAGTTGTTTATGTGTAACTAATTCATGTAAAGGCTGGTATCCTGATTCAACATAACGTACATCGTTACATGTAGATTTTCTTACCCCTAGTAATTTCTTTAAACTCCAGTAATATGATTTAATCAATGGTTTAAGATCTGCAACTATCCATGATTCGCATCCATAAATGAGTGATGACATCAGAACTGCCTCGAATTCTCTTCTTCTCACAATGAACGGAACATCATTATTCTTACCAATTAATGACACAAATTTAAGCCCATGTAGCATCATAGCATTAGCATGAGTTTTAATAGCAGACGAGGTGGAGCCATCACTCGTAAACGATGAACCCAAATACGCATACATATCTTAGCGTTCCACCACTATCTCGTTCATGACCAAAGGCACCGTGTCTGCATCACTACCATGAATCACAAAAAAATTATTTTTAGAGTGACTAATTTTCATTCCGTATTCGGTACAATAATTTTGAAGTATGAGATCATCTACCAAGACAATAAATAAGAGGCAAGAAGTAGGTGATCCCTGTCTAACACCAAGAGTTATTAAGACTAAGGCTGTAGCCTACCGATCCAGCTCTCTGTCACACTATACAGTACATGGCAACCAAGGCACACAGCATCACTGATCCACATCCTAAACGGCGTAACACTCTGAATAACGAATGCCCTGGTACAGTACCCTATCATAAGCTTGGGAGAAATCAATGAATGTTACGAACAGAGTTAACTTCTTTCTCCTAGCCATATCACATAACACTCTTAACGAAATGACATGTTCTAGGCCCGGCCGCATATGACCCTGGCAGTTGCACTGCCAGATTTTAATTATATTCAATCAATCAATATGTTCCAGGCATCTCCTCTTCTGGGCTCCTGCCTGCTTCTTATACGGTTTGAACCACTGCTTCAGTCTTGAACACAGGATCATGTCATATAATTTAGCGATACTGTTAATTATATTTATGCCTCTGTCATTCATAACATTACTCCTACCAACTTTCTTAAAAATTTTTATTAATTTGGTTCCTGACCAAACCAGAGGGCAGGCGCCAGAATAAAAGATATTGTTA
This sequence comes from Coenobita brevimanus, assembly GCF_032717465.1. NCBI lineage: Eukaryota > Metazoa > Arthropoda > Malacostraca > Decapoda > Coenobitidae > Coenobita > Coenobita brevimanus. Next base: position 20,961,876 of record NC_137053.1, on the reverse strand, counting down.
AACATAGTCGCTGGCAGAACAAATCATTGACCAGGTAGAATTTTTGGAATGCCTGGATGTAAACCACTAAACCAACCCCGAAGCCTTGTCTGATTTTAACAAGTTTGCTTAATCTTGGACTTCTAACTGGGAAATTGGTTCATCCAGTATCAATATGGACACATAAGTAGTAAAGTCACAGTCGGCGAGCCGCAAACCGTCAGAGGGGTTGAAAGTACTCTCGAAATATTCCTTGAACTCAATGTCGGATGGACAGATCTCTGACTTAGAAGCACGATCGTATTCCCCCTTCCAATTTGTAGCCCTCAATACCTGCAAATCATCTTGATTTTGAACAAGTTTTTGCCATCTCTCTAAGGTAGCGTTACCATCCTGTACCTGTGCCACTTGCGGCTCACGTCTACTGAACCTCGCACAGTGATATAATAACTCAGTCACATTACAGGAAGCATCGTCGATAGTATCTGATACGTCGGGAATATCGCTCAGCTCCAACCTACTTAGAAATGTTTCATCAACATCACTTATATGAACAAGTTCAACTGTGGCTTTCTTTTGAGCGAACCATTATAAAGAACTGCGTGATCCCCTAGGTGGTGAGCGCGATTACACATGCTCTTTAAGTCAACGCCAGGAATTGACAGGGTTACAACTATGCGTGCGTGATCTGATGGAAATGGATCATTTTGAAACACCGAGAACTCGCTCACCCCACCCACCACATAGGTGCTCACAGCACAGATGTATAATTCTGATATATCATCCTTCCTATAAGTTTTCTTACTCATAAAGTGCTTAATCTTTAGATTATTGATTAACACCAACATTGACTCTTTACTAATACTCGATAGAATGAAGGCGTTACCATTGGGTAAACGTACTGTACATCATCGTGTAAGACTGGGTAGGAATGTTTATTATGACCTGGTAACTCACCGTGGCTAGGCAATTCTCGAGCAAAATTTCCAGATCTATATCTCCTATTGTAACACACTCGTAACACATTTCACTTGTCTTTAATTTCTCCTGCACCGATGCAAATGAGTCAGAATATTACTGTAAGCCAGTTGAGGGTATATAACAAAATCCAAATAAATACTTTGGTACGCACCGAAAATGAATTCAAATTTGTTCCTCTATACTGATATATTGATGACAGTGTTAGATAAATGATTCTTCATTAATACCACTGCCTTTCCCCCCCCCCCCAACTCAGATGTACCTCTTACATCACTTTTATATGATACACACACACACACACATATATATATATATATATATATATATATATATATATATATATATATATATATATATATATATATATATATATATATATATATATATATATATATCAGCCTCTGTGGTACAGTGGTAGAGTGCGTTTTCACAAATAGGAGGACGAGGGTTCGCACACCGCCAGGGTAATAAACTTTGCAAGCGTTTTTCTGACCACGTACTGCTTTAGCGGAGATAAGGGATGCTGTGGTTGAACCAGTGTCGCATTATATAAAGTATAACTTGCACCCAGTCGGCTTGCGCGGGCCGATTACACTTGGTTCACAGACTACACACACACATCCAAAGCCACTCCAACACTACAGTTACAATTACAAGCACTTTTCACCCTACATACACTCTCTACCAGACACCCAAAGCCACTTGGTAGAAATATAATTATAAAACTGGAGAGCAGGAAAGAATATGGTGTCAATTCCTGATTCCCTCTTGGTCTTCAGTTATAGAGAGAGAGAGAGAGAGAGAGAGAGAGAGAGAGAGAGAGAGAGGTTGTAGATGGTCCGACCATCATCCACTCACTTGATGTAGTGCTGCCTACTTCTTCCTTAGCCTTTATCATCCTTTTTCTGTGTCTACCCTCCTCTCTTCCTGTTTCTCCCATCTTTCCTGTCACTTCTTATTGCTTTTCTTTCCTTTACAGGTGGCTTTACATTGAGTGACAAGCCAAATGGTTTCCTGCAAGCCAAGAAACCATTTACAACACTGGGTGGTAACCATATAACCAAACCATACGTGCTTCCTACGTGTCAACAAGTGGGTTGGTGGAAGGTTAGTGCCCCTCCCCGGGAAACAAATAACTCAAAGTCAAATGGCCACCCCTTATGACGTCTGGCAATGTGTGTGTGTGTGTGTGTGTGTATATATATATATATATATATATATATATATATATATATATATATATATATATATATATATATATATATATATATATATATATATATATATATATCATCATCATCATCATCAGCCGTAACTAGTCCACTGCTGAACAAAGGCCTCCCCCAAGCTTTTCCACGAATTCCTTGACTGAGCCAATCTTTGCCACGTTTTCCCTGCAAATTTCTCTATCTCATCTCTCCATCTCCTGTCTTGCCTTCTTCTGCTACGCTTACATTCCCTTGGTGTCCAGTCCGTCAGCCTCTTACTCCATCGGTTATCCCTTATTCTTGCTATATGGCCTGCCCACCTCCATTTCTGTTCTTTTATAACTTCTATAATATCTTTGACTTTAGTCTGCTCTCTCACCCAAGTTGATCTTTTCCTGTCTCTTAAAGATATTCCCAACATTGACCTTTCCATTGCTCTCTGAGAACGGATTAATTTATTTTCCATTGATTTTGTCGTTTCCATTTCTCACAACCATACGTCATAGCTGGAATTGGTCATTCGTTATATACTTTTCGTTTCATACAAACTGACAAGTTACTTTTCATAATGTCTCTGTGTTTACCGAAAGCTTTCCATCCAATTGTAATGCGTCTTTTTATTTCGCTATCATGATCTTTCGTTAATTTTAGTATTTGTCCCAAGTAGCTGTACTCCTTAACTTCTTCAAGAATTTCGTCGCTTATTCTGATAACGCTCTTTGGTGTTTGTGGATTAAACATTACTTTAGTTTTACGTCGGTTCATCTTCAGTCCTACTTTCAGACTTTCTCTGTTCAGGTCATTTAACATTTCTTGCAATGTCTCCGCTGTTTCTGAGATTAGGACAATGTCATCTGCAAATCTTAAATGGTTTAGCTTTTCTCCATCAATGTACACTCCTATGTTGTCCCAGTCTAGCTTTCTGAAAATACTTTCTAGGCATGCTGTAAATAATTTTGGTGAAATTGTATCTCCCTGACGCACGCCCTTCTCAATCTTAATTTTTTCTGAGTCCTTATGTAATTTAACTGTAGCAGTTCCGTCTTTATATACGTTTTCGAGCAGGTTTACAATGTTCTCATTCACTCCTTGTTCTCGCAATGAATTTATAATCGCTATGTGCTCCACTGAGTCGAAAGCCTTTTTGTAATCAACAAAACCTAGGCAAATTGGTTTATTATATTCTGTAGTTTTCTCAATTAGCTGGTTCATTGTATGTAGATGATCAATGGTTGAATACCCGCTTCGGAATCCTGCCTGTTCACGAGGTTGGTTTTCCTCCAAAATTGTTGTTATTCTGTTCGTAAGGACTTTAGTGAAGAGTTTGTAAATGACTGATAATAAGTTAATGGGTCGATAGTTACTAAGATCTTTTGAGTCACCTTTTTTGTAGAGTAAAATAACTATTGCATTACACCATGTTTTGGGAATTTTCTTCTGTTTTATACAGTGGGTAAATAAGTGAGCAAGCCTATTTTGTACTTCTACTCCGGCATCCAACAGTAAATCTGTTACTATTCCATCTTCTCCCGAAGCCTTCCTTCTTTTCATATTTTTAAGACAAATATTTACTTCGTCTGGTGTTACCTCAGGTATTTCACTTGTGTCAATTGAAAAGTTAGCTATTGGTACTACTGTCTTTGATGCATACAGTTCTTTGTAAAATTCTTCAACTCTCTTCACCATCTTATCTCTGCATTTAATGATTTCACCGTTTTTTTTCTTTCAGTGATGTCATTTGTTGCTTTCCTAGTGCCATTTTGCTTCGGACCTGTTTCAGACTTTCTCTATTTTTGATGGTTTCTTTGATCTGATCCATGTTTCTTTTTCTTTTTTCTTCCCTTTGTCTTTTGTTGATAAGCTTATTTAATTCTGCTCGTTCTATTTCATCTTTGTTTTTACTTTCCTTTCCTTTCGTTTTTTCATAAGCTCGAGTGTCTTGTCTGAATACTTCTTGGCTTTGATTGTATTAGGTTTTCCTACTACCTCTGCTGATTCTCTTAGCACTTTTGTTAGTCTGTCATTCAGCTCATCAATGTCACATTCAGCGTTACTTAGACCCTGAAAGCTGTTCCTCATTTCCAACTGAAAGGCTGCTTTGTTTTCATTTACTATTATTTGGCATATCTTTTTATCTTTAATCATATACATAATTAATATATATTAATACCCTTTTCACCACCGTTCCCTTATGTCCAAATTCCCTTGCTGTGGACTAACGTCTTTTGTTCCTTTGATTTCTTCATATCTTAGTGACAGGAAAATAAGTTTAAAAGTAGATGATGTATATTCCAATTTCCACTCAATTAACGCCGGCGTGCCACAGGGGTCAGTTCTGGCGCCAACCCTATTCCTGGTTCATATTAATGATCTCTAATCAGTCACCCACAATCCCATCCATTCATATGCAGATGATTCAACACTACATAGTTCATTCACACTCAGACACCCATTTACAAAGTTTAATATCTCTACCTCTCAACTCAGTACAGCCATCTCCATAAATCAAAACCTATCTACGATCAGTGAATGGGGACAAAACAACATGCTAGTAAAACTAAATATATACAATTTACTAATAGATAATAAATTGCCAGATTCGTACACTACTTTCAGTCTACTATATTCCCATCTCCAAAAGTATTGAAATTCTTGGCGTCTCACTTAACAATACCCTCAGCTGGACCTCTCATGTTAGATCACTTCCTAAAACCACCTCAAAGAAACTTGGTTTATTGTACAGTCCATAACTTCTTCACTGATGAGCAGTTGGCTATAATTTATAAGAGTCATGTGCACTCTCAGATTGAATACTGCTCACCCTTGTGGAATGGATGTGGAGAGGTTGCACAAAAACAACTAGATAAACTTCAGAACAAAACTGTTAGAAATATTGACAACCCTGCTATTACAAATAAACTACCTCCCCAATAAGTAAGAAGGAATGTTGCCTCCCTTGCAATATTTTACAGATATTTTATTGACAAAAGCTCAGACGAAGTTGCGTCCATGGTGTCATCTCTCTATGCGTTCCCTCGTGCTACTCGGGCATCTGGTAGTGCTCATGACTGGAATGTCACTCAGCCATATTGCAGAACTTCTGCCTTATCAGAATTCTTTCATTCCCCGAAATGCATCTCTCTGAAACTCGCTTCCACAGAGTTGTTTCCTTTCAAATTTCAACCCACAGCTGTTCAAGTCTAACTGTTACAGATATATTATGAACAGAGGACACCGGTAATCTGGTGTATGGATTATTTTTTTTATTCATTTGTTTTTCCTTCCTCTGTTCGTCATTAAAAAAAAAAAAAACTATTGTTATCCACATGACCATACCATCTGAGTACGCTCTCTTCGATTCTGGTATCCATCGACTTCTTCACTCCACATCATTCACGAATCACATTATTTCGTATTCTATCCACCCTCTGTACTCCACACACATTCCTCAGCGGTCTCATCTCCACTGCTGTTATTCTTGATTTTTCATTTACATGCCACACCATAGTCTCACATCCATATGTTAAAGTTGGCACTAACACTTCTTCATGTAAGCCTCGTGCAGCTGCAACACTCAAGTCTCTGTTTCTTATCAAGCCCTTCATTGTACCAGCTGCTTTCCTTCCTTGTGTCACTCTACTTTCAACTTCTTTTGCACATTTTTCTCTCTTTTCTATCACTGTACCCAGGTATTTGAACTCTCTCAGCAGTTCCAGTCTCACTTCATTCACTGTAACATCGCACGGAGAGTCACCTTCTTTCTCAATATCGATCACTGCACTCTTGTCTACATTTACTCTCAAGGCAAGATGCTCACAGACATCTGTAAAACTCTACACTAGCCTACCAAGTTTTTGTCTGGTATTTGCAAGCAGTACTGCATCATCAGCATACAACAAATTTGAGATATTCCATCCATCACCATTCATTACCAACGCTATCTCTCTCTCCATTACTCGTGTTTTTACTTCTCACATCACCCCCTCCATATAGATACCATGGGGACATCACACAACCTTGTCGCATGCCAGCACTGATCGTGAACCATTCACTTAGATGCCCATTAACCCTTACACATGCATCACTACCATCATAAAAACTCTTGACAGCACTAGCAGCTTACCATCTACACCGTACATGCGCAAAACTTTTCGCAAGCCTTTTCTGTCCACTTTGTCGTATACTTTTTCCAGATTCATGAATGCCATAAACACCTTATGGTCCTTCTCACAAGCCTTCTCTACTATCTGTCTCACAGCAAATATTTAATCCACACACCTCTGCAACTCCTAAAGCCACTCTGTTTGTCACTCACTAGGATATCTGATATCTCTCATACTTTCTGTATAATGATTCTTCCATATACCTTCCCTACCACACTCAATAAATTTATCCCACGATATTTCTTGCACTCACTTCACTCACCTTTGTATTTGTACAGGGGTACAATCACAGTCTTTTTCCACTCTGCTGGCACAGTTTCACTCATCCATGTCTTCCTACATATCTCCAACAAACACTTCATTCCACTCTCTCCACTACACTTGATCATCTCTGCATACACCTCATCAACCCCAGCTGCTTTCCCATTTTTCACCCGCTTCACAGCACTCTTCACCTGTGCGAGTGTCACGTCTCCTGGCGCTGCATTCCTTCTTTGCACCCCCCCAAACCAATCATGTTCACAGCCGCTCTGCTCTCTCTATTCCCATTCATCGGTCTTTCAAAATATACTTTCTATCTGCCCCTGACTTCATCCCCATTGATAAATGATCTACCACCTACATCCTTCACACCATCTCATTTCTTTCTGCTTTCACATCTAGATTTCAGCACCTCTTTACAATTTAACTTCCTATTTTCAGAGTAGTTTGCATTCATTTTTCTTCCCAGATCATCATTTACCTCCTTCTTTTTCATCTTCACTACTCTATTTATGTGCTTCTTGCTCTCAGTATATTCAGTTCTTATTTCAACTATACCCCTGTCCTGTAATCACTTTAGCCACTTCTTCCTCTTTCCCTCCACTGCTCTCTTAACCTCATCATCCCACGATGCTGTACCTTTCTTCTTTTTTGTTACTCTTGCAACATCACTCACTGTTTTTACATTCCTAACTAAGCAATCCCTGTATGCATTCCACTGGCTGTCCAAATCCATTTCATTCCAATTCACTGATTCTAACTTCTCTCCTACTTTGGTCCTGTAATCATCTGCCATTTCTTTGATCCTCAGCTTCACGACTTTCAGTCTTTCTCTCTGATTGCTCCTCTCTCTCCTGATCCACCTCACTCCTCTCAGCTTGATCTTGCATACCACAAGTATACGATCTGACAGATCTCCACATCGTCCTCTCACGACCCTCGTATTGGTAACCATTCCCAGCATCGACCTCTCTACAAGCACGTAATCATGCAGGCTTCTTTCAACACGATCCTCGTTCCCTCTATACCATGTATATTTAAGTGCATCATTGTGTTTGAAATACGAGTTACAAATGCACAACCTCCTCTCCTGACATGTCCTTTAGTTGCTTCCCATTATCATTTTTTCTAGGTACTCCATTACAACCCAATATGCCATCCTCAGGACTAGTGCCTACTCTTCGATTCATATCCCCCATTACGATCACTTTATAGCTCCTGGGCATTTCTCCCAGTACTTCATCCACCTTTGTCTCTCTCTCTCTCTCTCATTCCTGTCCTCACAGGGTGCATATGCAACAATCACCGCCACTCTCAAACATGAACTTGACATACAGACACCTCGAGCTGACACATTTCTTGTCTCTCATTCCACTCTACCACACCTCGTTCATCAACAAAGCAACTCCTTCCTTGCATCTTCCCCCCCCCCATTCACTGCAGATCTTACACATTGCACACCCTCCCACTCTTCCACTTCACACCCTTTCATCTTCGTTTCACACAATGCCATCATGGCATATCTTGCACTCTTGAACACATTCACAATTTACACCCTCTTGCTCTCCTCATGGACTCCTCTCACATTCCACATGGCCATGCAAATCTGCCCATATATATATATATATATATATATATATATATATATATATATATATATATATATATATATATATACGGGGTGTCCAATAAGTCCAGCATAATAAGAAACTTTCAGAATCTGATCATAATAATCCCTACTGTTTACAACACGGATCCAGTCGCTGCCACTCCACTAACACTCGTTTGATGACGGTAGGATCAATCTGACTGCAAACATGACAGGTCCTTTCTTCCAGGTGCTGCACACCAGTAATCTTCTCGTCATAAACCAAGGCTTTTAGGTGACCCTACAGGTAGGAGTCAAGTCGTGTCAGGTCTGTGCTTCGTGGAGGCCATTCAACATTCCCTCCGGAGGCAATCCAGTGTCCTGGAAACTGGCGATCTAGGTACTCTCACATAGCAGTGGCATAATGCGCTGGTTCACCATCCTTTTGGAACAAGACCAGATACTCGGCTTGTGGGTTCAGCAGGCTGGGTGTTGCTTCTGAATCCAACATGTTCAGGTAATATTCAGCTGTGACTGTGCCTCTGATGGAGAAGGGACCAAAAAGCTGGTTCTTCCATATTCCACACCCGACCATCAGCAGTTCTGCACCTTGCTCCCTGCTTGGCTCAGACCAATGTGGATTTGCTGGATACCAGTACTTTGTATTCTGTCGATTCACTTCGCCTGCATCATAAAAATTGGTCTCGTCGGGAACAAAGATCTGGAATGGAAACGTCTCATCTGCCTGACACATCTCCAGTACCCATTCACAGAATTCCATGCATCTGTCTGGATCATCCTCATTTAACTACTGGAATAGCTGAAGTTTGAATGGATGGCGCTTATGCAGCTTCAGGATGCGATGAATGATACTCCAGGACACACCTGTTTGCAGGGACATGTGGCGAGTGGATGTCCAAGGGCTCCATATGTACGTCGCTAAAATTGCAGTGCTGGTCTGTTGATCTGTAGCATGCATTGGCCGACCACTTCGAGGTTTGTTGTCCATGCTCCCCATGTCTTGGAACATTCCCAAAAGTCTGCTCACCTTGCTTTGGGTGATTGGTTCCCTCCCGGGATGTAAACTATTGAACTCGTCAGCCACTTCTCATCAGCCGCCAACCAGCAGAATCACCGGTATGCATTCCTCTTTGCTCGGTACCTTCTGGAAAGAAGAGAATGGTGCATTAATTCCCAAGATGCCAGACTTATGGGACACACTGTATATCTATCTATCTATATCTATCTATCTATCTATCTATATATATATATATAGTTTATCTATCTATCTATCTATATCTCTCTATATATATATATATATATATATATATATATATATATATATATATATATATACTGTATCTATCTATCTATCTATCTATCTATCTATATATATATATATATATATATATATATATATATATATGGACACTAACGTGGATGGAGTAGAGGAGTTTCAGCACAAGGTGAAGGGCTTGATCGACAGGGAGGGCCTCACTCTCGATCAAGTCAACAACGCTGACAAAACTGGTTTATTCTATTGCTCTTTGCCTATGAACACTCTAGCCGAGGAGACGGAGAAGCATGTACCTGGCGACAAGCTCTCCAAGCAAAGGATATCTGCTTTGTGTTGTGCTAATGCTAACGGCATGCACCGGCTTAAGCCTGTTATTACTGGCCGTGCAAAGCAGCCTCGGTGTCTTTGTGGGATGATGGATGTCCTTCCTGTGATTTGGTACCATTCCTTGAAGGCATGGTTCACAGCCCACATCTTCAAAGATTAGTTCCACTGCCATTTCGTCAAGGAGGTCATACATTACCAGACGGAGAAACTGGGAATCCCACGCGACCAGGTAAAGGCCCTCCTTCTCCTCGACAATGCACCTGCCCACCCGTGTGACAAGGACTTGGTGGCTCAGAATGGCCAATTTAGGTGCATGTTTCTGCCACCTAATACTACTGCTCTCATCCGACCAATGGAACAAGGAGTGATTGTGGCAACCAAGCAGCTATACCGATGGAAATTCCTGGATGAGGTGATGGTTGTTCTCGAGGATGAGGACGAGAGCAGGGAGGGACGGGACTTTGGAAAACCTTCGCCACTACAACATCAAGTCTGCCATTTACAACTGGGCCAGTGCATGGAAGGAAGTCCCTGTCAAAACTTTAGAAAATGTTTGGTCTCGTCTGCTTCTCGGAACAGATGTGGAGCACGATTTCCTAGGTTTCGACGTGGATGACTTCCATGCACGTCTACGTGTGCATGGGGACGATGTTGATGTGGACGAAGTGCGTGAGTGGTTGGATGACGATGAGGGCGATCCAGGGTATCAGACCCTGTCTAATATCGAGATCGCATCTTCAGTTGCAGGTGTCAGTACCCAGCTTGAAGATTCCGACGAGGACGGCGACGATGATGCGGACTCCTCTCAGCATGACACTACTCCAGCCATCCCCAAGCTGAGCATACTCCGGGAACACCTAGAGTTCGTTCTAGACTACCTGGAACACCTGGACTGCGACAGGGAGATGGGGCCCTTGGGACTTGTGGAGGACGTGCTTGCTTTCAGGCAGCGCATCATTAATCATCAGAATCATCGTTCCTTGCGTCAATCAACGATTGACAGCTTTTTCAGGCCCGTGACCCCCGCTGTGCCCAGCCCTGGCTCCACTCCATTGCCTCCCCAAGACAGGCCCTCATGCTCCAAGCCACAGCCCAGCACATCAGCCACGGTGGAGTCACTACTCGACGTGAGTTTGCACCTATCTTCAGAGTCGTCAGCAGTGGGTACGCCATCACCACGACACGGCGACGCACCCCTAGGTCACCTGCATGTGCTACTCTTAGACTCTGACAGTGATTAGACACCAAGAACTTCTCCACTAGACCACACGGGAATTTACAGTGTTGTGCAGTGAAAAAAACAGTGCATAGTGTTAAGGAATTTGAGTTCTGAGTGAAAAGACAAAGATTTAATGGACTGTAAATGTAACATAAATTAACTTGAGTGTGTTTTGTTTAGAAAATGGTTTCAAGAGTGGAAAGATTTATAATGCAGAGTGCAACACTTATTTCATTAAGGTACAATGGAGCGCAAGTAAGACAAGAGTGCGCTGTGTTAAGAGAATGGAATTCTGATTGCAAATGACTAAGTTCTGTGCAAGACTTCATGAACAGTGTACTGCAAGTGCTTCAAGAAATCCTTCTTACTGTCAGAGTCTGAGAGGAGGCGGTTATTCATTGAGATGGCCAGGGACTTGCTGCAAGTACCCAAAATGTTTCATGTTGTACTGTACTGTATTTTCCATACTGTACTGTACTGTATTTTCCATACTGTACTTACCTCTAACACCTAATTTCACTCTTTTATGTCCCTTATTGGTGTGAATAGGGTATTAGGTGCTATGCATGTGCAGTAGGGAGATATTTCTCTGAGTTAGGGTCCATAAGTACGAGTCCAGGAGCCAGGGACTTTTTGAAAGTACCCAGAATGTTTAATATTGTATAAACTCACCTCTAAACCCTAATTTTATGGTTCTTTTGCATTTATTTCAGTCTTTTATGTCCCTTATTGGTGTGATTTGGGTCTTAAATAGGTGCTATGCATGTCCAGAGGGAATTGTATAGGTGTTTTTCTGAGTAAGGGTCCATAAGTACAAGTCCAGGAGCCTGGTGGCCCCTATCCGGACAGGACCACTTTCCGGACATGTCTTTCACTCTGTTACGTTGGATAGTGGAGGGATTACATATATATATATATATATATATATATATATATATATATATATATATATATTGTTACATAGCCTATGATTTCATCATCCTTTGTATAATTCTAATGATCACGATTCGCCTCGTGGCTTCCATAGTGACCAGGCTTGCGTGTTCTACCTCACTCCCCCCTTCTCCCCCTTATAGTAGAGTAAGTCGTTCTTTCTGTTGTTCAGAGCAGGACTGTCAACTCTTCCTCCCCTGTGCCTTCATTTCCGCATCCTTCTTGCAAGTTGAATCAAGCTCTGCCGGACCCCTATATAATGAGCTCAGTCTCTGCATTAGTTGCCACTTAGATCTACTCATTTTGTTCACATCTCTGTCCTCCCCTGTATAGTGTATTTTTGTGAGTGCTCAGGAAGTCTCCAGCCATCTAGCTGCTGTATAATTTGAGTATAAGTGTTGTTACCATTTTTCTTGTACTGCATAGCCTAAGGCGTTGATTCGTTGGCCTAGTTGGGTTTTTGTGATTCATGTAGAGTTTTTGATGTCAGACATTATTAATAATATTTTGTATCTGTAATAATATATCTTGCTTTAACTGAGCATTATCCGGTTTTCTCATTTATCAGGGCTGACTTAGATAAATTTGCTCTTGCTAAATTCATTTTAATAGAGGCTATTGCAGTTAACCATATATGTAACCTGTTTTGCCATTACATTATCCTTATGAGTCCTGAATGTTTAGTTGTTAGTTTGAGCATTAAACTTTAACTTGTAATTTTACCTAACTCTTTTGTTTTGAACCTGGAACTTTGCGGGACAGTAGTGATTTTAGTGTTCTTACTTGAAGTGTTGATTATCTCTCTCTGTTCCGTAACATAAATTTGGCGACCTCTTATCAGGATATTCAGGATATTATCATAAGGATATTGCTTGATATTTTGTGACCGTGATTTATTCATGATGTCTACTATTACTACTCTTGATGAAGCCAAAGATTTTTTGTCAAATGTGCAAACAGTGTGTGATGTAGAAAACAGAACAAAGAATGAACTTAAGCTTGTTGCTGAACAATTGGGAATTGCTGTTCACTCTCATCATTCTAAAGATCAAATTGTTGACATGATTAATAAAAGCTTGTTTAATGTAACTCCTCCAGATGACCAAACGCATATTGAAATAGCTAAGTTACAGCTAGCCCTGCAGGAGGCTTGTGCTAAGGAGGCTGAGGCTAAGGAGGCTGAGTCTCAGGCTCGTATTCAGGAGGCACAGGCACAGGCTCAGGCACAAATTGAACTTGCTAGGATTCAGGCAGACCATGAGTATCGCAAGAAACAAGGTGGAACTGGATCATCTAGCTCTGATGATTTTGATGTGGCTAAAAATGTTAAACTTGTCCCTCCTTTTAATGAATCTGATTTAACAAAGTATTTTCAGTTGTTTGAGAGGGCAGCTACAGGTTTTAATTGGCCCAGAAATTATTGGACAGTACTCCTTCAGACTGTTCTCACTGGTAAAGCTCAAGTAACTTATGCATCTTTGCCTCGGTATCAATCTGATAATTATGATGTAGTTAAGAGCTTGATTCTTAAGGCCTATGAACTTGTTCCTGAAGCCTATAGAGTAAAATTTTGGACAACTTATAAGCAAGATAAGCAATCCCATGTTGAGTATGCAAAAATCAAAGAAGATCTGTTAGAGCAGTGGTTAAATTCTAAGAATGTGGATTCTGATTTTGATAAATTTAAGCAGATGATTTTGCTGGAGGACTTCAAAAGGTGTATTAATAAAGATGTAAGCATATATTTTGATGAGAAAAGAATATATAATTTGTCTGATGCTGCAGTTTTAGCTGATGAATATGTTCTCACTCACAAGAGATATTCTAAAGAAAAAAGGAGAGCTGAGAGTAAGTACGTTGCCTCTACTCAGAGTACAGGTAACAGGAAAGAGAATAAAGAAGATGTTTCTCAGGAAGTAAATACCAGCTTCACCTCTAGATTTCAGAAAAGTAAATGTACTTAGTAAGCTTGGTCATACTACGGAGAAATGTTTCAGGAGACAGCGTGATGTGAACAAAAAGGAGTCTTTAAATATTCAGTCAATTGGTCTAGTGTCCACCCTTGAGAGTTCCTAGAATTCTTTAACCGAGTTAACTGAACCTGCTTTGAGAGGTAAATTAAATTCTCATGATGAAGCTTCTCTTTTGAGCAGTAACGTGGGTGACACTCTCAAGAGTTCATGTGCTAATTTCCTGTCTGATGGTTTTGTCAGTCCTCTGGACAGTAATGACAGGAAATCAGTTAAAATATATCGTGATACAGGTGCTTGCCAATCCCTTATGCTGACCAGTGTTCTAGGCTCTAATGTTAATTCCTCTGATGAAACTGTAATCTTACAAAGTGTAGGGAATAATTACTTCTCTGTCCCTCTGTGCAGAGTGAATTTAGAGTCTGGTTTTGTTAATGGTTCCGTTATGGTTGGGTTGGTTGAGACACTCCCAATGTCAGGTGTAACTTTCTTACTTGGAAATGATATTGGTGGAAGTCAAGTGTGTCCAGCTTCTCAGTTGTCTAGTGAACCAGTGACTGCAACCCAGGATTGTGATATCCCTGAGGTGTTCTCTGCATGTGCTGTCACTAGGGCTAAGTCTAAAGTTACTGGTGATTTAGAGGATAATGATGATGATGATGTTATCCTAGCTGACACTTTTCTTGCTAATTTGGACCACTCACCAGATGAGGCAGTACCCCGTAGTGTTGATAATTTGTCTCGTCAAGAGTTGGTTGAGCTGCAGGTTGCTGATCCTGAGTTGAAAGGTCTAGCTAACTCTGCTTGCAGTGAGGAAGAGTCGGCTAGTGCTTCTACTTGTTATAATATAAAGTCAGGAGTACTTATGAGGAAGTGGAGACCCCCAACAGCATCAGCCGACTGTGAATTGGAGGTTGTACATCAAGTTGTCATCCCTTGTGTTTGTAGGCAGGATATCATTAGAGTGGCTCATGATTCCAGTTTGGCAGGACACCTTGGAGTGAGGAAGACTGTGGCACACATTTTGAAACACTTCTACTGGCCAGGTATCTTCAGAGATGTTTCCTGGTATTGTAAGTCTTGTCACACCTGTCAAGTTGTGGGGAAGTGTAATCAGACCGAAAAGGTTGCACCTCTAGTTCCCATTCCTCCTTTTGAGGCGCCATTCACCCGTGTGTTGGTGGATATTGTGGGCCCTCTTCCTAAGACTTCTTCAGGATTTTCTTATATGTTAACCCTGATTGATATAGCTACTCGTTATCCAGAAGCCATTCCACTTAGAAATATCGCAGCAAAGAACGTGGTTAAGGAAATGTTAGGGTTCTTCACAAAGTTTGGTCTGCCCAAGGAGGTACAGTCAGACCAGGGAAGTAATTTCATGTCAAATGTTTTCAAGCAGTCTCTGAAAGAGTTGGGCATCACCCAGATCACGTCTTCAGCTTACCATCCCCAGACCCAAGGAGCGTTGGAGAGATATCATCAAACACTCAAATCGATGCTCAAGAAATACTGTTTGGAACATCAGAAAGATTGGGATAAAGGTCTTCCATTCGTTATATATGCCGCAAGAGAATCTCCAAATGAATCACTGGGCTTCTCACTCTTTGAACTACTGTTTTGCTATGAAGTAAGAGGACCCCTTAAGCTACTCAAGAAATGCTGGCTGTTGGAGGAAGATGACATCAACCTGCTGGAGTATGTGATGAAGTTCAAAGAACGGCTGTCCACTGCTTTACAGCTGGCGAGAGAGAATTTAGGAGCTGCTCAGGAGAAGATGAAGACTTGGTATGATAAGAAGTCCAGGTTACGCCACTTTCAGCCAGGAGATCAGGTTTTGATTCTGCTACCGGTGCATGGGCAACCTCTTCAACCCAAGTTTAGTGGTCCTTATTTCGTGGAGAAGAAACTCAGTGATGTCAAATTGTCAACTCCACACCAGATCGTAGAAAGAACAAGCAACTTTGTCACATTAACATGCTAACGTTATATCACAGGCGGGACGAAAATAACCCAGTCTGCACTGTAGCTGTTCCACCCGAGTCTGCAAGTGAAGTTCTCCCATGCAGTTTGAGCCTGAGTGATAGTTTGGGGAAGAATCCTGATATCATGAATGATCTCCAGACTAAGCTTTCTCATCTAGCTCCCGAGGAAAGGCAGTTTTCGGCATTACTGCAGGAGTACCCGCAAGTGTTCCGTGCCACTCCAGGAAGAACCACTGTGTTGATGCATGATGTCGATGTTGGAGACGCAAAGCCAATTAAACTCCCTCCTTACCGTGTGAACCCAGTGAAAGTTCCTCTCATCCAGAAGGAGCTTGGCTACCTGTTGGACCACAAGATGATTGAGCCCTGTCAGAGCGAGTGGAGTTCTCCTGTCACTCTAGTCCCTAAGCCAGGTGGGTCACAGCAGCTTTGCATCGACTACAGACGTGTTAATCAGATAACCAAAACAGACACTTACCCTCTTCCTCGTGTGGAAGATTGCATAGACAAGATCGGAAAGGCTAGGTACATAAGTAAGTTTGATTTGTTAAAGGGATACTGGCAAGTACCTATGATTGAACGTGCTAGGGAGATCTCATGTTTTGTAACACTAGGAAAGACTTTCGCATGTTCTGTAATGCCATATGGTATGAAGAATGCACCAGCCACTTTTCAGAAGCTCATGAATGT
This sequence comes from Coenobita brevimanus, assembly GCF_032717465.1. Lineage (NCBI taxonomy): Eukaryota > Metazoa > Arthropoda > Malacostraca > Decapoda > Coenobitidae > Coenobita > Coenobita brevimanus. The sequence continues at coordinate 20,945,278 of NC_137053.1, read as the reverse complement.
TGTAACAGAGGGTTTGGCAGGGTGTGTTGTTTATATTGATGATGTATTAATCTTCAGTGACAACTGGAAAGATCACCTATGCCACGTCAGTAAATTTCTTGAGCGTTTGGTTCAGGCTAATCTTGTAGCTAATTTATCAAAGTGTGAGTTTGGTCAAGCTAAAGTTCAGTACCTTGGGTACGTAATTGGTGATGGACATGTTGCACCACCAGCAGCTAAGGTTCAGGTTATAAGTGATCTTCCCAGACCTAATAGTAGGAAAGAGCTACAAAGATTTTTGGGAATGGTAGGTTATTACAGGAGATTTGTTCTTAACTTTTCAGTTCTTGTATCACCACTTACAGACCTACTGAAAAAGGGAGTTAAATTCGCCTGGACCGATAACTGTGAATCCTCTTTCAGTAAACTTAAAGCTATCCTATTAAGTCAGCCAGTGCTCACTACTTCAAATTTTGCTAAGCCTTTTAAGATGGCTGTTGACGCAAGTGATACAGGAGCTGGGGCTGTTTTGCTGCAAGAGGATGATCAGGGTATTGAACACCCTGTATCTTATTACAGTAAGAAGTTCACTCCACCTCAAAAGAACTACTTCACTGTTGAGAAAGAGTTTTTGGCCTTGATTTTGGGTTTACAGCATTTTTCATTTTATTTGTGTTCTGGTTTTGACCCCATAGTCATTTATACCGATCATAACCCACTGAAATTCCTTAGTAAGTTTAAAGATAAAAGTCAGAGATTGACAAGATGGAGTCTACTTCTTCAGGAGTATTCATCAGAGATACAACATGTCAAGAGGAAAGAAAATGTTATTGCAGATTGCTTATCTAGACTTTGGACAGATTGTTTTAGAGTAATAAGAAATTTCCTTTGTAAATTTCTTTTTCTTTGTGGGGAGGTGTTACATAGCCTATGATTTCATCATCCTTTGTATAATTATAACGTACAGTATCCTGCATGTTTGATCACGATTCGCCTCGTGGCTTCCATAGTGACCAGGCTTGCGTGTTCTATCTCACTCCCCCCTTCTCCCCCTTATAGTAGAGTAAGTCGTTCTTTCTGTTGTTCAGAGCAGGACTGTCAACTCTTCCTCCCCTGTGCCTTCATTTCCGCGTCCTTCTTGCAAGTTGAATCAAGCTCTGCCGGACCCCTATATAATGAGCTCAGTCTCTGCATTAGTTGCCACTTAGATCTACTCATTTTGTTCACATCTCTGTCCTCCCCTGTATAGTGTATTTTTGTGAGTGCTCAGGAAGTCTCCAGCCATCTAGCTGCTGTATAATTTGAGTATAAGTGTTGTTACCATTTTTCTTGTACTGCATGGCCTAAGGCGTTGATCCGTGGGCCTGGTGGGGTTTTTGTGATTCATGTAGAGTTTTTGATGTCAGCCATTATTAATAATATTTTATATCTGTAATAATATATCTTGCTTTAACCCCTACACCGCGGGCTTGTTTACCAATGACTTGCGTGTGCCTCGGGGTTATTTGGGCTCTGACAGACTCTCAAAAAATATTTGCCAAAAATCAGTTATTAGTCCTAGAATAATAAAATTACATATGCTTATGGCACATACCTTCAGCTTTCTCCTGGAATGATTGTTGAGCCTTCGTCGGTTACCGTAGGACTTGTGGAGACCTCTGAATTAGGGTAACGAAGTCTCCACTTTACACTTCCCGACAACCAGTAATATGATTACCACAGCCAGATACAAACACTATAAACACTATTCTACAATTTTCAAGTAGTTTGGGATCCATACTAAAAAAAAAAAAACACTGTGAAAGCAATGGAAATTACGAGCGCGTCTGATCGTCGCACTGGCACTAGTTCGCTCTTGGTAGTCTGTCATTTATTATTCATAAAACCCCTCACACTTTATATTTCTATTACTATATAACACTTATATATATCTACAGTCTTTATCCATAAGTTTCCTTCAGTCGTATTAGTTTATTGTCACTGTAGGGATTCAATTTCTTTCAGTAAAATACGTAGCATTCACTTTCTCGTCCTGTATACTGGCATTGAGAGTGAATGTCACTTTCATCTTCACTCTCATAACTCATAGCATTCAGACATGCTAGAGTGAAACTTTCGCTTTCATTACTCGTATTCTTATAATACTACTCATTTACATTTCTATTTACGTTCTCTATTTTATTTACGTTATTTACATTTCTATTTTATTTACACTGTGTTGTGCACTGTCACTTGAAATAACTTATAAAACTATTTTCCATTGTTCACGTATATTTACATTCATTACTTTCACTTGCTGTTTACACATTATTTACACATTATTTATAATTCCACTTGCACTGTTTTACTCAATAGAAAGATCGTAGTCACTCTTTTATCAATTGTCAGCCCTTTACCTCTTTGCACACGAGGTTTAGTAGGGGGTAAAGGTCACAGGGCCATTTGCATGGGGGTGAAAAAAGGCCTTGAAGTCAGCAAGAAGAAACATACGTACTCTCCCTTCGGAAGATGAGAGTGAACTGATAACGGAGGACCAGCCTGGAGGCCTGCTAGGGGTTATTCAGAGTTACCAATATTACTTCTTGAAACAGCTAAGTCTAGCACTGATATGACTGGCAGGAAATCTAGACAATACATTATAAATTTGGTAGTTCCAGGTGAATGTAAATATCACTTAGGCTTCTCCCTTCCCTCCTTACATGTATATTTATTACGAAAATAGATTAGAGGCCTACTTAGGAGATATATATTCTGAGCTACCAATGTTATATCTTGAAACAGCTTTGTCTAGCACTGATATGATTGGCAGGAAATCTAGACAATACATTATAAATTAAGTAGTTCCAGGTGAATGTAAATATCACTTAGGCTTCTCCCTTCCCTCCTTACATGTATATTTATTACGAAAATAGATTATACTGCATATTTCAATGGGAAAAAAACAGCGAAAATTAGCGAACGAGTGCACGTGAGGTGTTGTCAGGTGATAATTAGCCAATTCCAGGTGTATGGCACTCTCACTTACCTTATTTCTTTCTTGTATATATTATTTGGTATAAGAATAGGACATAGGGCTTATTTCAATGGATGAAATCAGTTAAAAATTCCAGGGAAGATTTACTTAGCGTAGCACGGCCGGGCAGGTGAGAGGATAGGGTAATGGAGGGGGGGGTAGGGAGGGGAGTCAAGAACGGGGAGAAATGGCTAAATTGTCAACAATGGATGGGAGTACAGATGAGATTAGGAGTGCTGACTAGTGTTGGACATTGGCAGTACTGATAGATGATACAAGCCCCCACTTGGAAGCCCGGGTGAATTCAAAATAACACAGAATCACAAAAGCGACGCCCCGCGGTATGATCCCTTGCTCCCAAGCGTCGCGAAAGTGACGCCCCGCGGTTAAGGGGTTAACTGAGCATTATCCGGTTTTCTCATTTATCAGGGCTGACTTAGATAAATTTGCTCTTGCTAAATTCATGTTAATAGAGGCTATTGCAGTTAACCATATATGTAACCTGTTTTGCCATTACATTATCCTTATGAGTCCTGAATGTTTAGTTGTTAGTTTGAGCATTAAACTTTATCTTGCAATTTTACCTAACTCTTTTGTTTTGAACCTGGAACTTTGCGGGACAGCAGTGATTTTAGTATTCTTACTTGAAGTGTTCATTATCTCTCTGTTCCGTAACAATATACATATATATATATATATATATATATATATATATATATATATATGGAGCATCTGTGGTACAGTGGTAGAGTGTGCGTTTCACACGCTGGTGAGCGCGGGTTCGCCTCCCACCAGAGTTGTAAAAACTTTGTGAGGCGTTCACCAAGCCACTTGCTACTTTGGCGGACCCAATAGGTGCTGTGGTTGAACCAGTTTTGCATAGTAGTGCTTGCACCCAATCGGCTTAAGGCGGGCCGATTACACTTGGTTCACAGACAACACACACATCCAAAGCCACTGCAACACTACAATTACACTTACAAGCACTTGTCACCCTACATACAGTTTTTACCAGACAGCCTGAGCCACTTGGTAGCAATACATTGGCTGTATCGTACCTGATTCGATAGGTATAGGTCGGTCCTGCAGTGGACCTCAGCGGCTGTGGATGAGAATATATATATATATATATATATATATATATATATATATATATATATATATATATATATATATATATATATATATAAATATATATATATATATATATATATACAGTATAAATATATATATATATATATATATAGATACATAGGCTGCTTCCCCCAAGGAAAGGGAGGTAGCCGAGACAGGACGACACACTCTCCATTTACTCATCCCTTCAAACACATTCATTCGCATCTTAGCCCCAAAGGGGAGAACGGACAGATCCTCACCGCACCACACCGCACAAGGGTCAACTGCGCAATGCAATCAGTGACATCTGCAGCAGGGCCCGACAGCAGAACTGGTTTACCCCTGCCACATCATAACAGACCCATCCCCTTACCCGCACCTGACCTGACTAGCTGATCAGACCAAAATGCGGGAGAATATCCCCTCTGGGCTGCGTCATCACTTATTCATTCACAATTTCTCTCCATTTATTTCTGTCACGCACAGCCACTCTTCCTTGCTCAACAGACATCCCTCTCGCATCCAGCGCTCTCTTCACACTGTCCATCCATCCTATTCGTGGTCTTCCTCTCAGCCTTACACCTCTCACATCAGATCTAGTTATCTTTTTCACCAATCGCTCATTATCCATTCTCTTCATGTGCCCAAACCATCGCAACACCCTCTGCTCAACTCTACCAGCCATCTCCCGAACAACTCCAGTTCTCCTTCGCACTTCATCATTTCGCACCCGATCCATACGCGTCACTCCACACATACTCCTCAGACACCTCATCTCCATTACATTCAAACTTTTCCTCTCTGCTACACCCATATTCCATGTTTCGGCCCCATATAACGCAGTCGGTACCACAACACCCTCATACAGCCTTCTCTTTACATCCATTCTAAGCGAACGACATTTAAACACTTTTTTCATTCCTCCCAGCACCTTTCCTACTTCATTTATTCTAAACTTCACTTCTGCATCTATTCTTCCATCCACAGCAACATGTGACCCTAAATATTTAAAACAATCTACCTCCTCAAGCAACTCACCATTCAAAACTATATTCATCCCCCTACCATCTATCAACCTCGTACACTTCATCACTTTACTCTTATTCTCATTTACTTTCAATTTCCTCCTTTCACACACCCTTCCAAACTCCTCTACCAACTGTCTCAATTTCTCCTCTGAATCAGTCACCAGTGCAGTATCATCTGCAAACAGCAGCTGCTTCAGATTCCACTCTCCACCATCAACATTCACTAGACTCAGACCTCCACCTAAAACTCTTGCATTCACCTCCCTTACAACACCATCCATGTAAAATTTTAAACAACCAAGGCGACATCACACAACCCTGTCGCAGCCCCGCTTTCACGGGAAACCAATCACTCACAGCATTTCCCACTCTTACACACGCTCTACTATTTTTTTTTTTAATATATATAAATATATATATATATATATATATATATATATATATATATATATATATATATATATATATATATATATATATATATATATAGATATAGATATATATATGCTTGTTCATATGGGTTTCTGTTTGTGATTGGATACCAGTGTATACATGTGCATTTACATGTTTGTATTGCAATGTGTTGCTTTATCTGATTGACTGTTGTATGTAAATGTTTGTGTGTTGCTTATCTATGCCTGTATGTTGTGCATCTGAGTGTGTGTGGTTGAGCAGTGTTTACACATGTATATGGTTAGATATATATCAACATATGATAGTCCACATTTGGGTATGTATTGTATGTGTGAATATGCATGGGTTTGGGGTAAGTGGGCATACGGAAGCGAGTCCTTGTGTGTGTGTGTGTGTGTGTGTGTGTGTGTGTGTGTGTGTGTGTGTGTGTGCTTGAATACACGCAAATTTTTTTTTTTCAAAGAATATGTAACCATAGACGAGAAGCTCGTTAATAATTCCCTTCAAGGAAAAAAAAAAAAAAGATAAAGGAGCCAAAGTTAAGATCCGTTCATTTCATGATGACCGGACACACTACGTTTCAAAGACTGGAGATCATAGGCAGAAGGAAATACAGAAGGAGACAGTTGACCTGTCGCATGCAAGAAGGACTGAGGGTAACGGTTAACTTTTGCATTAGAGAGATGGACAGAAAAGAGATGAAAGTTTGCTGCTAGACGGGTCCTGCTCACCCGCTGTAGTGATGAAGGGATGCGAACAGACAGTTCAAAGGATCAGTGACAGGTGAAGCAGCGATAGAAAAGAGATAAAGATGCAACAATGCAGCAAAGAGACAGGATGAAGGGGAGTCAGTAACAGGGGAAGAGTTCTATCTATCTATCTGTTGCCAGATGCCTCAATCCCGTAAACAGTGGCCACACACTAATCGCCTTCATGTCGCCCTGTCCAATGCCATTTCACTGCCCTGCACCCAGCTCACACTTCCTCATATACCTCTCCATTGCATCCTTCCATCTCATCCTCGGCCCTCCTCTCCCTCTCCCCCTCTCCACCTCACTCGCATACACTCTCCTCGTTAGTCTCTCTCACTACATCTTCTCCACATGACCAAAAACCCTTAATGTATTTCTCCTGACGCTTTCTATCACATCTACATCTACACCACAATGCTCCTGCTCTTCCTCATTTGTCCGTCCATCTCTCCACGTAACTCCACATGCTCCTTTCAAATAACTCATTTCCACTGCTCTCACTGTTGACTAGTGTCCTTCCAACAAGGTCCAAGCGTCACTTCCAGATGCTAAGGTTGGTATCACTGTACTGTCATGCAGTCTTTGACTCCATCATGTTGAGAAGCGCTGTATGTTTGGAGCCTTCCCCAATCATGAGAGTTGTACTCTACTCGGGGGCAAATCGAACTCGTGTATAAAGTCAACAACTGAGTTTGGGTAAAGGAAGCATGGAGTTGGCTTAGCACACCCAATCTCATGGACGCAGACTTTAAAATAAAGGTAATATGTTCCTCCGAAGATAAATCCCTAGAGATTGAAACCCAAAATATATTTAAGAACGATACAGGATTGAGCTGAATATTGTTTAAAAAAAAAAAAAAATGAAGGGTACTCCTGTGGAAGATTTTGTCAGGTTGATCGATGTAAGAACTAAGTTTTTGATGCTTTAAGAACAACGAGATTATTTTTGCCCCAATCAGGGATATGAGCTAAGTCAGACATTACGTGTGCCACAGCCTCATCCCTTGTTTGTTGTAGTAGTTGCTGAGATGAACACTGCAAGAAAAGAATGGAATGGTGGATGATGAAGTCATCAGTGTATGAGTGGATAGGGTTAGATGCACAGGTCGGAAGGTCATTGATGAATAAAAGGAAGGGAGCCCTGAGGAACACCAGTATTGATAGCTCTAGGAGAAGAACTGTGGCCATCTACAACAGCAGCTATAGAATGATCGGAAAGGAATCTAGAGATGTAAGCACAGATAGAAGGAAAGAAACCGTAAGACTGCAGTGTGGAAAATAAAGATTTATTGCAGACTGAACTGAAAGCCTCTCAGATGTCAAGTGCAATGGCAAAGCTTTTGAAAAAGTCCCGAAAGGAGGATGACCAGGAGTCTGAATGGTAGGTAAGATCATTGGTGGAGCGTCCCTGGGGGAACCCGTACTGGCGATCAGAAAGAATGTTGTGAGTGGAAAGATTCTTTAAAATGTTTTTGTTAAGAAAAGACTCAAAATTTTCTGAAACTCAGGATGTTAAAGCAATTGGGCGATAGTTAGAAAGATGGGGATGACCACCCTTCTTTGGGACAGGCAGAATGAGAGTAAACTTCCGGCAAGAAAAGGTGCAAGTTGACAGAGAAAACCGAAAGAGTTTACCTAGGCAGGGTGTAAGCACAGATGCACAGTTTTAGAGAACAGGAGGGACCTTGCCAGGATCATATGTCTTTTTAGTACTGAGGGCAGATATGGGAGAAAACACATCAATTGAAGAAAGCTTTATGTAAGACATGAGGAAGTCCAAGGGGGGAAGTGATGGAGGTATAGAACCGGACTCATCCAAGGTTCAATTGGAGGAGAAAGTCTGAGCAAAGAGTTCTGCTTTATCAGCAGTGGAAATATCTAGAGAACCATCAGAGTGGAAAAGAAGAGGGAAGGATGATGAAGTAAAGTTGTTAGAAAGGTTTTTGACAAGGTGCCAAAAGGTGGGGGAAGAATAGGAGTTGTAGAGTTTAGAGCATTTAGTACAAATGAAAGTATTTTTTGCATAGCAAAAAACAAACAGAACGATTCCAGGCAGAAATATAGAGATGAGACTCAGGAGTGGGTACCTTCTGTAGGCCATCTCCTTGTTGTGGAGAACAGTAGAACAAGCATGACTAAACCTAGGTCCCTTTGCACTAGTCACAGAATATTAGGAGGAAATGTATGCTTCCTTGCCCAAAAGAATAACATTTGTAATGCACAAGGCACACAACGTCCTGCATTTCAAAAGTTTTCGAGTCAATTCTTAATAGAAAAATTTTAAGGCATCTTTCCTATCACAACCTTCTTTCCGATCGTCAGTATGGGTTCCGTCAGGGACGCTCCACTGGCGATCTTCTCACCTACCTTTCAGACTCCTGGTCATCCTCCTTTCGGGACTTTGGCGAAAGCTTTGCCATTGCACTTGACATCTCAAAGGCTTTCGATCGAGTCTGGCATAAATCTTTAATTTCCAAACTGCCCTCCTACGGTTTCTATCCATCTATCTGTGCCTTCATCGCTAGCTTCCTTTCTGGTCGTTCTATAGCCGCTGTTGTAGACGGCCATCGTTCTTCTCCTAGATCTATCAACAGTGGTGTTCCTCAGGGCTCTGTCCTATCACCAACTCTCTTCCTTTTATTCATCAATGATCTTCTAAGCTGTACATCTAACCCTATCCACTCATACGCTGATGACTCCACCCTTCACCTTTCCATTCGGTTCCCGCAACGCCCATCTCAACAGTTACTTCAACAAACAAAGGATGAGGCTATGGCACACCTAATGTCTGACTTGGCTCATATCTCTGACTGGGGTAAAAATAATATGGTTGTCTTTAATGCATCTAAGACTCAGTTCTTACACCTATCAACCCGACAAAATCTTCCACAGGTATACCCACTAATGTTTAATAATATTCAGCTTAATCCTGCATCATCCTTGAACATGCTTGGGGTTTCATTTACTCGGGACTTATCTTGGAAAGATCATATTACATCTCTTGTAAAATCTGCTTCCAAGAGATTGAGTGTGCTAAGCCGACTCCGCTCTTTCTTTACCCCTGCACAATTGTTGACTCTATACAGGGGTTTTATCCGCCCCTGTGTGGAGTACAACTCTCATGTGTGGGGAGGCTCCCCACATATAGCTCTTCTCAATAGGGTGGAGTCAAAGGCTTTTCGTCTCATTAACTCTCCTCCTCTTACTGACTCCCTTCAACCTCTGTCTCTTCGCCGCATTGTTGCATCTTTATCTCCTTTCTATCGCTACTTTAATGGCCACTGCTCCTATGAATTGTCTACTTGCATTCCTCCACCTCTACGACGGGCGCGTAGCACCCGTCTGGCAGCAAACTCTCATCCCTTTTCTGTTCAACTCTCTAATGCAAGAGTTAACCGTTACTCCCAGTCTTTCATTTATGCAACAGGTCAGCTCTGGAACTGTCTCCCTCTGTCTGTATTTCCTGCTGCCTATGATCTCCAGTCTTTCAAACGCAGTGTGTCCAGGCATCTCAAAATGATCTGATCTTGAATTTGGCTCTCTCTGGTATTTTGTTTTTCTCTTGGAGGGAACTGTTACTACGGGCTCATGGCCTTTGGTTCCTTCTTCCTCGCATAAAAAAAAAAAAAAAAGACAACGAGGGCTCTCGCCCAAGGAAGCAATAATCATTCCAGGGAATATCAAAGATGTAGTGCCTCATCGCCTCCCAATCAGCAGCTCCAAGATGCCACAACCGACGCTTCTTAGAGGGGTCTACAGATATTACTGGAATGATAAAACAGGTTATGGTGATGAGGTTGTCATCGGAGGAGCCCTACAGAGAGAAGTGATCGACAAAATAAGCAGAAGGATTAGTTGTAAGGAAAAAGCCATGTATGTTGGGACTCTCTGCAGGGCAGCCAGGGATAAGGGTAGGGTGCTGTACAACCTGCTCCAGGCCATTAAGGGTAGAAAAGATGTAGGCTTGTTCACCAGGTGGATCAGCGAAAAGAGAGGAGAGCCAAAGTTGGTGGTGAATATTGAAATCTAGAATGGAGATTTCACAGAAAGGAGAAATGGATAGGATGTGTTCCATCTTAGATGTAAGATAGTCAAAGAATTCTTCATTGCTAGAAGAATTAGGGAATAAGGGAACAGCACATATATAGCCAGAGAATAACAAGAAGGCCGAAGCCAAAAAGTAGAGAAATCAGATGATTCAAGTTCCGGAACACAAGAGCAAGATATGTCATTGTGTCATAAAGACTTTGTAGTTAATTGTAGAGAAGTATATTTTAGACTTGTGGTCGAGCGGCTTTTATATCTTGTAGTAGTTTCCCCACCAGATGTCATGTAGTGACGGGAGAGGTAAAGAATAGTATGGGACTATCTTTATTTGTCTTGGAAATATTAAACAGGTATAATAGTATAAGTCCTGGGTAGCTACCTCCCTGTCTCGCTATCTCTCTCTCTCTCTCTGTTCTCAAGCTAATCTCCGTCTCGACCTCTCTATAGGGTCGCTTGTCTCCTTCTGTCTAGCCTGTTCGGTGGCTAATCTAGGTCTGAGCTCTCTTTCCTAAATTCTGGTATAGCAGGGGTGTGTCACATGTGTTCCTCGTGGGTGGACTAGATCTTTCTCACGAGAGGACTGCTGACAGCTAACTGAATCATCTCCTTACTGGCCGCTGTCGTCAGCTTTCCCCCGTGTAAGCGTTTAGCGCTGCTCGCTTCTCGCAAACACAACACCTTCTCATCATTTGACTTCCTGCTTCTATCTGTCTCTCTATCTATCTATTTATCTATCTATCTAGTATGATTTGCAATTATAATATGGAGACCTACCACATTGCTCTGCCGCGCAAAATGGCGTACCATCGACATTTAATAGTCATAACATATTAATACATATTATATATACATTATAATAAACTTATAAGCTAATTAAGTGAAATACATAATATTGTAAAGTAACATAATTGTATGAATATTGTATACATATATTATTCATAGTAAATAGTGATTATTCAGTAATATTACGCATATAATTGTGCAATGGTAATACTGCTAGGTTATTACATTACATATTTGAGTTATCACTTTAGTAATGTCTAATATTTCACCTAACTTGTATGATGATACTGGTAATATAGAATTGTGCTATAATTGTATGACTTATAATATTGTACTAACATTGTGGTACTACATAATTGTAACATTTTATGAATTGTTACCAAATATTGTGTTAATGCATAATTGTGTTGGCCTTATAATTATAGTTACATAAAAGTTACATCTTGTTAATGCAACTGTTTTGTCGTTACATAATTGTTACATATCGTTTGTAGGTACATAATTGTTGTTAAAGTTACATAAAAGTTACATCTTGTTAATGCAACTGTTACATAATTGGCAAAGTGTAACATAATGCAATCGTTTGTCGTTACATAATTGTTACATATCGTTTGTAGGTACATAATTATAATATGGAGTAACATAACTGTAATAACTGCAGTCCTAACATATGCTGCGGTCGATGATAGTGATGATGTGTCGTGCCACTTGTATGTGGAGACAACAATTTGCTTTTTTGTTTGTAGTTTACGTGGTATTTTGGCATGTATAGTGACATTTACACTTATTTTCATTTGTTTGTTATGTGATCTTACTTTATTTCTCTTTTTTCCTTCTTACTTTTCTTTCTTTCTTTCCTTTCCTTTTCTTTTTTTTTTTTTTTTTTTTTTTTTTTTGTATGTATTGATTTTCCATAGTTTGTTTCTCTTTGCTTGTGTACGCTTTTTTCCATGTTGTTCATGGTTGCATAATTGCTGACTAATTTCCTTGAGATACTTTTTCAAAGTTTAGTTTATATTGCACAGATACTATAAAATGATATTATATAGTCCCATATTTTGTTATTTTATATAAAAAAATATATATACATATATACAGTATTAACTATACACACTGACTTGTTCACCTGTACCTCTTGTGAGTAATATGTGTGTCAGCACTGTGTGGAAATCATTGTCTTCACGATTGTGTTGAAGATGTTCACTCTTGCTAACGGCATTTGTGTTGGCCATTTTTTTTTTTCTTCTCTAGGTTACCTTGTAACTTAATTTGTCTGTTTCCACTAGGTAGCTTTAATTAATAAATGTTTAATACAGTTCTTTTAATTGCTCACTGAGTAACCGTGATTGTATATTTTCTTTATTACTTTGTAGATATAATTAATGTATAGTTGTATGTATGAAACACGTATTTTACGTAGGTATAAATGGTAACACTCGTTGGTAGTAAATAAATGTTATAATAGATGAATGAATATATACAGTGTAGAATATTTATTGTTGGTGATTATTTAGTGTTTGAGTTATGCAGATAACTGAAGTAAGTATGTGTATTTAAACTGTAACTATACAGCACGTTTTATATGTTTGTGCAGAAGCTTATTGTCTATCACTGTGTATTGTATAAATGAAGTAATTATGTAACTTACTAATTTTTACCGTGGTGGGAAATGGTGTGAGTGGTGGTGCAGGTGGTGTGTTGACTGACGTGGCGTCTGTTCAGCAAGCACGCATGATGACCTCAACTTCCCACACTGGTAGCTGTGGTGAGTGAATGAGTAGCGATGAGTAACTTGAGTGAAGACGAGTGAGTAAGATGAGTTGTAAATCGTGTCTCACTCTTCGTTTGTTTGTTCCCTTTATTCTATGTGGAAGTTTTCTCTGTCCTTTTCTCTAGTGATTTATTCGTTGTGGGATGAAGACCGCCGCTACTTGTAGGTGCGTGTAGAAGATTATACAGACGACGTAGAGTTGTTAATTGTAGTTGATTGTAGATGGCTGTAGTTGATTGTAGATGGCTGTAGTTGATTGTAGATGGCTGTAGACTTTGTAGAACTGAAGCTAACCTTGTAGTCTCGGTTGCTTTTGTAGAAATTTGCTTTTAATTCGGAGACGATGTCCGCAGATTTGCTGGTTTGTCGTTAAGCTACTTGCAAGGCGTCGAGTGATCTCTTGACCTCTGCATCAGCGTAATGATCTGGGAGACGGAGGGGGCAGGAGCTGATATTGTTGGTTGTTGTCAATCTTGATATTTTGTAGGAATTTAATGTTGATTCGTAGACGAGGTTCGTATACGTTCGCTGCTACCAAATGTCATAAAGACTTTGTAGTTAATTGTAGAGAAGTATATTTTAGACTTGTGGTCGAGCGGCTTTTATATCTTGTAGTAGTTTCCCCACCAGATGTCATGTAGTGACGGGAGAGGTAAAGAATAGTATGGGACTATCTTTATTTGTCTTGGAAATATTAAACAGGTATAATAGTATAAGTCCTGGGTAGCTACCTCCCTGTCTCGCTATCTCTCTCTCTCTCTCTGTTCTCAAGCTAATCTCCGTCTCGACCTCTCTATAGGGTCGCTTGTCTCCTTCTGTCTAGCCTGTTCGGTGGCTAATCTAGGTCTGAGCTCTCTTTCCTAAATTCTGGTATAGCAGGGGTGTGTCACATGTGTTCCTCGTGGGTGGACTAGATCTTTCTCACGAGAGGACTGCTGACAGCTAACTGAATCATCTCCTTACTGGCCGCTGTCGTCAGCTTTCCCCCGTGTAAGCGTTTAGCGCTGCTCGCTTCTCGCAAACACAACACCTTCTCATCATTTGACTTCCTGCTTCTATCTGTCTCTCTATCTATCTATTTATCTATCTATCTAGTATGATTTGCAATTATAATATGGAGACCTACCACAATTGCATACATATACACAATAGCCACTTTTGACACTGAAACGATTATACAGAAAGCAGGAGGATACAGAGAAGTGTTTACTATCAGTCGCCTCAGACAGCTGAGTCTAAGTTAGGAGGAGGAGGTGAGGTTTGGAGGAGGAGAGGTTATGCTTAACAGAGAGATGGTTAGAGGAAAGGCCACGAATGTTGCAGAAATGAAGAAGTGAGTCAGACAGTGGTTCCAGGCATCACGTTAGGTCGTCAACGGGAGAAAGGCGGATGATGGGGGCTTTGATGCTCCCCCCCCTCCTTTTGGGGACTCCGAGCTCATATATTCCTATGCCATTTTTTTTTTTTTTTTTGAATTTTTGAAGGAAGTGTAGTGTGTAATGTGCATGTAGTTTGGTGTTGACAGTAAGAGAACCTTGTGTTGGAGAGCATGCTGGCTTACTCTCTGTGATACTAAAACACTGAAAAACTACAGTAAAGGAGGATGGTCAGGAGCTAGTCCCAAGAGCTCATGAAATGATCGCTCCAGCTCCCCCTTTCATCAGCTTTCCATCCACCTTAGGAGTACCACCTTGCTCGACTGGTTCTTCAGTTTACTCCCTGTGATATGTGTGATTTGGTTTGCTATTTTTATGTGCCTGTATCTGTATTTCACTTTATCTATCTATCTGTCTATCTATCTATCTATCTATCTATCTATATATATATATATATATATATATATATATATATATATATATGTAGCGAGAGAGAGAGAGAGAGAGAGATAGAGAGAGAGAGAGACAGACAGACAGAGAGAGAGAGAGAGAGACTGTAGCGCCAGTCGAGCAGGGTGGCACTCCCAAGGTGACAAAAGTGCCTGTTAGGACATCACATTTAGTCACTTACAGTTGATGCAAGTGGCCGTAAACAACAGAGGAGGTGTGTTGTGTGCAAGAATTAGCGAGACACTCTGGTAAACTCAGAGATGTGACTACGTGGTGTCCTGAGTGTGGTGTATCAATTGCTTTACAGGATACCACACACTAAAGACATTAGTGTGAACAGTTGTAATATACATTTGTATATAATATTTACATATGTAAGGTTATAACTGTAGAGACGAAATATAAGAAAAAAAAATACATT
The DNA here is from genome assembly GCF_032717465.1 of Coenobita brevimanus. Lineage (NCBI taxonomy): Eukaryota > Metazoa > Arthropoda > Malacostraca > Decapoda > Coenobitidae > Coenobita > Coenobita brevimanus. The sequence goes on along the minus strand of NC_137053.1, from coordinate 20,930,128 downwards.
CTACTATAGCGTGTAGTGTTCAAAGTGCACCACAAAGACACTGAACAGTGCACATAATGTAAAAATAATGTTTTAATCTGCTGTTATAAATAAGAGCAGAAAACAAGACTCTCTGCCCGCCTGCTCTGAGTCACCTGCCACTGAGAGTGATACTGACGCACCACCATCCCCCTCACTCACCTCTCACCCCTACCCTGCCTACGCACAATTTGATGAGTTACATTATTATTTTTTTTTTAAGAGTTCTCTCCATCTACTCACTTTTTCTTCCTTCATTAATAGCAATCTGCCATTACTACATTTCACTACCCCACTACTTTCTTTTTCACCGTGTCTAACACTCTTTACCTCCTTCCAAAACATTTTCTTACATTTCTTCCACTTTGCCCTGAAATTCCTTCCAAACTCCTCATCCATTCTTTTTATTACTCTGTTTCTCTCACTAATCTTTTCACCCCTGTAAAATTATATATAATATATTTATAGCATAATGTTATGAAATATCATATTTCTTAATAGTATTTATTCATTCCAATGACTGTGGTCGGGCGACATACAACTATTTCTCCTTGTTTTCTGTTACCATTGGACCGCACCATTTAGCGTGGGCGAAACAGTACTGAAGACATTATAATTACTACAATTACGAGTGAGAGGAATCAGGTGGACCAGATGAGAAAGGAGCAGTCAGAGAGAAATATGGAAAGTCGAGAAGAATGGGCAGATGGATACAGGACCAAAGAAGTGCAGCAGTTAATATCAGTGAAATGGAATTAAATGGATCTGGACAGCCTGTGGAATGCAACTAGGGATTGCTTAGTTAGAAATGCTAAAGCGGTGTGTGGTGTGGCAAGAGTAACAAGAAAGAAGATCCGTACATGGTAGGATGAAGAAGTTAAGAAAGCAGTGGAGGAAAAGAGGAAGAAATGGCTAAAGTGGTTACAAGACAGGGGTTCAATTGATACAAGAAATTAATATATTGAGAGCACGAAGTACGTAAAGAGACTAGTGAAGGCGAAAAAGATGGAGGTAAATGATGATCTAGGAAGAAAAATGAATGCAAACTACCCTGAAAATAGGAAGTTATTCTGGAAAGAGATGCGGATATGTAGAAATGAAAACAGAAAGAAATGTGAAGGTGTGAAGCATGTAGGTGGTAGATTATTAACCCATGGCGATGAAGTCAGGGGTGATGGAAATAATATGTTGAAAGCCTAATGAATTGGAATAGAGAGAGCAGTGCCATTGTTAACATGACTGGTTTTAGGAATGTGCAGAGAAGGAATGGAGTGCCAGAAAACGTGACACTAGCACAGGTGAAGAGTGCTGTAAAGCGGCTGAAAAATGGGAATGCATCTGGAATTGATGAGGTGTGCGCAGAGATGAGTAAGTGTAGTGGAGAGAGCAGAATAAAGTGCTTATTGGAGATACGTGAGAAGGCATAGATGAGTGAAACTGTGCCAACAGAGTGGAAAAAGGCTGTGATTGTACCCCTGAACAAAAATAAAGGTGTGCGAAGTGAGTGCAAAAATATCTTGGCATAAGTTTACTGAATATGGTAGTGAAGGTATATGGAAGAATTATTATAGAGAAAGTAAGAGACATATAAGAAGTCCTAGTGAGTGATGAACAGGGTGGCTTTAGGAGTGGCAGAGGATGTGTGGATCAAATATTTGGAGTGAGACAGATAGCGGAGAAGGCTTGTGTGAAGGACGATAAGGTTTTAATGGCATTCATGGATCTGGAAAATGCATACAACAAAATAGATAGAGCAAAATTGTGGAAGGTTTTGCGCATGTACGGTGTAGATGGTTAGTAGGTAGGCGCCGTCAATAGTGTTAATGATGGTAGTGACGTATGTGCAAGGGTTAATGGGCATCTAAGTGAATGGTTCACGCTTTGTCTGGGCGTGCGACAAGGTTGTGTGAAGTCCCATGGTTATTCAGTAGATATATTGATGGTGTGATAAGAGAACTAAAAGCACGAGTAATGGAGAAAGGGATGGCGTTGGTAATGAATGGTGATAGATGGAATATCTCAAATTTATTGTATGCTGATGATGCAGTACAACTTCAAATACCGGACATGAACTTAGCAGGCCAGTGTATAGTTTTGCTGATGTCTGTGAGCGTCGTGCCTTGACAGTAAATGTAGAAAAAAAGTAAAGTGATGGTTATTGAGAGAGAAGGTGACTCTCAGTGTGATGCTACAGTGAAGGGAGAGAGACTGGAACTGATGAGAGAGTTCAAATACCTGAGTACAATGACAGAAAATAGAGGAAAGTGTGCAAAAGAAGTGGAAAATAAAGTGACACAAGGAAGGAGAGTAGCTGGTGCAATGAAGGCCTTGATAAGAAACAGAGGGTTGAGTGTTGCTGCACGAGGCTTACTGTACATGAAGGACTGTTAGTGCCAACTTTAACATATGGATGTGACACTATGATGTGGCATGAAAATTAAAAGTCAAGAGTGAGAGCAGTGGAGATGGGACTAATGAGGAATGTATGTGGAGTACAGAGTGGATAGCATACGAAATAATGATTCGTGAAAGATGTGGAGTGAGGAAGTTGGTGGACACCAGACTCATATAGAGTGTACTGAGATGGTATGGTCTTGTGGAGAGAATGGATAACAATAGAGTGGTGAAAAAGGTATATATGTGCGAATATGAAGGAGGGAGGAGGCCATGTAGGCCAAGGAGAAGGTGGAGGAATATGGTGGATGAGTTTGTGAGGAAGAGAGGTTTGGGGACTGACAAGAGATCGAAATATTATGAGGAAAAGCACATGATCAGGGATTCGGCATCCCATTTTAATGTGACAGCATCCGGATTGACTCTATCGGATATGTTTATGTGAAACTAGAGAATGTGGTGAATGTTTTTGGTGTACCAAATAGAGCCAGGATTCTGGGGGCGTGAATGGTGACCGAATGGAAGCGTGGCCCATTGAGTTGGGCAAATTTGGGGCTGTCCTGACATTGCTACTCCTCACCCACCCTCACATTATAAACACCTATGGTTATGTTCCTGTCATTACTGCATTAACCAGTCGAATCAGGGATCGGCTCTGATGAACCAAAAACTCTCTGCTTAAACGAAAATATTCTGACCTCTTGTCACAACAGTAACACACTGTCATTATTAATATGATTGTCCCACATTCATTCGTATACATGATGACACTGTGTCGCTGTTGTGACGAGAGGTCAGAATATTTTTGTTAAAGCAAAGAGTTTCTGGTTCGTCAGTGCCGATCTCTGATTCATTTCGTTCATCCAAAAATGACAGGAACATAAACCTTATGTGGATATAATGTAAGGCTTAAAATGTCACATTAACCCTCTCGCACACCATAAGTTTTCAGTAAGTTTACAGGCCACCCTCCAGAAGCAAACCCCACTCAGGCTGCCTCTGCTCATGTGGAAAGGGAAAAAAATCAATGGCCAAATTTACCCTCGGAAAGTGCTAATATTGTTATAAATCGCATCTCATCATCTATGCTGATGTTTATACTATGAGATATGAAAAAAAAAAAAAAAAACATAAAACAGATGAATAAATGTAGAGACATGAAGCAAGAATAAACCTTATTTAGGTGAAAGCTAGCTTCTAATAACTTCCCAACATCACTGTGAAAAAATTTCCCATGACGCACAGTTGCAAAGGACATGCCCATATGCAGAAATTCACAAGCTTTCAAATGAGTCTGGTTTCGAGTTGATACGTCCAATAGTTTATGAGTAAATAAAAAAAAACTAAGAAAATCGCCTAAAAACGTCTGATTTGTTTATTATTTGGTATGTTATTAGTGACATTGTAACAAATATATATGTAAATTCTATCCAGTTTTGTAGCCCAAAGGTTAAGGAAACCCATGATATAATTCACAGTGTTATAAACCTCATTGTTATACAGAAAGTGAATTTTGAAAAGTTACGATGGGTTGCAAGTTGTAACAGCACGTACACTCTGGCCCATAGGCTGAGTATGTTCGTCTTTCGGAACTTTTTCCCAAATAAATATTTGCACACATAGGTTGCTTTGCCTTACAAAAGTATGCATAAGAAATCATCAGTTTGATCATGCTTTCTTCAGATTTCTGATGCGACCTATACTTTACGAGCAATATGACTGAGAGAATAGCAGTGAAATGCACCACATTTTCCCTATAAGAAATATATAATAAACACACAATTTAAACCTTACAATACTATCTATCTATTTATTGCCAGATGCCTCAATCCCGTTTGGGGTGGCCACAAACAAATCGCATCCACGTCACCCTGTCCCCCGCCATTTCACTCCCCTGCTCCCAACTCACACCCCCCTCTCTCATATACCTCTTCACCCCTTCCCTCCATTTCATCCTCGGCCTACCTCTCCCTCTTCCCCCCTCCACCACACTCACATACACTCTCTTCGTCAGTCTTTCACCCTCCATCCTCTCCACATGGCCAAACCACCTCAGTGTGTTCCTCATAACGCTTCCTATTACATCCACATCCACACCACAACGCTCCTTTATATCCTCATTCGTCAGCCTGTCTCTCCATGTGACTCCACAGGCTCCTCTTTAACTCATTTCCACTGCTCTCACTCTTGACTTGTGTCCTTCCAACAACGTCCAAGCTTCACTTCCATACGTTAGAGTTGGTATCACAATACTGTCATGTAGTAACTTTTTCACTTCCATGCTCACTTCCCTGTTCCTTATCACTGCTTTCAAAGAACCACTAACCTTTCTTCCCTGCTGTACCCTTTCAAGCACTTCACCATCCAAACCTCCATCCTTACTCATCACACTACCCAAGCACTTAAACGTACTCACATTTTCCAATTCCTCACCATCCAACCTCGCTGTACATTCACTGACTTCACCTTTCTCAAAGACCATCACTTTACTCTTCCCTACATTCACCTTTAGATTCCGTTTCTTACACACTGTCACGGGGGTTTTTATAATATCAAGGTAATTTTGATATAAATGCTTAAATATTATTTAAGCAGATAATAATATTCAATAATATTGAAGAGCAGAGACAATGATTGTCTTGCTACATCAAGCAACGATTACTTTACGCTGGCTTAGCATGATTCTCTGAGAACGAGATTTTATAAACTTTCTCAACAGTACACAGCAGAGACTAATTACTCACAATTGCTGAATTACTGTACTGTTAGCCTCTGGAGAAAGTTACATCACCCCTGACAATAAATAACTAATACTAATAATAATAACATCAGGTTCTTGCTGATGCATTAACTCCTGGCACAACGGATTTTAAGTTAATACAACAAGACTGGTCTAAGTACCAGTTATGAAAGCAAACGTTTATGCAAGCTAGGAGCTATATGGGAAATAAGCTTAATTATGGAGAAATGAAACAAGATTTTTACTCTACATTAAGCTCAAGAAATAGAACTGTTAAATTTATTGATTACAAAAATAAATTTAACATTACATTTCAAATCAAATCAATGAGACGCACTCGCTCACTCACACAGAAGCTAAATACTTACGCCTAGGAAAAACACCTTAACTAAGCTCTTAAAACTACAAAATACACAAAAGAAATACCAGTCGATGAATACTATGTATCACCCGAGGAGTGGGGGGTGGGAGTACTGGGATTAACTGTACTAATGGAGCTTGGGGTGCTAGCTGACCTCTCCACTTCTGAACACAGGACCTTTCTCCGTCACAGCAAACACAAGACTGAATTCAAATAATGCATAGGCAGGACGACAAGCCACCAAAAGAAGGCGTGGCTAACGGCTGAGGAGAGTAGAGGCGAACGATAAAGAAACAATTGTATCGCTCAGTAGCGCACTTAGTGACGTGCATCAAATCGGTCACCCCTGAAAACGGTGACAAATGATTTGAAAAGTATACCCCGAAATGGAGAGAGAAACGGTTAACTGAGCGATACACAGTGAGTTTTCCACTAATAGTTCGTGGCTTCTCACAAAAAGGAAATGTCGCGAATTGATTCGTGACATTACGCCCCATGAAAATTAAATCTTTCTTCCTTCAGAAGAAAGATTTCAATATACATACATATAAATCCTAACTCAGTCACACAAGATTCACACTGTGGTGTGTGTGCTATCCTGCTACAGGAGAAAATCGCAGTCGCCAGTGAGCGAAAAAACCTCGTATTTACGTTAATAGAAGGAAGCTTGAGGGAAAAACTCCGTGACGACGGTGAAAATCCTGTACTCAGGTCAAACTGAGCGAAAATTCGCTACATTTACACTGACAACTAATTGTTGTGTAGCGTGGTGTATGTAATACACGGTGTAGGTGTGACAGTTGTAGTGTAACTGTACCTACATGTAAAATGACACAGTAAATAATATGACGACGACGAAGGCAGAGGAGAAGAGGCGGCAGCGTGCGGCAGACGATCAGCTGGTCCGCACAGCAAAACTGCTACACCCATTGCTGAACCTGCAAAACCAATTGAGGTGGAGCATCAAAAGTGTCAATGAGACAAAATTTTATCATGTTACAATTACTTTCTCTGCCTAGCAGTCAGTGCTACGACGTACATTCGAGGTCGCCATTAATTATAGCACACAATTATGGTCGGCAAGTTGAGAATCCTTGTGCAAACTTGGGTCTTCCATAGCCTCAAACCGCACACGGGTCCTCAACCTCTGCCTTAACCTACAGTTCTTATATTAATATCGGGAAGCTGAGAATCCTTGTGCAAACTTGGGTTTTCCATAGCCTCAAGTCGCCTCTCAACTTCCCCCTTAAACTACGGTACATAATATTAGTATCGGGGAGCTGAGAATCCTTGTGCAAACTTGGGTCTTCCATAGCCTCAAGTCGCCTCTGCGGAGTTCTCTCTCGAACTTCCCCCTTAACCTACAATACAATACTTATATTAGTACCAGGAAGCTGAGAATCCTTGTGCAAACTTGGGTCTTCCATAGCCTCAAGTCGCCACTGCGGAGTTCTCTCTCGAATTTCCCCCTTAACCTACAGTACTTCTATTAGTACCGGGAAGCTGAGAATCCTTATGCAAACTTGGGTCTTCCATAGCCTCAAGTCGCCACTGCGGAGTTCTCTCTCGAACTTCCCCCTTAACCTACAGTACTTCTATTAGTACCGGGAAGCTGAGAATCCTTGTGCAAACTTGGGTCTTCCATAGCCTCAAGTCGCCTTTACGGAGTTCTCTCTCGAACTTCCCCCTTAACCTACAATACTTATATTAGTATCGGGAGTTGAGAATCCTATGCAAACTTGGGTCTTCCATAGCCTCAAGTCGCCTCTCAACTTTCCCCTTAACCTACGGTACATAATATGTATGTACAGGCCCTGGACATAATGTGTCTTGTGGGGCCAATGGGCGAGACGTCAGGTCTGCACCCACTTCACCACTACCCTGTCTCTCAACTGACTCAGAGATTACAGGTGTAGTTACAAATGGCACAGGAAGGGCATGTCCCTGATTAGTGGTGATACTTTGGCACACACTGCAAGAACGGACAAAACTATCTATGTCCCGTCCCATCCCTGGCCAGAAAAAGTCAGCTCGGATACGGCCCTGGGTCTTCCTTTTGCCCATGTGACCTCCTGAGACTGAACAATGACCCCATTGTAACACTGCTAGGCGGTATTTGGCGGGAACGACAAACTGCAGTCGAACCTCGCCCTCGGGTGTTCGTGACTCACGGTAGAGCCGTCCTTGTTTACGAAGGAACTTGGCTCGACCTCCCCGTGAATACTTAATCACTCGACCCTTTTGTTTATTCCGCACGGCAGCAAGTGTCGGGTCAGAATGTTGTTCTTGTACAACAAGTTGACTGCACATCAGATCTTGCGGCGATTCAATGATCACTGGGGTGACACAATCTGGAGCCTCAGTCATGGCTCGTGTTACCGCAGCAGCCGAAGTCTGAGTGGCGCCATCATCGGAGCAACTATCCTTGGCTCCTTGAATATTGCCTACTATCAAGTCAAATAGAGGCTCTGGCATGACAACTGCAAGTGTCATACCAGTATAAAATGGAGATGCCACCTGGATACATGCCTCAGGGAACAATCTCACTGATCCATCAATAAGCTTTGCATGGATCTGTCGACCTGTATACTGCTCAGGCCGAACTAATCTCTGCTTGACAGAGCAACCTGAGGAACCATTGTCTCTCAGGACCTTCACAGGAATGCCTCCCACAAACCCTGGCTGTACAAGGAAGGTACTGTCACCTGTGGTGGGGCCTGTGGAGGAAGCAGCTAGCCACGCATGAGGCTGCTGAATTGATGTGGCAAACATTGTGCCTTGTGAGTTATAAGATGGAAGATTGGCCATCTGTGGAGGGGGGTTCACTGTCACTGTGGGACTAGTGAACTGTGGGGAAGTACCCACACTGGTAGGGACGTGACCACCATGCTGCTGCTGAGGAATGAAGGCTGCATTCGCTTCCTGCCTCTTTTGAGCTGGTGGTGAAAAACTTTGTCCCGTCGGTCGGTTGCGTGGCTGATACTGCTGCTGATTAGGGTACTTGTTGTACCCCTTCCACTCAGATTTCTGAGTGTTTTGCCCCTGGTCCTTCCACTGCAGTTTTGGACCTTGGCCATTACTCTGAGAACGGCCTTGGTGCTGGGATTCAGTCTGAGACGGCTTCCCAGACTTGGCAGTATCTTTTCTGCTCCAGGTGTTTTGCTTACGAGCTTGATACCCGTATGCAGTAAAGAATGCGTCAGCCTTCTCTGCCATTTGGCTGGCATCTTTCACCTGGCAGATCTTAAGCTGTGCTATGAGCTCAGCAGGCCACGACCTCTCTAGCTGTGTACGCAGCATAAGGTCAATTATCCCCTCACGCGTGGAAGGAGTTTCATCTTTCTCCATCCACTCATTTAAGTAAGCTGTGAGACGATCAAGGAACTGAACAGCTGTCTCCTTGTCTTGGAGACGAGCTCGCATGAACTGAACTTTGGCGTCGTCTACTGTGAAACCATACGCCTTAATGAGTGCAGCTTTCATCATCTCATATGTGAGATTGTCTCCACGAATTCTGTGGAGAATATCGAGGGCAGGGCCCTCAAATAAACTAAGGAATTGGATCCGCTTAGCTGCCTCATCCAGTTGATACATGTCTGCCATGTCCTCAAAACGAGCTATGTACGGCTCGATTCGCTCGCTTTCCTTGTATGAAGGAAGCTTGATGTGTGGTGTCACCATAACATGTGCAGGGAGAGCGCTCGTGGAGCTTGAACCAACTGCACCAGATGTGTCTGAACCCAAGGAATCTCGCTTGAGCTTCAGCACTTCAAGTTCATGTTCTCGTTCTTTGTCTCGTTGTTCACGCTCGTATTCGCGCTGTTCTCGCTCTTGTACTAGCTCGTGTTCGCGTTGTTCTCGCTCGTATTCGCGCTGTTCTCGCTCGTGTTCGCGCTGTTGTCGCTCTTTTTCTAACTCGAGCTCGCGTTGTTTTTGTTCGTGTTCACGCTGTTCTCGCTCATGTTCACGCTGTTCTCGCTCATATTCGCGCTGTTCTCGCTCACGTTCACGAGCGTCTTTCTCACGTTCTTGCTCGTAATTGAACCGTGAGAGAACGTAACTCTGTATTTTCTCTGGGTCTGTGAGACCAATATCTTTGGCTTCCTGTACATAAGCACTGGCTGCCATGATGCTAGCTCAATTTACTAAGTAACCGAAACTGAGTACTGACTGCTTAGCGACGAATACTAATGACACAAGTAAAGAGTACAGACACAAGCTAGTGGTGACCAGTCTTATCTAGTTAACTGGCAAAAATAAATCAAAAATGTAAATGACTGGGAAGACTCAATAATAAACACAATGGGTACGCCGACTTCCCAGGAGCGAATAAAATCGTCTGGCGTTACCAAAAATAAACGAGTTAAGTACTCTATTGATTTATAAAGCAAAAACTCACTTGCTAAATTAACGGTAAACACCAGTAAGCTTGTGCCTATGAACTTTAATGATAAATACCTAAATATGAATGAGTGAGCACTATCTCGTGAATAGCTTTAGAGCTAGGAGTTAATATCCTGGAATGAGGTCGCCAATTGTCACGGGGGTTTTTATAATATCAGGGTAATTTTGGAATAAATGCTTAAATATTATTTAAGCAGATAATAATATTCAATAATATTGAAGAGCAGAGACAATGATTGTCTTGCTACATCAAGCAACGATTACTTTACGCTGGCTTAGCATGATTCTCTGAGAACGAGAATTTATAAACTTTCTCAACAGTACACAGCAGAGACTAATTACTCACAATTGCTGAATTACTGTACTGTTAGCCTCTGGAGAAAGTTACATCACCCCTGACAATAAATAACTAATACTAATAATAATAACATCAGGTTCTTGCTGATGCATTAACTCCTGGCACAACGGATTTTAAGTTAATACAACAAGACTGGTCTAAGTACCAGTTATGAAAGCAAACGTTTATGCAAGCTAGGAGCTATATGGGAAATAAGCTTAATTATGGAGAAATGAAACAAGATTTTTACTCTACATTAAGCTCAAGAAATAGAACTGTTAAATTTATTGATTACAAAAATAAATTTAACATTACATTTCAAATCAAATCAATGAGACGCACTCGCTCACTCACACAGAAGCTAAATACTTACGCCTAGGAAAAACACCTTAACTAAGCTCTTAAAACTACAAAATACACAAAAGAAATACCAGTCGATGAATACTATGTATCACCCGAGGAGTGGGGGGTGGGAGTACTGGGATTAACTGTACTAATGGAGCTTGGGGTGCTAGCTGACCTCTCCACTTCTGAGCACAGGACCTTTCTCCGTCACAGCAAACACAAGACTGAATTCAAATAATGCATAGGCAGGACGACAAGCCACCAAAAGAAGGCGTGGCTAACGGCTGAGGAGAGTAGAGGCGAACGATAAAGAAACAATTGTATCGCTCAGAAGCGCACTTAGTGACGTGCATCAAATCGGTCACCCCTGAAAACGGTGACAAATGATTTGAAAAGTATACCCCGAAATGGAGAGAGACACGGTTAACTGAGCGATACACAGTGAGTTTTCCACTAATAGTTCGTGGCTTCTCACAAAAAGGAAATGTCGCGAATTGATTCGTGACACACACTCTCCCAAACTCATCCACCAAGCCTTGCAGCTCCCCTTCGTCTTCACTCAACAACACAGTATCATCTGCAAACAACAGTACAGGGAGTGTCCAAACACTATCCTCTCCCACCAGAGCCACTCCAACATCCACTACCCTACCTTGTACCTCTTTTATTACCCCATCCATGTACAGATTGAACAACCATGGAGACATGACACATCCCTGTTTCAACCCAACCTTCAAAGAGAAAAATTCACTTAGTTCACCATCCACACGCACTGTAGCCTTAGCACCATCATACATACTCTTCACAGCATTCAACAACTTCCCATCTACTCCATATATTCTTAATACTTTCCACAATCCTTGTCTATCCACCCTGTCATATGCTTTCTCCAGATCCATGAAAACCGCATAGCCTACAACTTCTTTCCCTTCTCTAGAAACTTTTCCACTAAAGATCTAAGAATGAATATCTGATCTACACAACCTTTTCCCTTCCTAAAGCCTCCCTCTTCTTCTCCAACTAATTCCTCTGTTCTTTCTCTAACTCTGTCAATAAGTATCCTACCATACACTTTTCCAATTATACTAAGAAGACAAATGCCCCTATGATTACTGCACACTTCTTTTTCCCCTTTTCCTTTGTACAAGGGAATAATTATACCTTGACTTCCAATCCTCCGAAACTCTACCTTCCTCCCAGGCAAATCTACACATCTTCCACATCCATTCTACTTCTATCTCTCCCCCATGCTTCAGCATTTCACACACACTCCATCAATTCCTGGGGCTTTACCCTATTTAACTTTCTTCATTGCTTCCACAACTTCTATCCTACTGATTTCTTCCTGTCTTCTCACCTCCCTCCTTCTCCCAGCCATTCCCCAGCCACTTATACTCGCATTACTTCCATCCTGAATGTTCAACAATTCCTTAAAGTGTTCTCTCCATCTGCTCACTTTTTCTTCCTTCTCCACTAGTAAACTACCATTTTTATCTTTCACTCCCCTGCTAACCTCACATCCACCCTGTCTTACACTCTTCACCTCTTTCCAGAACATTTTCTTACAGTCCCTCCACTTTACACTCAAATTCCTTCCAAATTCCTCATCCACTCTCTTCTTACTCTCTCTTACTAATCTTTTCACCTATCTATTTCTTTCTACATATAACTCTCTTTTCCACCTCTCAACTTCTTCCACGCGCCTACTTCTCATCCATTCATTGTATGCTTTCTTCTTTTGTGCCACAGTCTGTCTCAACTCTTCAGTCCACCACGCTGTTCCTTGCACCCCCCTCCGTCTTCTCTTCCTCCCACACACCACATCACATGCTGCACATATTTCTTCTGTAAATATTCTGCACAAACCTTCCACGTTCCCCATCTGCTCCAATTCATATTTGCCCAATCGTCCCTCCATTTCTCTCATATACTCTGCCTTTTTCTCATCCTCTTGTAACCTTTCCACTCTCCTTGCAACTACTCCTTCCTCTCGTCTTTCCCTTCTTCTATTTCTCCATTTTACTTGGATCCTAATTCTGGCCACCACCAAGTAGTGGTCAGAAAGTCCACTCCCCCAACCTCTATAAGCTCTTGCATCCATTACACATCTTCGCATCCTTTCATCCACACACACATAATCAATCATTGCCTTTCTTTCATTCAGTTCACCACCCACCCTTCTCATCACTCGCCATGTATACCTGTTGATCATTTTATGCCTGAAGAGGGTATTGGCTATCACCAACCCCCTCCCAGCACAAATGTCCACTAACACACTGCCATTCTCATCTATCTCAGCAGGCACACCCCAATCACCAACTATTCCATCCACCTTCACATTCCTTACTTCACCATTCATATCACCGATCAAAAACACTCTCTCCTTCCTTCCAAACTTTTCCATGCACACTTCCACATTTGTCCAGAACTCTTCTCTTACTCTTCTAGCACGATCTTGCGTTGGTGCATACACACACACAATCCCCCACATCTGTATTCTAACTTCTAACCTTACCCACACAATCCTTGACCCAAGTGATCCATACTGTCTTATGCTCTTCTTCCATCGTTTACTCACAACTATACATAGTCCTCCCTTTGCCCTCTCATTCTCACCTACTCCTGCACATATACCCCATCCATACTCCCATTCTCTCACACTTTCTCCTCTCCAGTTTGTTTCAGTTATTCCACATACATCCACTTTCGCACCCTCTAGCACCTGGACAATCTCTCTCTCTTTCACGTCATCATTCGCTCCTCTTACATTCCATGTAGCCATTACCAAGTCCTTTGTCCGGTCCTGGGTCGTCATCGTTTGGTCAGTCCTTGTCCGAGGTTTCTTGTTTGTCTTTTTAGTTAGTTGTTTTCCGGGGAGGGGCACTAACCCTGCGCCAACCCTTTTAGTCGCTTTTTACGACAAGCAGGGATACTGGGGGAGTATTCTTGAAAAAAAAAACTACTCCTGGGGGGTAGTATAAAAACTACACAAATAAACTGGTTACTCACGTCCTCTGGCAGTGTTGTAGTATTTCTTGAGAGGAGATGGAGCTGCAGAGAGGAGGAAAGATACGATCACAGCCTTTGTGCGTGTGTGTGTGTGTGTGTGTGTGTGTGAGTATTTGGTGTGTGTGTGTGTGTGTGTGTGTGTGTGTGTGTGTGTGTGTGTGTGTGTGTTTGCGATGTGAACTGATGTATGCTTTCATCAGTATGGTACTGATGAAAGCATAGTCCAGTGCAGAGCAGCACATCACAAACAGGACATACAATATATGGCTGGTGTCCCTCCTAGTCTTGTGCAAATAGCACAGCAAACACCACAGCCTTTTTCTGTCGGGGATTCTCTCTAGGGTGTGGTGCAGTGTTGAGTACAAGCGTGTCCTATTGTCCACATATCGATGGCGCTTGGACAGCAGTGCTCTTCCATCTCCTCGCCTCCGTACTCCTACTGGAGGTGCAGTGGCAGGAACTGGCTGAGTAATTCCTGATGGGCCAGCTACTGCAGAAGGTGGAGCGGTCATGGCAGTATCTGCCTGAGTTACTCCTGATGGACCAGCATCACTGCATATCCCTATTAGCTGATCTTGATTGCCCTCTTGTATGGTGAGACTATTGAACATATGAAAGTGCTTCAGGATGGCCCTGAAGTGCTTTCCACGCATAGTCTGCCAAAATATGGGGTTATTATGAACCTCAGTGGACAGCTAATAGTGCCATAAGGCATGCCTTGGATGCAACAGTGTCTAGTTCATCTAGCAACGTAGAAGTTATCACGTTGACAGCAAAGCCATAGTTGGTGCCGCAGGCAGACACACAAACACATCCTGCTCTCATACCAAAAACTAGTTCTCTTCCTCACATCAATATTCATCAACTCAACTACCTAGAGACCTGGGGATACCTTCATTCGCAAGAGGAAGAGTTGGTGAATAATAACTTGTTTCCCTAAGTGCTATACTTTCCGAGATATTAAGGTTTGAAAACAGGCCATTTCCAGGATATTGCCCGTAATGAGATAACACCTGCTTTAAAAATAGCCCGGCGTTTGAGGGTTGAAAAGAAATAGTGTGAAAGCCTGCAAAACTTGTCCCTTTCGATAAATTTTAACAAAAGAAATACAAGACGTATCCCAGAAGCAACTCAGGGTGACTGACAAAAATGGTTATAAGCTTCTCCATCAGCTCAACTCATTCATAAAAGAAAACACCTTTTAAAACAGTGTCAGAGAATGAACAAGCATATCCTAGTTATAGACATGCTTGTTATATATGCCTGGATTATAAACGCCAATTCCTCATCAGCCCTCATGGAAGATGGTATATACGACTAGAGAAACCATTTTAAAATTACAACACTTGCAGTCTGAGTCATGAGCCAGCCTAGATGATTATGTTGGTCATTCCCTCCTCCCACATCTCTCGAGACCCTGTTGGGTCAACCCAGCTCGAAGAGAAGGTGGCCCTTCTGGGACAGGGATAAGGATGGTGCAGAGAAGGATGGCAACAGCGCCTTCTATAGGGAGAGTTGCGACAACTGTGTTCCAGCCACCCTCAAGTCACGTGACCCATAGACGGCATGTTGCCTCCCAGTGGCACGGGCAGCAGGGGTGGGCAAACTAATTGACCAGCATGTTTTATGCTTTTAATTGTAATAAATTGGATTTCTTTGTTAATTATGCCTGTCTTGCCTGGGAATGCTTTACGCAACCTGGACAAGGGAAGATGGTGCACAGATTTCTTAGAAATCCTCTGTGAAGAAAGGAATGGGAAATAAGAGTTATGTACCGTAAGTTTAAATAATTATTATATGAAAGACTCTACTAGTATAGTAACATTTTATGCCTGAAGCACTTTTTTATCCTAGAAATTTAATAATCTTTTGGATATCCCCGGCAATCTTGTAACTCATGAACATATGCTGAAACAAAAAGTGTAATGCCACAACTGCTGACTTCACCATTGTGACACGGGATTCGACTGGTAGGCTTAATGATTCAGTAATAGCTGCTTTATATTTGTGCTTTCGAAACTGTCAAGCACTACCATACAATTCATAATTATATTTTCCCAGTAATGGTATTCAATAATCACACAAATGTGGAATTTCACAAATGACTTGTCAGTTGTACGAATGTCAATGAAGTTTTTTTTTTTTTTATTATTATTTAATATCATAATCCACTCCTTTTGTGAAATTAATTTACTATGAGTTACCTCTTAATTCACTATGGAAAACAAACAAACAAACAAAAAAAAAAAGGATCCTTACTTCATAGAAAATTGAATGGTTAAAATTGAGGGTAAGCCCAAAAAATAAACTGATTGCCACACACACATGGAGTTACCCTTTTACGTTTTCATGTTATGTAAAAGGTACTGCAGTAAACAGAGTTGGTTATGCTTATTCTGTTTTATGAGGATATCAAAATGGGGGTTAAATTAAGAAACGCAAGTGCACTGGGCAATTTTTTCGATAGTGACATCCAACCTAACCATTCTCTATGTATCGTCTTATTACCAAGCACTGTCTATTATAAACAGTGTAGCCAATCATAGAATAAATTATATAATACAGAAAATATCAAAACTCATCAAATACTTAAGTAATAAAAATGAAAAAATAAAATGATGGAAATAAGTTCAGGTGACAGCAGAGCAGTTAAGTGAAGTTGGGAGGCAACATGACGCCTAGTCCCCTGTTGTCGCAACTCTTTCTGTTGAAGACACTGGGTGGCAAGGCCCCACCTCTCCTGAGACCCTCTTGAGCCTGAACTCCAGCCAGAAAAGGTGGTGGTTGCCTTTTGTAAGGCACCGAGGAGGTTGGCCAGGCGCCCTCATCCCCAACCTCTTCTGAGAGCTTTTTAAGCCACAGTGTTAAGAGGCCCATTCGGGATGGAGATGAGCCTGCTTATGCAGTCATTACAGTGGTGTGCAGGTTTCAGTAGTGCTTTGACTAAATGGGACCATATTAGAATGGTCTATCAACAGCAGCGAGACTAAAAGCACTCACCACCACCTGTGGGATGGGGTAAGACAGCTCAAGTCACTGCTAGTTCCAAGCCTAGATAAATGGGGATTGCTGGTGTTAGGAATGACATCTGGCCATAAAACCAGCCAACACCAAAATGGCAAATCAAATCAGGATAGCCTCTGAAACTGCTAGGACGTACCCCTTAAATGACGTGCTGGATGTATGGTGGAGATTGGTCAAACACATCAACCCAGTATTTTAAGTTACCAGAAGAGGCTGGATGACTCCATTGCAGATGCCTGCCCAGGATGTAACACAGCACCCCGTACTATTAAGCACATTACGGAAGACTGCATTGCACACAATCACCTACGCCAACAACACAACATACACTCCTTGAGAGCCCTGTGGGAAAGCCCGGTCTCAGCCTTGGCCTTCTTTAGGGACCCGGGGCTTTTCGGCCAGACTGCCTAGGGAAAAACTACTACTACTACTACTACTACCCAGTATTGAAGTGGGACAAGATGGAGGATAAAAAAGTCATGCACTTTCTGAGTGAGGGGAGGTGTTATGTTTTTACTGGTGTGTGTGTGTGTGTGTGTGTGTGTGTGTGTGTGTGTGTGTGTTTATTTTCACCGGGTTCGTCAGGATCACGTGATGGTTGTGATCATCAGCGTTTTACCCTCCCAGAAAAGAGCTGAGAGCTCATACAGTCTGATCTAAGGGCACAGCCTTGACCTTCACACATGCACACACCCATCCCCTTGCTCAAGAGGGACAGTACCCATCCACTTCGTCTGTGAAACTTTTCGCATCCCAAGCAAGGCATGAACCCCTGTCTTAGCGGAGGCTTGGCAAGAGCTTTACCACTCAGCTGGCGAGCAGTGTGTGTGTGTGTGTGTGTGTGTGTGTGTGTGTGTGTGTGTGTGTGTGTGTGTGAACAAAACTTTTTTTTTCCAATTTTACCAAACTTGGTTTGTCTGGGGCCAGTCAGTAAGTTTATATTTTTTAGAGCAAAAGATCAAAGGTCAAGGTCATCGACCTGGTTGGAAACTCGATCTTTCAACTTATATCCAATTTAGGTCGAACTTGGAGGAATTGTTTAGGGTAAGGAAAAAAATACGTGATTCAGTCTGAGAACAGACAGTCCAAGATCAATGTCACAAAGCAAAGTCAAAGTTCAATGTGTGTGTGTGTGTGTGTGTGTGTGTGTGTGTGTGTAACAACACAACAAAAAATATATATCCTATTTAATCCAGTTTAATGGAATGGTTCAGGGTTAATCATGGGGAAAAGTAACTGTGTTTTTTTATTTTTCTCTGAACAACAGGTCAAAGGTCTAGGTATTACAACAAATTCAACGTTTTATCCGTTTCTAGCCTAAGTCTGTGGCAGAGTCGGAGTTTAGAAATGAATACAAACATTCATTTTCAAGGATAATCAGCCAAGGGTCGAGATCACACGGCAAATCCAAAGGCCAAGGCTACAGAGCATGATCAACTCAGTTTAGAACTGATTTTCATCATATTGGCAGAAGGGCTAAAGGTCAAACAAGAACCAGGGGATTTAGTTTTGAGAACAATCAGTCAAAGGTTGAGATCACAGGACAATGTCAAATTTCAGCCCATGTGCCTATATGTAAATAAAATAACTATGTGGCATTTTGTGTGTGTGTGTGTGTGTGTGTGTGTGTGTGTGTGATCTGGATCAAGCTTCATGGATAAATTGGATATCATCTAGGAGACTGACCTACTGCTTTTAAGAACAATAGTAAAAGTTCAAGATCACAAGACAAAGTAGACTAAATTATGTAGATAGCTTCAGAGTAAAACGAAGGTAACGAGATTCGACTCTGAGAAAATCAAAATTCAAGGTCACAGGGTAAGGTCAAACGTTAAACGTCAAAGTCACTGGACAAATTCAGCTCAGTTTTGAGCTGAAGTGGTCCAGCATAAGTGGAAGGCAAGCATGAATCACTTAGATTTTGCAAGTAGTCCATTTAAAGCCAAGGTCTCAGGACCAAAACAAATATTCGGCCCTCTGACCAGTCGATGTGCGAGGGTGTTGCAGTTCTGGATGCTCATTCTTGTTTTTGAGATATACCCCAATTTCTTCCTGTTTTTTTTTTTTTTTTTTTTCTGGGTCGATAGTTCTATTTCACAGTTTTTCATTTATTTCTCTCATATATTTGTATAATAAAATATAATCTTAGACCATCCCATATTTCATTCTTTATATCTCATTTTTTTTCTCTGAAATTGAGTTACTCCCGCCACTCCCTCCCTCTGTTTCTCATTTTCTCTGGACT
This sequence comes from Coenobita brevimanus, assembly GCF_032717465.1. Taxonomy (NCBI): domain Eukaryota; kingdom Metazoa; phylum Arthropoda; class Malacostraca; order Decapoda; family Coenobitidae; genus Coenobita; species Coenobita brevimanus. Next base: position 20,911,251 of record NC_137053.1, on the reverse strand, counting down.
TAAGAACCCAAGAGTTATGGGGCACTTACATAAAATGAAATATGAAATGCAAAATGCAAGAACTGTGGGAAAGAACTCAGGGAGAAGGTGAATACGTAATGATGTGCCTCTCTCTCTCTCTCTCTCTCTCTCTCTCTCTGATTACTGTCTTTTCACCGACTAATATTTTTTGTCCAACACCAGCATGCGTTGTGCTGACAATGAATTTTGGTAAAGGGAGGAAAGAATAAAAGATAAGAACGAATTGGAAACGAATGACCATCATGATACAATTTAACGACTCCATGTCACAATACAGAAAAAAAAAAAAATCACCATTTTTACTCCCCCCTTTTCTGTGCTTTGGAGATGAAAAAATTTCTTTGCTGTCAGGGAAAATTTGCATCGTGGAATTAGTAATGGGATTTACACACAAAAAAATCATTATTAATACCTCTTTCTTTCGGACATGAGTTTTTCTTTTCGTTGCCATGAATAGTTTCTGTGTGTGTGTGTGTGTGTGTGTGTGTGTGAATAGTATTAGCTATTTTCTTTCTGTTGCGCGAAAAATGATAACTGTAAGCAAATCTAGCAGACATGAAGATTCCAAGGTATTTCTGGATGAGCTAAATATTTAGAGAATGTTGGAAGGGAATAGAAAATTAAATAAAGAGAAGGACAGAAAGAGGCTAAGAGAATAAGAAACGGAAAACAGAAACAAGGAGATCTAAATAATTGACAATATATTTAAAGACAGAAAGGAAGTTCTTGAAAGGGTTCAACAAGGAAGAAAGGTTGCTGGTTCCTTGAATGCAGTGATAAGAAACAGGGAAGTGGGCATGGAAGTGAAAAAGTTACTACATGACAGTTTTGTGATACCAACCCTAACGTATTGAAGTGAAGCTTGGACGTCGTTGGAGGGAAAGAAGTCAAGAGTGAAAGCAGAGGAAATGAGCTATTTGAGAGGAGCATGTGGAGTCACATGGAGAGGCAGACTGGCAAATGAGGAAGTGAAGGATCGTTGCGGTGTGAATATGGATGTGATAGGAAGCGTTAAGAGAAGCACAGTGAGGTGGATTGGCCATATGGAGAGGATAGAGTGTGAGAGACTAACAAGGAGAGTGTATGTGAGTGAGGTGGAGGGGGAGAGAGGGAGGGGGAGGCCGAGGATGAGAAGGAGGGGTGGAGTGGAGAGGTATATGAGAGAGGGGTGTGTGAGCTGGGAGCAGGGCAGTGAAATGGCGGGGGACGGGGCGACCTGAACACAATTTGTTTGTGGCCCACCATACGGTATTAAGGCGTCTGGCAATAGATAGATAGACAGATAGAAGAAAACAATATAAAGCAAAGAGGAGAACGAATAGAAATGAAAGAAAGCTAGGAGAGGAACCAAAGGAAAAAAGAAGGAAAGGAAAGAGAGGAGAAAAGAATGGAGAATTAGTGATCAATGTACAGAAAGCAAAGAAAGGAAAGAGGAAGACGGAAAGAGTATATAAGAAAGAAATAATATACATGGACGGAAAAAGCAGATATTGCGAAGGAGAGAAATGAAACATAATAAGTTGGAAAAGGAATGAAATAGGGAAGGGAGAGAGTGAAAGAGTGTAGCAGCGGAAAGAGAGAAAAAACAAAGTGGAGAAAAAGAGTAGAGTGAAAGAAAATAAAGATGAAAAAATAAGGAAAAGAAAGAAAAAATATGCAAGAAAGGGAAGAAAAGTTTAAGAAAATGTAAGAAGGGAATTCAAAAACAGAAGGCATAAACAGGAATATCATATTGCGCACACACACACACACACACACACACACACACACACACCGATGGGATTTACAAAGAGAGGATTAAGGTTGGAGAGAAGGTCAGCTGTGGAGAAAGCTAAATGGTGGAGAAAGCCTAAATGGTTAGAAAAGAGAAAAGTATATAGTGCTGAAAGGTAAGTGGTGGATGAAGATAAAACACAGACGCGACAACAAAAGCAATGTCCATCTATGAAAAACTTGGTTCTTAGGGGACGGGTGGCCGTTCTTAAGGCTGAGAAAAACGCCAGGTATTAGTAAGAACAACTAGTTATTATTTTCTATAATGTTGTCAGGGAAAGTTAAAAACACATTAACCCCTTCACCCCAACGACGTAATCTGTAATGACATCATGCTGTTATCAGACGATTTTATTAAGCTCAAACACTCTAACTTTTAACGGACATTTTAAGACTATATCTTACTCTTTCCGTCTGAGAAATCTGTTTCAAGCTGAATACAGTCATAAGTATTATATATATATATATATATATATATATATATATAACCCATTGGAGCCCAGTGTCTGGAATATTGGACAGAACTGGGATTTTTCGAGTCTTTATAAAGTACGAAACCCCCGGGTAGGGACCTATGAGCTTCGCGACTATGAGCCGATAGGCGGAGGGCGGTACGCTTGGTGCCCTCCCAGTGGAATGCCTCGCCCAGCACCCCTGGGATCGAATGGGTTAATGACTGGCAAACCTTTCAGTCTCTAACCCATTCAAGCCCAGTGTCCGGAATACTGGACAGAACTGGGATTTTTCAAGTCTTTATAAAGTAGGGAACCCCCGGGTAGGGACCTATGAGCTTCGCGAGTATGAGCTGATAGGCGGAGGGCGGTACGCTTAGAGCCCTCCCAGTGCAGTGCCTCGCCTAGCACCCCTGGGATCGAATGGGACACACACACACACACACACACACACACACACACATATATATATATATATATATATATATATATATATATATATATATATATATATATATATATATATATAAGAACTGGAACTCTTATGATTAAAAAATATTAACCGTACAATCACAATCGATAAACTAAAAACTAGAATGCGTTCAGATAGGACCTATCTCCGCCAATGCCATTGCCATTAAAAAGGATCCGGATCGAGATCCGGATCTTCTGCAAAATTTATATCAATTCTTTCTCAGTCCGTGGCCTAATTTTCCACAAAATTTTATTAATATTAATTGAGGACTTTTGGGGATATTGTGCGGGATACTCAGGATCCGGATCCGGATCCAGTCCAAAATTTAATCACTCCTTCCCTGGCCTATGTCCTACCCTTTCACAAAATTCCATGAAAATCTGTTCATTACTTTTTAATTAATCCTGTTAACAGACAGAACGGCAGACAAACAGACAAACCAACCAACGCTAGGTAAAACAACTTCCTGTGCGGAGGTAATAATAAGAAGACTGCATGGAAATGTCAAAAATAGCCATACACAACTTAGTTGCTTAATACCTAAACACCATAGTCGCGGCGAGCGACTTTGAGGTTGTCATTATCGTACCTTGGCAACCTACCATTCAAAAATGCGTCCGATTTCGTATCATATTATACATACAGGAATCATATTATTATGCACTAATATATTATACACGATTATTATTATAAACGAACATATTATACACGAATCACATGCGTCTCATATTATATACGAAATCAGACGCAGTTTGAATGGTAGGTTGCCAGGGTAAGACAATAACAACCTCAGAGTAGCACGCGGCGACTATAGTACCTGAGCGATGTCTTAAAGTTTACTGACCCCCCTGGATATGAAAGTAGTTACATTCATGCCTACTCTTAAGTTACCAACTTGTTTTTACAGACCAAACAAGGAGTTTACTGAGATACTTAGTGTGTCACAATTATTTTATTTTTTCTTTATACCACAAGAACACAAGCAAATGCAACAACCTTAAACAATAGTAAATTAACCCAATCTTACGAGGTTACCGAACCTATGTATTAAGATCTGGTCTCACATCCTCAAAATTTTGAAATCATGACTCTGTAGCTATTTCTTCTACTGATAAAGCAGAACTCTTTACTCAGACTTCCTCCTCCAATTCCACCTTAGGTGATTCCGGTGCTGTTCCTCCATCACTTCCCCCTTCTGACTTCCTCTTGGCTGACATGAAAATTACTTCAGTTGACGTATTTTCTGGCATTACTTACATCAAAACTAACAAGGCATATGGGACTGACGGGGTCACTCCTGTTGTCCTCAAGAAGTGTGCTTCTGTGCTTACACCTTGTCTAGGTAATCTCTCTCACCTTAGCCTAACAACTTGCATCTTTCCTTCTTGATGGAAGTTTGCTCTCATTCAGCCAGTCCCAAAGTAGGGCGATCATTCCCATCCATCTAGCTATCGCCCTATTGCTTTAACATGCTATGTTTCAGAAGTTTTCGAGACTTTACAGAAAAAAAAAGCATTTTTCCTATCACAAACTTCTTTCTGTTCGTCGGTATGGGTTCCACTGGCAATCTTTTCACCTACCTTTCAGACTGCTGAACATCCTCCTTGCAGGATTTGACGAAAGCTTTGCCATTATACTTGACATCTCAAAGGCTTTCGATCGAGTCTGGCATAAATCTTTCACTTCCAAACTGCCCTCTTACGGTTTCTATCTTTCTATCTGTGCCTTCATCTCTAACTTCCTTTCTGGTCGTTCTATATCTGCCGTTGTAGACGGCCACAGTTCTCCTACAGTTGTCAATAGTGGTATTCCTCAGGGCTCCCTCCTATCGCCAACACCCTTCCTTATATTCATTAATGACCTAAGCTGTACATCTAATCCTGTCCACTAATACACTTATGGCTCCACCCTTCACCTTTCCATCTGCTTCCTGCAGCATCCATCTCAGCTGTTTTTTCAACAATCAAGGGATGAGGCTATGGGTCACCTAATGTCTAACTTGGCTGATATCGTTGATTGGGGTAAAAATAATCTTGTTGATTTTACTGCATCAACAACTTAGTTCTCTCATCTATCAACCTGACAAAATCTTCCACAGGAGTACCCTCTAATTTTTAATAATATCCAGTTCAAACCTGCATCCTCTTTAAACATACTAGGAGTTCCATTCTCTCGCGATTTATCCTGGAAAGTACATACTTCCTCTCTTTCAAAATCTGCTTCCAAGACATTGGGTGCGCTAAGCTGACTCCGTGTTTGCCTTACCCGTGCACAGTTGTTGACCATACATGGGTTTTATTCACCCCTGTGTAAAGTACAACTCTCATATGTGGGGAGGCTCCACACATACCTGTACAGCTATTCTCAACAAGGAAGAGTCAAAGGCTTTTCATTCTATTAGTTCTCCTCCTCTTGCTGACTCCCTTCAACCTCTGTGTCGTCGTTGCATTGTTGCGCCTTTATCTCTATTCTATTGCTTCTTCAATGGCCACTGATCCTCTGAAGTGTCTGCTAGTATCCTTCCATGCGGCCGGCACTTATCACCCATCTAGTCTGTCCAACTCTCTACTGCAAAAGTGAACTGTTACTCCAAGTCCTTCATGTATGCAACATGTCAGCTCTGGAACTGTCTCCCTCTGTATTTCCCACTTCCTATGATCTCCAGTCTTTCAAACACAGTGTGTCCAGATATCTCGAAGTGAATGGATCTTGAATTTGGTTTTCTGTTATCCGTTATTTTTTTTCTTCGAGAGAACAGTTTGCAGGCTTCTGGCCCTTGGTTCCATCTTCTTTGCTTAAAAAAAAAAAAAAATCTCCACATGGAACTTCGTTAGAGTTGTTGTGTTACCAGCTCATCCGTGCATTTAGACCTAAACTCCGTGGAAAGGCTAATAACCAATCAGAACGCTCCTCACTGAGAGTAGTGGGTATATCATATCAGAAAGCGTTCGAGCTAGGAGTATATTTCAAATAAATGTGAAGGTGTTAACGAATTTCCGACCATAAAAGAAATATAAATGAAGAGTATTAATGTTTTTGGTAACAGGAGCATCAGGTAGAAGAGGGTAAAAAGCCCACAGTGGAAAAGAATCTAATATAATATGGTTCACTGGCACTTGCTTTGGCTCCACCCCTCCCGTCAGTGGGTTGTGTTCGATTCCTTTTCATTGTTTTTGACGTCGACGCAGTGATATTGACATTAATCAATGTTCTTGAGAACTGTATATAAAGAGTCAAGGTTTACAATAACAGTTATTAGGAAAATGAATATTGTACTAGAACACTGACAATGCTGCTTAGAATCATTTATGATTTTATGGTTTATATTAAACCGTGCATAAAAACGTTTACTCCATCTCCAAGCTGAGAGAGTCAGGAGAGCAGACAGTATCACGGCAGCAACTGAGGCGATCGGGGTAGGAAAGAGGCTGGTAAAGAATGGATGTTGTGTTTAAGGCCACTGGTACATTTATTGTAACCTTAGGTTGGGAAATGTGTAGTAAATGTGTAGCGTTTGTTCTAGTAATAATGCTACGTACCTACGTTTCTCCTACAAGTACTTCAGTGCCAAACATATTGTGGTGAAGAAGCAAACATTGCTAGGACAATGGAGTAGTTGGAGAGGCAACCAGGGTGGCCCTGGCCACCCCTGATATATGTATGGCCAACCCAACAGTAACATAGCAAAGGGGGGGGAAGGGATAGGAGTACCCACTTTAAAATCGCAAACACCTTTCCCACACTCAGCCCACGACCTAGTGATTTCCATCTAAATGGAACTGAGCATGCAAGAACTGAAAATAATATTTACAGATTTGTAAACAAGGTTTCGTTCAGTCATGTAAATAGAAGAGTAAAGCTATTTCTAGACATACAAGGAAAGGATAAGTGAATTTACTTATTTTCTGTACAGTGTAGACATAGTAATTTATATAGTTACATTCCCATCCCACACTGCCACAGGCTTCAACAGCAGTAGTTCAGTATAGGAAGGATGTTGTCCAGTTGTATTATTGACTTTTTTTTTTTTTTTTTTTTTTTTGTGCGCAACAACGAAATCAGGGCAGGTGCTGTAAATAAACACATACTTCTTAAGTTCGCTGTCTATTTTCGAAACAGTTACACTTAATGCTTGCCAATTTCACATCATTGTTTTCACAAGTACTGGAGCTATACAATGAGCACTGATACTGAACTAAATTCAGATTGAACTGAGACTCCTCTAGTCCCTTCTCCATCCTTATATAAGCTCCCTGTTTACTAGAATGATCTACTACATTCTCAAAGAAGCAACCGTTACCAACTCAAAGACATCTGAAATTTCCAGAGTTTTCTTACACTGAATAACTCTGTAAATCATTTAGCATACAGATTGAGATAAAATTACATAATTTAACTAACAGTCACGAAAAAAAAACAAAAACAACGTTATAGAGAAAAAGAACACTAAGTTGATGTGCTGGACCTGACGTAGGAGTCAAATTCTAGAGCCTTGGCTTGTGCTGCTTGCATACTTCTTGGTTGTGCCTGCTTAACTTGCACTTTCAACTCTGCACTAGAGCATTGATGAGCTGGTCCCTCAAAAGAATAGCCAACAGGTTGGGAGCTACTCCAGGGTATGCCTTATATGCCATACTCTCCAGATCATGAGCAAGCTGCTGTAGGTATTCGCCTTGAGCCCATACATGACTCTGGATTCTTGCTCTGCAAGCCTCAGTCTGGTATATGATCCCATATATGCGCTTGAGCAATTCTCCTAAGGACTGATAACTCTTCCATGAAAATCTGTTCATTACTTTTTGATTAATCCTGTTAACAGACAGAACGACAGACAAACAGACAAACCAACCAACGCTAGATAAAACAACTTCCTGGGCGGAGGTAATAAGAAGACTGCATGGAAATGTCAAAAATAGCCATACACAACTTAGTTGCTTAATACCTAAACACCATAATCGCGGCGAGCGACTTTGAGGTTGTCATTATCGTACCTTGGCAACCTACCATTCAAAAATGCGTCCGATTTCGTATCATATTATACGCCAGTGATTCTCAAACTATGGGTTGCGACCCAAAAGTGGGTCGCAAAAGGAATCTTCATGGGTCGCAGGGACATAGAACAGGCCTAATGCTTTCAATGTAATTTATTTACTTAACTGAAATTTTAATTATCCTTATTACACTATTAGCATATTCATAATAAGTATAATTGGTTATATACCGGTTACTCTCTCTCTCTCTCTCTCTCTCTCTCTCTCTCTCTCTCTTTATCCTGTGGGTCACGAAGTCTTGAAATATTCCAAAGAGGGTCACACAGTAGAATGTTTTGAGAACCTCTGTTATACAGGAATCATATTATTATGCACGAATATATTATACACGATTATTATTATACACGAACATATTATACACGAATCACATGCGTCTCATATTATATACGAAATCAGACGCAGTTTGAATGGTAGGTTGCCAGGGTACAATAATAACAACCTCAGAGTCGCGCGCAGCGACTGTAGTACCTGAGCGATGTCTTAAAGTTTACTGACCCCCCTGGATATGAAAGTAGTTACATTCATGCTTACTCTTAAGTTACCTACTCGTCTTTACAGACTAAACAAGGAGTTTACTGAGATACTTAGTGTGTCGCAATTATTTTATTTTTTCTTTATACCACAAGAACACAAGCAAATGCAACAACCCTAAACAATAGTAAATTAACCCAATCTTACGAAGTTACCGAACCTATGTATTAAGATCTGGTCTCAGATCTTCAAAATTTTGAAATCATACTCACTAAAGCGATTATCTGAATTCTAGCTAAACGAGTGTATAATTAAATCAAGTATTGTAGGCCCTGTTTAAAAGTCATAATAAAAATTACTTTATAAATAACAGGACAAAAACAAAACCAGTTATGTCCAAGGTTGTGAATGTTCGTTTTCTGTAAACCTCCGTGGTTAGTCCGGGGCAGAACAGGAAAGGAAGGGCGAAAAGGACCTGTCAGAGAGAGAGAGAGAGAGAGAGAGAGAGAGATTTTAAAATGATACTTTGGAAATGTAAAAAATACGAAATATATTAGACGGACAGAAAAAAAAAAAAGTTTGGCATGCAGACAGACAGACAGGCAAACTGAGACTGAGGCAGACAGTCACAAATTGACAGATACAAAGCATGCAAAATATGTTTGGTAGAGAAAGATGGACAGATATGAAGAAAGACACACGAGGGAGTGAAATAAATTAGAAAGTGATACAAAGAAGAGTCAGTCATCCATGGAAGAAGAAAAAGAGAGGTAAATACTGAAAGAAAAGATAAGAGAGTGAAAAGAAACAAGGTGGAGTGTTGTAAGTATTGACAGGAGAGAGAGAGAGAGAGAGAGAGAGAGAGAGAGAGAGAGAGAAGGGGGGGGGGACATTAAGCAGATACTTAGACAATGCAGACCCCACGACCTTTACGATGTGATCTGGTATTACGTTCAAACAGAAATAACTTAACCTTGGACTTCTATCAGTTATTATGAGCTGATGATGATCGTCTTTAGTATGCTGCAGTATTATACATAGTGTTTTATTCTAGGTTGATAAGATGTTAGTGTGATATTTAACATATTCAACTCAAACGTTACTCGTCAGAAAATGAGAGAAAATCGTTTCTTTCGCCACCTGCATTTTTCCTTAGTAAAATTACAAGGAAGGATATTCTGAAGGGTTGTTTAGCTAGATGGAAAATCAAATAGAACCTTACTAATGTTTGTCACATACGCTATGAAACAGACAGAGTTTATAGAAAGGGCAGAAAGCGAAAGACGCAAGGAGGATCAGGAAGAAGAAGGAGGAAAGGTGTGGGTATCGACAGAGACGTGTGCGTGTAAGAGGCAGTGAGAGGGTAGACTGCTCCAGTGAGTGAGGGAGGGGCAGAAAGTGATACACACACACACACACACACACACACACACACACACACACACAAGGAGAAAGAGTGAGACAGAGACAGAGACAGAGACAGAGTCGGTTGAAGTGATGAAGGGATGAAAAAGGGTGGTGAGAGAAATGACTTTAGAGGCTGGAGAGAGAGAAGAGGAAGGAAAAAAGATGAAGGAAGGCCACAGAGGAAATGAGTTGAAGAGATAACCTATGTGAGCAACAATGATGATAAACTGAACGGACTCGGTGACAGGCCAAAGAATAAGAGTGAATACGATGAAGCAGCGAGGTTGAAGGAGGGGGCAAGGAGAAGACGAAGATAATGATGATACTGATGGTAATGATGATGATGGTGGTGGTGGTGGGGGTGGTGATGAAACACTAAAAAACAGTCTACACACTGCACGGGGTGATTAAGCAACAAATTTAATTCACCCACCCTTCTCGTAGACAACGACACGCAACAACTGGTTTTGCATCCAGGAAATCAGTTGCAACGCTGGAAGAATACAGACAAAGGGGTAACAGACTTTGTCCAAGAACCAAAATAATGTTGTTCCTGTTGCCATGAGGACATAATACTCTTGCATCACCGGCTACCCAATTAGGGTGAGGTTGGGGCGAAGTATGAGAGTGGGGGTAGGAAGCACAGAGGGAGTGAGGGAAACCAGAATGTGTGTGGAGGGGACGAGAGTTTGCTGGTAACGAGCAAGAAGCGAACAGAAGCTTGTGGGGAACGGTTTCAGGCTGAAAACGAACATACGAGAAAGAAAATGGGAGATAAGGGAGGAAGATAAGTAGGAGAGAAGGGAATGGAAGGGGTGTGTGGGGATGAGGGAAAGAATGGATACGGGGAGGGTTAGGGTGATGAGAGAGGAATTGAGGGAATACGGCTTAGGAGGAAAGACGAAAGAAAGATCAAGAATAATGGTAATATGATGCACAAGGGCCGTTTGAGTAGACAATCCATTTATGGTAAGCCCCAAACATTGTCTAAATAATGGCCCACAGTGGTCAATGCTACAACCAAGTCCCTAGTTATAATGCTGGCATGAAAAGTAACAGGAAAGAAAAAAAAAACTTTGCCCCAGAGTCTGACCGACCCAAGAATCAAACTCAGGTTCTTCCCGTTTAATTCCAAATATGCTAATGCATGAACAACGGCTGCCCTAGAGTACGAATACGGGTACGAAGGAAAGAAGAAGGATGGTTAATTAATCAAAATATAGTTATAGCTACCGACTTAACAGGGGTCATCAGGGCAGACAACAATTGGATACTCTTTTTCGGGAAGCTACAGGAGTTTATTGCGTCATCCTGGAATATCTTATATATCAACATTGTCCTGCACAGGGACTGTAGCACCAGTGAAGGAAGTAGACTGTGACATCATTTGAGCAGGACGGTACTTCCAAGGTGGATGGATAGCTGACGACAGGGAGAACTTGAGCTCCCGTTTCATCAGCCATCAGGACTAGCTCCTAAACATCCCCCTGTGCTGAACTTTTTCACTGTTTCAGTTACACAGAAAGTAGGCCAGCATGCTCTCAAACACAAGTTCCTCTAACTGTCTACACTAATCTACAGTACATGCACATTATACATCTCACTTTGTAATCAAAATTTTCCCCGCAAAACATATCTATTAACCAAGCCTCGGAGCCCCGAGGGGGGGGGGGGGGACCATAAGTGTCCCCACCATCTGTCCCTCTCCTGGTGACGACCCAGCGAGATGCCTGGGCCCACTGTCTGGCTCACTTCATTTCTGCAACATTTGCGGCCTTTCATCTAACTTTCTCGCTGTTGAGCACCACCTCTCCTCCTCTAAATCTTATCACCTCTTCCTAACTGAGAGACAGCTATCTGAAGTGACTGATAGCAAACCCTTTTCTGTATCCTCCAACTTTCCTACTCATTTCAAAGCCAAAGGTGATTGTTGTGTGTATGTATGCAACGACATTCTTGCTCTCATGTTCCTAAACCTGAATCTTCTGAGTTCCCTACTCTCTGGCTTTGGCTTTCCTCACATTTTCTGACTAAATATTTCTTGCCTGCTTACTTATACCCTAATTCTACTGATTATGAAAAATTCTTCAACTATTTTAATTCTGAGACAGAACAAATCCTTTCCATTTCTCTTTTCTCTCATATCTCAATTCTATCTGTAGGAGATTTCATTGTTTACCACCACCTTTGGCTCTCCTCTCCTTTCGCTGATCCACCTAGTGAACAAGCCTACATCTTTTCCATCCTTAATGACCTAGAGCAGCTTGTACGGCACCCTAACTACATCTCTGACCACCTTAGAGAGAGCTTCAACATACAGTACTTAACCTCTTCCTAACAATTATTCCCTCTGCTTACGTTTTTAATCTTTCCTCTCCTTTTGGCTCCTCCGATCCCAGACATATCACCTTAACCTGTCCTATTGCTCCAGTAAGGCTTATGGATCCTCCAAAGAAGCATCGGTTGTGTTACCTTGGAGCTGCTGATTGGGCGGCCCTCAGACAGTACTTCTTTGATTTTCCCTAGAACGATTATTGCTTCCATGGCCGAAAGACCGCTGAGTGTGCCTTGCCCATTATGAAGGTTATTCTCTTGGGCAAGGATGCATACATTCCTTTCCCATACCCTTTGATTAATGTAAAACAAAACTTGGCATAATCATGCTTGTTCTACTACTATCCACAACAAGGAGAAGATCTACAAAAGATCTTGGAGTCAACTCACTCCTGAATCTCACCTCGTTCATGTGTCTGCCCGAAATCGTGTTAATCTGTTATTCGCTCAGCTAAAAATTATTTCATTCATACTAAGTGCTCTGAACTCTCCAACTCGAATTCTTCCCACTCCTTCTGCCACCTTAACAAAAACTTTTCTAAAAACTTTACCTCATCATCCTTCTCTCCTCTCTTCAACTCTGATGACTCTGTAGCTATTTCTTCTACTGATAAAGCAGAACTCTTTACTCAGACTTCCTCCTCCAATTCCACCTTAGATGATTCCAGTGCTGTTCCTCCATCACTTCCCCCTCTGATTTCCTCTTGGCTGACATGAAAATTACTTCAGTTGACGTATTTTCTGGCATTACTTACCTCAAAACTGACAAGACATATGGAACTGACGGGGTCTCTCCTGTTGTCCTCAAGAAGTGTGCTTCTGTGCTTACACCTTGTCTAGGTAATCTCTCTCACCTTAGCCTATCAACTTGCATCTTTCCTTCTTGATGGAAGTTTGCTCTCATTCAGCCTGTCCCAAAGAAGGGCGATCATTCCCATCCCTCTAACTATCGCCCGATTGCTTAAACATTCTATGTTTCAGAGGTTTTCGAGACTTTTCTTAAAAAAAAAAAAAAAAAAAAAGCATCTTTCCTATCACAAACTTCTTTCTGTTCGTCAGTATGGGTTCCACTGGCAATCTTTTCACCTATCTTTCAGACTGCTGATCATCCTCCTTGCAGGATTTGACGAAAGCTTTGCCATTATACTTGACATCTCAAAGGCTTTCGATCGAGTCTGGCATAAATCTTTCACTTCCAAACTGCCCTCTTACGGTTTCTATCTTTCTATCTGTGCCTTCATCTCTAACTTCCTTTCTGGTCGTTCTATATCTGCCGTTGTAGACGGCCACAGTTCTCCTACAGTTGTCAATAGTGGTATTCCTCAGGGCTCCCTCCTATCGCCAACACCCTTCCTTATATTCATTAATGACATAAGCTGTATATCTAATCCTATCCACTAATACACTTATGGCTCCACCCTTCACCTTTCCATCTGCTTCCTGCAGCATCCATCTTAACTGTTTTTTCAACAATCAAGGAATGAGGCTATGGGTCACCTAATGTCTAACTTGGCTGTTATCGTTGATTGGGGTAAAAATAATCTTGTTGATTTTACTGCATCAACAACTTAGTTCTCTCATCTATCAACCTGACAAAATCTTCCACAGAAGTACCCTCTAATTATTAATAATATCCAGTTCAAACCTGCATCCTCTTTAAACATACTAGGAGTTCCATTCTCTCGCGATTTATCTTGGAAAGAACATATTTCCTCTCTTTCAAAATCTGCTTCCAAGACATTGGGTGCGCTAAGCTGACTCAGTGTTTGCCTTACCCGTGCACAGTTGTTGACCATGCATGGGTTTTATTCACCCCTGTGTAAAGTACAACTCTCATATGTGGGGAGGCTCCACACATACCTGTACAGCTATTCTCAACAAGGTAGAGTCAAAGGCTTTTCATCCTATTAGTTCTCCTCTTGCTGACTCCCTTCAACCTCTGTGTCGTCGTTGCATTGTTGCGCCTTTATCTCTATTCTATTGCTTCTTCAGTGGCCACTGCTTCTCTGAAGTGTCTGCTAGTATCCTTCCATGCGGCCGGCACTTATCACCCATCTAGTCTGTCCAACTCTCTACTGCAAAAGTGAACTGTTACTCCAAGTCCTTCATGTATGCAACATGTCAGCTCTGGAACTGTCTCCCTCTGTATTTCCCACTTCCTATGATCTCCAGTCTTTCAAACACAGTGTGTCCAGATATCTCGAAGTGAATGTATCTTGAATTTGGCTTTCTGTTATCCGTTTTTTTTTTTTTTTTTTTCTTCGAGAGAACAGTTTGCAGGCTTATGGCCTTTGGTTCCATCTTCTTTGCTTCAAAAAAAAAAAAAAAAAATCTGCACATGGAACTTCGTTAGAGTTGTTATCAGCTCATCCATGCATTTAGACCTGAACTCCGTGGAAAGGCTAATAACCAATCAGAACGCTCCTCACTGAGAGTAGTGGGTATATCATATCAGAGAGCGTTCGAGTTAGGAGTATATTTCAAATAAATGTGAAGGAGTTAACGAATTTCCGACCATAAAAGAAATATAAATGAAGAGTATTAATGTTTTTGATAACAGGAGCATCGGGTAGAAGAGGGTAAAAAGCCCACAGTGCAAAAGAATCTAATATAATATGGTTCACTGGTACTTGCTTTGGCTCCATCCCTCCCGTCAGTGGGTTGTGTTTGATTCCTTTTCATTGTTTTTGACGTCGACGCAGTGATATTGACATTAATCAATATTCTTGAGAACTGTATATAAAGATTCAAGGTTTACAATAACAATTATTAGAAAAATGAATATTGTACTAGAACACTGACAATACCGCTTAGAATCATTTATGATTTTATGGTTTATATTAAACCTTGGATAAAAACGTTTACTCCATCCCCAAGCTGAGAGAGTCGGGAGAGCAGACAGTAGCACGGCAGCAAATGAGGCGATCGGAGGAGGATAGAGTCTGGTAAAGAATGGATGTTGTGTTTAAGGCCACTGGTATATTTATTGTAACCCTATGTTGGGAAATATGGAGTAAATGTGTAGCTTTTGTTCTAGTAATAATGCTATGTACCTACGTTTTTCCTACAAGCACTTCAGTGCCAAACACATATTATGGTGAAGAAGCAAACATTGTTAGGACAATGGAGTAGAGAGGCAGCCAGGGTGGCCCTGGCCACCCCTGATATATGTATGGCCAACCCAACAGTAACATAGCAAAGGGGGGTGGGGAGGGATAGGAGTACCCAGTTTAAAATCGCTGACACCTTTCCCACACTCAGCCCACGACCTAGTGATTTCTGTCTAAATGGAACAGAGCATGCAAGAACTGAAAATAATATTTACAAGTTTGAGGAGTAGACTGTAGCACCAGTCGAGCAGGGCAGTACTCCTGAGGTGGATGGAAAGCTGATGACAGGGAGTGCTGGTGCTCCCTTTTCATCAGCCCTCAGGACTAGTTCCTGACCATCCCCTTTTGCTGAACTTTTTCTGTGTCTCAGTTACACAGAGCGTAGGCCAGCATGCTCTCCAGTACAAATTTCTCTATTTACACCAAACTACATGCACAGTAAACACTACACTTCCTTTTCCTAAATTCAAAAAATTATGGCGTCTCATCACCAAGCCTCGGAGTCCCCAGGGGGGGGGACCATAAATGCCCCCACCATCCGCCCCTCTCCTGGTGACGACTCGAGGTGCCTGGAACCACTGTCTGACTCTCTTCTTCTTCATTTCTGCAACATTCGTGGCCTTTCCTCTAACTTTCGCTCTGTTGAGCACCACCTCTCCTCCTCTAAACCTCACCTTCTTTTTCGAACTGAGATTCACCTGTCTGAGGCAACTGACAGCAAACCCTTTTCTGTATCCTACGACTTTCTCTATACTCATTTCAAAGCCCAAGGTGGCTGTTGTGTAAATATACGCAACGACTTATCTTGCTCTCGTGTTCCTGAACTTGATTCTTCTGAATTCTCTACACTCTGGCTTCGGCTTTCCTGTCATTCTCTGACTAAATACATCTGTGCTGTTTACTTATCCCCTAATTCTACTGACTATCAAAAATTCTTCGACTATCTTACTTCTACAATGGAATACATTCTATCCATTTCTCCTTTTTCTGAAATCTCCATTCTAGGAGATTTCAATGTTCACCACCGCCTTTGGCTTTCCTCTCCTTTCACTGATCCACCTGCTGAACAAGGTTACATCTTTTATATCCTTAATAACCTAGAGCAGCTTGTACAGCACCCTACCCGTATCCCTGACCGCCTTGGAGAGAGCTCCAACATACTTGACCTCTTCCTCACAACTAATCCTTCTGCTTACTCTGTTAATCTTTTCTCTCCGTTGGGCTCCTCCGATCACAACCTTATCACCTTAACCTGTCCTATCACTCCGGTACGGCCTGTGGACCCTCCAGGGAAATGTCTGTGGCATTTTGGAGCCGCGGACTGGGAGGCCCTCAGGCAGTACTTCTTTGATTTTCCCTGGAATGATTATTGCTTCCATGGCCGTGAGCCATCTGAGTGTGCCTTGCGCATTACGGAGGTTATTCTCTCGGGCATGGAAGCATACATTCCTTTCTCAAATCCTTTGACTAACGCAAGAAAGCCTTGGTTTAATCACGCTTGTTCTAATGCTGTCCGCAACAAGGAGAGGGCCTACAAAAGGTACCGGAGCCAACCCACCCCTGAATCACATCATCTTTATGTTTCTGCCCGGAATCGTGGTAAGTCTGTTCTACGCTCTGCTAAAAAAGTATTTCATCCATACTAAATGCTGTCAACTCTCCAACTCGAATTCTTCCCGGTCCTTCTGGCATCTTGCCAAAAACCTTTCTAACAACTTTACCTCATCATCCTTCCCTCCTCTTTTCTACTCTGATGGTTCTGTAGCTATTTCTTCTACTGATAAAGCAGATCTCTTTGCACAGACTTTCTCCTCCAATCCCACCTTAGACGATTCCAGTGCTGTTCCTCCATCACTTGCCCCCTATGACTTCCTCATGGCTGACATTAAAATTTCTTCAGCTGATGTATTCTCTGCCATCACTGACCTCAGTACTAACAAGGCATATGGGCCTGATGGGGTCCCTCCTGTTGTTCTCAAGAACTGTGCTTCTGTGCTTTCACCCTGCCTAGGCAAACTCTTTCGCCTTTGTCTGTCAACTTGTACCTTTCCTTCTTGCTGGAAGTTTGCTCTAATTCAGCCAGTCCTAAAGAAGGGTGACCACTCCCAACCCTCCAACTATCGTCCAATTGCTTTAACGTCCTGTATTTCAAAAGTTTTCGAGTCAATTCTCAATAGAAAAATTTTAAGGCATCTTTCCTATCACAATCTTCTTTCTGATCGTCAGTATGGGTTCCGTCAGTGATGCTCCACAAGAGATCTTCTCATCTACCTTTCAGACTCCTGGTCATCCTCCTTTCGGGACTTTGGTGAAAGCTTTGCCATTGCACTTGAAATCTCAAAGGCTTTCGATCGAGCCTGGCATAAATCTTTAATTTCCAAACTGCCCTCCTACGGTTTCTATCCTTCTATCTGTGCCTTCATTGCTAGCTTCCTTTCTGGTCGTTCTATAGCCGCTGTTGTAGACGGCCATCGTTCTTCTCCTAGATCTATCAACAGTGGTGTTCCTCAGGGCTCTGTCCTATCACCAACTCTCTTCCTTTTATTCATCAATGATCTTCTAAGCTGTACATCTAACCCTTTCCACTCATACGATGATGACTCCACCCTTCATCTTTCCATTAGGTTCCCACAGCGCCCACCTCAACAGTTACTTCAACAAACAAGGGATGAGGCTATGGCATACCTAATGTCTGACTTAGCTCGTATCTCTGACTTGGGTAAAAATAATCTGGTTGTTTTTAATGCATCTAAGACTCAGTTCTTACACCTATCAACCCGACAAAATCTTCCACAGGTATATTCACTAATGTTTAATAATATTCAGCTTAATCCTGCATCATCCTTGAACATGCTTGGGGTTTCATTTACTCGGGACTTATCTTGGAAAGATCATATTACATCTCTTGTAAAATCTGCTTCGAAGAGATTGGGTGTGCTAAGCCGACTCCGCTCTTTCTTTACCCCTGCACAATTGTTGACTCTATACAGGGGTTTTATCCACCCCTGTGTGGAGTACAACTCTCATGTGTGGGGAGGCTCCCCACATATAGCTCTTCTCAATAGGGTGGAGTCAAAGGCTTTTCGTCTCATTAACTCTCCTCCTCTTACTGACTCCCTTCAACCTCTGTCTCTTCGCCGCACTGTTGCATCTTTATCTCTTATCTATCGCTACTTTAATGGTAACTGCTCCTCTGAACTGTCTACCTGTATTCCTCCGCCTCTACGACGGGCGCGTAGCACCCGTCTGGCAGCAAACTCTCATCCCTTTTCTGTCCAACTCTCTAATGCAAGAGTTAACCGTTACTCCCAGTCTTTCATTTATGCAACAGGTCAACTCTGGAACTGTCTCCCTCTGTCTGTATTTCCCGCTGCCTATGATCTCCAATTTTTCAAACGCAGTGTGTCCAGGCATCTCAAAATGATCGAATCTTGAATTAGGCTCTCTATTGTATTTTGTTTTTCTCTTGGAGGGAACTGTTACTGCGGACTCATGGCCTTTGGTTGCTTCTTCCTCGTATTAAAAAAAAAAAAAAAACAAGCTCTCGTTCAGTCACGTAAATAGATGAGTAAAGCTATTTCTAGACATACAGGGAAAGGATAAGTGAATTTACTTATTTTCTGTACACTGTAGACATAGTAATTTATATTGTCACATCCCCATCCCACATTGCCACAGGCTCCGACAGCAGTAGTTTAGTACAGGAAGGACGTTGTCCAGTTAGTTGTTCTTCTTATGATCATTTATTTTTTTGGTCCGCAACAACGAAATCAGCGCAGGTGCTGTAAATAAACACAGACTTCTTAAGTTCGCTGTCTTTATTTTCCAAATTACTACACTTAATGTTTGCCAATTTCACATCATTGTTTTCACGAGTACTGGAGCTATACAATGAACACTGATACTGAACTACATTCAGATTGAACTGAGACTCCTCTAGTCCCTTCTCCATCCTTATATAAGCTCTCTTTTTACTAGAATGATCTACTACATTCTCAACGATGCAACCGTTACTAACTCAGAGACATCTGAAATATCCAAAGTTTTCTTATACTGAATACCTCTGTAAATCATTTAGCATACAAACAGAGATAAAATTACATAATTTAACAAACAGTCACATAGAAATAATAAAAAAACTTTATAGAGAAAAAGAACACTAAGTTAATGTGCTGGACCTGACGTAGGACTCAAATTTTAGAGCCTTGGCTTGTGCTTCTTGCATACTTCTTGGTTGTGCCTACTTCACTTGCACTTTCAACTCTGCACTATCAAGAGCACTGATGAGCTGGTCCTTCAGAAGAATAGCCAACAGATTGGGCTACTCCAGGGTATCCCTTGTATGCCATACTCTCCACATCATGAGCAAGCTGCTGTAGGTATTCGTCTTGAGCCCATACATGACTCTGGATTCTTGCTCTGCAAGCCTCATTCTGGTATATGATCCCATATATGCGCTTGGGCACTTCTCCTAAGGACTGATAACTGTTCCTCTCCTCTGATAACATCTGGCCCAGAATTTCCATTGCAACACCCTTGAGGCTAGTAGTCAACACATTAACTCTCCTCCTCTTACTGACTCCCTTCAACCTCTGTCTCTTCGCCGCACTGTTGCATCTTTATCTCTTTTCTATCGCTACTTTAATGGTCACTGCTCCTCTGAACTGTCTGCTTGCATTCCTCCACCTCTACGACGGGCGTGTAGCACCCGTCTGGCAGCAAACTCTCATCCTTTTTCTGTCCAACTCTCTAATGCAAGAGTTAACCGTTACTCCCAGTCTTTCATTTATGCAACAGGTCAGCTCTGGAACTGTCTCCCTCTGTCTGTATTTCCTGCTGCCTATGATCTCCAGTCTTTCAAACGCAGTGTCTCCAGGCATCTCAAAATTATTGGATCTTGAATTTGGCTCTATATTGTATTTTGTTTTTCTCTTTGAGGGAACTGTTACTGCAGGCTCATGGCATTTGGTTCCTTCTTCCTCGCATAAAAAAAAAAAAAAAAAAAAAAACTGCCAGAGCCTGTCATCCCAACCATTCTGATCTGCAAGTAACTCAGAGTGCACTCGGTAAGCTTCCCAAGAGACTTTGACATGAATTTCCTGAGGTTTCTTTTCAATTGGATCTCCATTATAGTCATATATATCATGGAACCTATAAACTGGGGCATCATAATTAAGCCCAGGACTTAATCTCCTACAGTCTGATTACTCAACCATGTAATGCTGTATTATAATTACAAATCATAATAGATAGATAGATAAATAGATAGATAGACAGCCCTCTGCGAGCCTGGGAAAAGGAAATGAGTTTGCAAGTTACACTGAGGAAAGCTGACGACAGCGGCCAGTAAGGAGATGATGCAGTTAGCTGTCAGCAGTCCTCTCGTGAACAAAGACCTAGTAACCATACACACATATATACACACATACTCACACACAGGCTTCTTAAACTTTCCATCCACGAGGAACACACGTGATACGTCTCCTGTTTCACCAGAATTTAGGAAAGAGAGCTTAGAAGGAGACAGGCCTTAGAAGAGACAGGTCACGGGGAGAAGGGCTTGGCAATTTGAGAGAGAGAGACAGAGAGAGAGAGACAGAGATATAGCTAGCGGGACTGGACTCTATATTCCGCTCTGTGTGAGACACTTGTTAATATTTCCAAGACAAATAAAAATAGTCCCATACTATTCTTTACCTCTCCTGTCACTACATGACAAATGGGACGCTACTCCAAAATATAAAAACCGCTCGTCCACAAGTCTAAAATATATATATATAACTCAACCACAAAGGAACCACAAAAGTCTTTTATGACATTTAGTCTTTATGACAATGCTACCTTTAGATGTTTGGGATTCATCAAGATTCACCATACAATGTCCACTTTATTCATATGCTCCCTGTACATTAATCTCAGGCTCAGCAGCACAAGATTTCTCTACAGCCTGAATTCTCTCACTAATTATCCTTAACTGGTCGTCTAGATGCTGTCTGCTCTTCAACACATCATTGCTTACCTCACACTTCTATTGCTGTAGCTCAACGTATACTTCCACTTTCAGTTGTTGTTCCTTTTCCTTCATGTTACCCATGAAAGCATCTAGCTGTCCTTGTATCCTCATTTGTAACTCCATCTGTTGTTCCTTTAATACCTCTAGCTGTTCAGTTTGTGTTTGTAATTGCACTTTGATTTCGTTTCTGAGCTGTCTCTGTTCTTCACTTTGGGCCTGTAATTTTCCTTTGAGTTCCTTCTGTCCTTCACATTGGGCCTGTAATTGTTCTTTGAGTTCTTTCCATCCTTCACTCTGTGCTTGTAGTTGTACATTTTGTGTCTGTAATAGCTTCATAATTGCAGGCAGCAATACCTCAACTTGCCTATCTTGGCCTTTTGTCTGCACACCTTGTGCCTCTATGTCGAAGGTTTAACTCACTGCAGCACTTTTCTAACGATCCCACTCCTGACACCACTGTTACATCCCCGTCCCACACTGCCACAGGCTCCAACAGCAGTAGTTCAGTATAGGAAGGACTTTGCCCAGTGAGTTGTTCATCTTATGGTCAGTCTTTCTGTGTGCAACAAAGAAATCAGCTCAGGTGCTGTAAGTAAACATTGGCTGTCTTTATTTTCCAAATAATTACACTTAACCCCTAAAACGCTTGGCGTCACGTTTGCGACGCTCGCTGAAAAGGACATAGCAGCGGAGCGTCGCGTTCGCGATTCGAGTTAATTTTGAATAAATGCGGGCAAGGATGTTCCAGCTGGTATTGTCTATCAGTACCACCACCCTCTAGCTACAATTACCATACTTTACCTTTGTACTATGACCTCCGTTGTTGCCAAGTATCGCGTTTTTCCCCCCTCCCCCCCCACCATGGCCCGGCCAGCCTGGCTGTGATACATGGCAGCGCTCTGACTGATCAGAACTGTAAATCTGCGCTCTCCTCTCACAAGCAGTTTATGCTAATAGGAAACGCTTGTTTCCCCAGTTGTAACACTAGCTTTTTTTTCGCACAGTTTGCCCCTGTTTAGCGTCAGTTTACCACAGGCTTTCAAAGTGACATTATGGCGAGTTCTAGCTCTTCCGAGTCAGTGCGAGCGGCCGACAGGAACAAGAATAAAGTGACGGGTGTAAGCCAGAATAAAAAGCGCGCTGCAGTGATCTTTTGGGAAGTAATATGATTGAAAATAATGTAGTATACGTGTTATTAGCTGTGAAAATGGAAATGTTTGTTGAGTAACAGGAAGACCGCCGCCGCGCTGCATGTCGGCCGTATGCTTCATTGATTTTAGCCTTATTTTCAGTGCTAATTGTACAAATACGGATTCCAAACTTCCTGTACGTTGTAGTATAAAGTTTACTGTGACAGAATGAGGCTGTGGTAGAGGGGAAACCGAGTTGCTGGAGGTGTGAAAGTGAAGATTTTGTTACCCAACTTTGCAAGTCTCCACAAGTCCTTGGGTAGTCCACGAAGGCTCAACACCTGTCTCTGGAGAAAGCTGAATGTAAGTACTATCAGCCATACCAAGTATAATGTTCTAGGGTTAATCTCTGATTTTTGGCTAATGTTTTCCTACAGGTACTCAGACCGCGATCGAACGCCGCCACCCGGGGAGGGTCGGCTGTCCATTGGCCGCGCATTAGGGGTTAATGCTAGCCAACTTCACTTCACTGATATCACAAGTACCGGAGCTATGCAGTCTGCACTGACACTGAACTGACAATGAACTAAACTCATACTGAACTGAGACTCCTCTAGTCCCTTCTCCACCCTTATTTAAACTCCCTATATACTACAATGATCTACATTCTCGAAGAAGCAATCGTTACCAACTCGGAGAAATCCAAATTACCCAGTTTCTTACACTGCATAACTAAGTTGTTTACCATACCAACTGAGAAAAAATTACATAATTTAACAGTCTCAAACACACACACACACACACACACACACACACACACACACAAATATATATAGTAAAAGAGCACAAAAATTGAATAACAGGTTCCAAAATACCTTTGCTCACAAACAGCAAGCTAACTGACAACTCTGACACGTAACTGAAAAATACAAGAACCACCGCCAACTGTCCAGTACTACCTAACCAGCGAATCCCTCTTCTCAACACTATAATAATATATAGCATTCTCTATTCAGTGCAGTCTCTCTCTCTCTCTCTCTCTCTCTCTCTCTCTCTCTAAAATATAGATATAAATCTCTATATATATATATATATATATATATATATATATATATATCAAAACATGAAAGAAAAAGAGTAGGAGTTCACCTGTTAAAAGTAGTTACTGCGTGAATAGAAGGGTATTGGTGGTCGAGTTATTGAGAATGGGTCGTATTTTATGAATCAGGATGGATTCGGCAGTGATGAGGTCAGAGTAGGACTGACATGAGGTTAGTATCCGAAAATCTGGAGAAGAGAAAGGGTGACCAGAAAGGTGAGAGTGCTCTCTGATAGAGGAATAAGAGGGTTTAGAGAGGAACTCGACTAGTGCTACCCATCTATTAATGCAGTAACTACTTTTAACAGGTCAACTCCTACTCTTTTTCTTTCATTTTATATTATATATGTTAAGCATAGTTAGCCTTTGTCCTGATCTTTATATATATATACAAATATATATATATATATATATATATATATATATATATATATATATATATATATATATATATATATATATTTAACCCGCCCCATCCCGAGCACTTTTCCACCACTGACTCCCCAATCCTGACCATTTTTGGAAACAAATTTTTTTGGCTCAAACCTCCGCTTTTGGTGAGAAACATCCAAAAATTATAGAGAAATCGCTCACCTGAGGTTTAAAATACTCAATACAGTTAGCGGTACCTCCTCACCTTACTGTGTTTTCTATCAGGTTGGCTCCAAAGAAAACGAGTTCTTTGGGAGGGTAACCATTCCACACCACTCATAAACAGTATTTATTTTTTTATTTGGTACGAATTTATATGTAGTATGAGAGTATATTGATTTTCACACAGTAATATAGGCAATATAAGCATTGTATCACTCACGAAACACATCAACATTCCTGACCTTTATTGGCAACATTACCTGATCATCATTTCTGTTTCTTCCTTTAATGCTATGTAAAATTTGTCCTCCACATTGTCATAGATTGGGGAATCACTCTGGCCCTGAATTTTGTACCATGGCAAGACATGTCTTTACTGGCCAGGTCACCGGTAACAGGTGAATTGCCAAGACAATGACTTGCGAGGGGGGGAGGGAGTTCATGCTGGGTAAGGCATTGTCCCTGCCTGGCATCTTGTAAAGGAAGGTGTCCCATGGATAGGTACCAAAAATCACTAGCAAAAATTGAAAATTATGCAAATTAGGGACCTTGCAATTGATTCGCATTTATGTACGTCAACGGGATTGGCAGTGACAAAACTTGTGGACGTTCAATCACATCAACGGGACGTGCCGGGATATATATATATATATATATATATATATATACACACACACACACACACACACACTCCCCTCATGGTCAGACTGCTTGCTACACGGCTGTACCCAAAATGTACAGGGAATCCCATTAATTTCCCTGGTTAGGGCATTTGTACTTGCTCCTTAACAATAATTGAAGACTGCTGTGGGGGACCATATTTTAAATTTTGGAAATCCATCGTATGATAGCTGAGAAGCAAGGCAGCAATGTAGGAGCACCATACTACCTTTTTAGGACATTTAGTTGACAAGGCAGAAAATATGGGGACTTGTTTCATTAAGCACCGAGTTTTAAAAAAGTGGACATATGTGGACCTAGACAAAATTATCTTAGACCTAAATAAGTGAAAATGGTTGAAGAAAGTCTGGTGAATGTGAACATTTTAATCAACATGAATGAGGACTGTAGGTTGATAAATATAATAGGACTTTTGTTACTTGTGCCTATGAAAACTCATGCTATTGTACCCAACTTTTAGAGAAACAATAGGGTAGCCAGTGGAGTGGCAGTGTCATAGACTAGCTACCCAGAAATATTTTATATCCCTACCCTCCCCAGTGCCCACACAACTTTTGAGGGGAGACTCCTTTACAGTTTTCCTCGGATAGCCCTCCCCCCCTCCCCCCCCCAAACACACAGAATTATGCTTCGATATCTCATCTTGTATATATCCTATCTATGTCTCTGCACGGAAAACTGTAGGTGTTAAACTCGATAATGGATTAAAGGTCTGCCAAGATAACAGTAGTGCTATGAAGTGAGATTTGCCAGTTAGGTAGTCTCGTACCTTCGAGACGTTTCTCGTACCGTAAGTTACGGTACGAATCAGAGTTGCCAATTTTCCTGCTGTTTGTGAGCATAGCCGTTTCGTAAATTATGCATTCATTTTTATGCTCCTTTTCTTTATAATGTATTATTTAAGGGGTCACTTGTTGAATTATGTAGTTTAAGTTCGTATGGTAAATGATTTAGAGTGTTAGGTAATGTAAGAAAACTGTGGTAGGCCTATGTTTTGGTTGTCTCCGAATTGGCAACTGTTGTTCTCGTGGAATGTAGATCATTCTAGAACAATGCAAGCTTATATAAGTTGGGGTAGAGACTATTACAAGTTTAGTTGGTTTCCAGTTCACTCTGAGTGAAGTTCTGTCGGTTTTGTTGAAGTTTGTGAAGTGTTGCTGGCAAGCATTAAGTTTAACTACTGTCAGTGAAGATTATTTTCGGTACTTATGAAAACAGTGTTGTCAAGCATTAAGTGTAATAGCTGTGAAGTGTTGTTAAACATTAAGTGTAATTGCAATCAGTAAAGTGTGTATAGATCCAATGCATGTGAAAACAGTGAACTTGGAAAGCATTAAGTAGAACTATTTGGAAAATAAAGATAGTAAACTTTAAGGAGCCAGTTTTTATTTTTGCCTCAGCTGATCTTGTGCACTGCACATCTAAAGGCTGACCTTAGGAAGAACAACTCACTGGGTAACGTCCTTCATGTACTGTACTACTGCTGTTGGAGCCTGTGGCAGTGTGGGGACTGGGACGTAACACTGGTGTCAGGAGTGGGATTATTATTTAAGGGCTGCGGTGAGGCTAATCTTTGCATTGGAGCAAGAAGGTGTCCAGACAAGAGGCCGAGCAGGGCAGGAAGACAAGGTGACATTGGTTGCAATCATGAACCTATTGGAAGCACGAAGTGTCCAACTACTGGCAATGATCGAAGGAGAGAAAGAACTCAAAGAACTAAAAGAGGCACGAACTCTACTCGTGAAGGCACAGAGGGAACAACTAGAGGCACAATATGAAGAACAAAAATAAATGATATGAGCAAATTCAAGAGGAATCAGAGGAGCAACAGACGGAAGAATAACTGAGGGTGCAAGGACAGCTAGATGGATTCATGGGGGATATGAAGGAAGAACAGCAACAGCTTAAGGAGGAAGTAGATGCCAAGCTAGAACAGAAGTATGAGGTAAGCAATAATGTGATAGAGTGAAAACAGCATGTAGACGAACAGTTGAAGACAATTAGTGAGGAAATAGTGACGAAGTGCAAACAGCATGTGGAAAACCAGATGAAGATTAGTGAGGGAATAGTAGCAGAGTGCAGACTGCATGTAGACGACCAGTTGAAGTCAATTAGTGAGGAAATAGTGACGGAGTGCAGACAGCATGTAGATAACCAGTTGAAGCATGTAGTCGATCATGAGAAGAAAATTAGTGAGAATATGGAGGCTGTAGAAAAATATTGCACTGCTGAGCCTCAGGTTAGTGTACAGAGAGCATATGAAAGGAGTGGACAGTGTATGGTGAATCTTGGCAGATCCCAGGCATCTGAAGATGGCATTGCAGGGTTGAATAATCAGAATGTTGGAGGTTCAAGTCCTGGACATAATTATGATGCCTCAGTTTTTAGGCCCCAAACCAGTGAAGTGCATGGCTATAATGGGGATCCAGTTAAGAAGAAACCTCAAGAATTTGATGGTAGAGTATCTTGGGAAGCTTACCATGCACAGTTTGAGTTACTTGCGGATCAGAATGGTTGGGATGATGAGAAGAAGGCTGCAGAAGACCCGCCACTGAAGAAATGCAGGAGAACCTTGATGAATAGTGTGCAAGAAGACAGAAGAACAGACAACATGCAGCGTAGTAGAAATGGGAATCATAGGAAGAAATGCTGCTGTTCTGTAGTGACGGGGCCAGTGTCAGATGGAGAAGACCTGGGGAGGATGCAGATGGAGGGTGCCGATATGTAACCGGTGTTGGAGTGGCTGCAGCTGAGTGCAGTGTGACCATCATGGGGAGGAGTTTCCAGGTTGGATCCTGCGACCTGGAGCTGCTGGAGTCAGTGGGACCTTCTTCGTTGCAATGGACTACTGAAGCGTCAGTGGGAGACGCCCAGTGGCCTCAGCGAGTGTTGACAACTGGTGGTTCTGAAGAAGATGAGGTCTGAGATCTTGGATATGTCCCATAACCAGATCATTAGTGGGCACCTGGGAGTGAATACAATTCTAAGTTGGCTGCGACACAAGTTCTACTGGATTGGCATGTGTCAGGATGTTGAAGAGTGGTGTCGGACCTGTGATATGTGCTGTGTCAAGAAGAGGACCAAGACCATCCAGGAGGAGTGGACTGTGTGGAGGAACAAGGAAATCGTAGGAAGTGGCATAGAAGATGCGATAAGTTGACATATTATTTTGTGTACAGTTGGATGTTTAGTTAGGCTTACGGTTTATGTTTGTGTATATTGTGTAGTTTTGTTGGGACGACAAAGAACTAAGGAGGGGGTAGTGTTATGAAGTGAGATTTGCCAGTTAGGTAGTCTCGTACCTTCGAGACGTTTCTCGTACCGTAAGTTCCGGTACGAGTCAGAGTTGCCAGTTTTCCTGCTGTTTGTGAGCGTAGCTGTTTCGTAAATTATGCATTTATTTTTTATTTTTTTTTTTTTTTATATAATATTTTATTTAAGTGATTGCTTGTTCAAATATGTAGTTTAAGTTCCTATGGTAAATGATTTAGAGTGTTATGTAATGTAAGAAAACTGTGGTAGGCCTATGTTTTGGTTGTCTCCGAATTGGCAACTGTTGTTCTCGTGGAATGTAGTTCAGTCTAGAACAATGCAAGCTTATATAAGATGAAGTAGGAATTATTACAAGTTTAGTTGTTTTTCAGTTCAGTTTGAGTGAAGTTCAGTCGGTTCTGGTGAACTTTGTGAAGTGCTGCTGGCAAGCATTACGTGTAATTACTGTCATTGAAGATTATTTTCGGTACTTATGAAAACAGTGTTGTCAAGCATTAAATGTAATAGCCGGGAAGTGTTGTTAAACTTTAAGTGGAATTGCAATCGGTAAAGTGTGTATAGCTCTTGTGCTTGTGAGAACAGTGAAGTTGGAAAGCATTAAGTGGAACTATTTAGAAAATAAAGATAGTGAACTTTAAGGAACCAGTTTTTATTTTCGCCTCAGCTGATCTTGTGTACTGCACACCTAAAGGCTGACCATAGGAAGAAAACTCACTGGGCAACGTCCTTCCTGTGCTGTACTACTGCTGTTGGAACCTGTGGCAGTGTGGGGACCGGGACGTAACAGTAGCAAATTATTTAGCAACGATTAGGCACCATTCTTCCTCAGCAATAAAATAACAATATGGAAGTTTACAAGTGACTCTGTTCTAGGTTTTACAATTCCATCAGAAACAATTTATTCAGAAACTGAAGCTGTGTGTGGAATTTTTATTCACGACTAGCCATTTATTTTCATCACAATTACTGTCGCTTATGTATGACAGCGGATTTTTGTACTTGTGGACCTTATGAGTTGCCGAAATTTATATAAATATTTTCGTCACTAATGTCTGGTGAAATAAAGGAATTATCTCCTTCTGCTTTGTAAGAGAGAGACATGGATATGGCACAATAACCTGGCCTACAGATTTTTAGAAGACTTAAGTAATGTGTAAAGGGAATACAAGCCAACACTGTGTTTTGTGCAGTCAGGTTGAGGAACTACTAATGCATTAGCGAGTCTGGGCGACACAATAAACATCTTATCCCGTTCAGGATACTTAATCTCCAAGTTCTCACACATGTGTTGCACCGACGTGGCGTGAAAAAAAGCATGATGTCACTTTCAGACAATAACAGTACTTCTCGGTTGCGTTCAGAGCCAATTATAGTGCAGCACCCCAAGAGGGATGTCCCAGAGGCTAGGTCCCAGGAAGCAATACAGTATCAGCGTGACGGCGAAAGTGTGAGGATGAGCCCCCAATCCAGGCTCCCTACACCCACACGCATGGAGGTAAACCCATAATTCTTAAATCAGAGCTAGAGAATAGTTGTACTTCATCTTAATATGTAGAATAGTGACGTGAAGTTGGAGGAAATAGGAGAAAGATATGATGAAAGAATGTATAGATCCAGCACGTGATCATTGCCGCTGCTTATCCTTTATGGGACTTTTGACCCATTAACTTTTTTTTTTTTTCTGGTGATAGTGATGATGATGGCAATGATATTGATGCCCAAGTAAGCTTCATTGTTATTCATAAAACCATTGTATGTTACTGTGCCGTGAATTACTGTGAACATTGATTATATTTATTGTGATATTTTCGACATTTTATAAAATCATGAGTTTGGTGATGATAGTGATGATTTATGACCCCGTATGGCAGTATTTACTATTCCAATGTTGAAAATAAGTAGCAGAAACTTTTTTCCCAGTATTTTGTGATAGGAAAATGACTGATGATTGCATTCCGTACTGATGGTGAAAGTTATGAATATAAATATGATAGTGGTGATAATGGCGTCGGCTACGGGTACTTTACGAATGTTTGATTAGGTTAAGAATGCTCATTGCCATTTTTTTTTTTTTCGTAGTACAGAGTGATATTAGGCCTAAACTTCATTATTATTTGGGTGTAGTGATGAAAGTTATGAATGATTTTTAGGATGATCATTGATGATCAGGAGGTTTGTCAGATGTTTACTGGCCATGGCTGCATAATTATAATAATTATTATTTTTCTCTTTCAGATGCCAAGCTGGTCGGTTTATGGGAGGAAGGGCAAGGAAAAATGGGTCGCTGCTCCTGAACCATATGACAAAGAAATAGAGACTGACCTTGACATCGATAATGACGTCCTCGACCCTGACTTCCTCCTGGGGGACACGGATGATGATTTGGAAGTCTCCCTACTTTTCAGCCCATCAAGAAACGAAGCGGTACCGTATGTTTGCTTACATTTTGTTAAAAGTCTGGTGTAAAGAGCTGCAATTTAATTAAATGGCTAGATAATTAATTTTGTGTATGTTTTGGTGCCAGAAGGCCTGTTAGTTTCTTTCAGTGTGCCTTTTTGTTTCCTTTACATATCTGCCTTTTTATATGCATTACTTATGTGCTTTTTATGCTCTGTACTTATGCATTTTATAATTCCCTTCATAATTTTGTGCATCCTTATGTCTTATACTTTTCTTTCTCTCTCCAGCTTCTGTTGCCAAAATAAGGCCAAGTAGTGTGTATGAACGCAACATTGACGATTGACGAAGAAGATGGAGGAGAAGGAAGAGAGTCCACAAGATGAGAAGAGGTGGAAGAAAGAGAACCTAGGCTTAGAGCCCTTCCCAGAATTCATCCACCCCTCGCCTTCAGTACTCTTGGACCCCTACCGGTATTTTGAGTCCATCTTCACCACGGAGCTGGTAGAACACATTGTCTACCAAACCTATTTGTGTGCACAGCAAAGATATGTCTATACGTCCTTCACCACAGACAGGAAAGAAATTCTTGTCTTCATTGAAATCCTGTTGTACATGGATGTGGTTCATCTTCCTGCCATTGATGACTACTGGGTTATAGAAACTAGATGTCTCCATGTGGCAGACTACGTGTCCACGAAGCACTTCCGCCTTCTCAGAAGTCTCATCCATTTCAATGACAATGAGCTAGACATGGGAGTGTGGACCGGTTCTTCAAGATCCTACCCATCTTCAGTGTCATCACCATGAGGTTCCTGACGATTCCAGAGACTCATGAACAGTTTCGGACAAGGCGATGGTTGCTTATAAGGGCACCAAGGCTGGTAACTTTTGCCAGTATATAAAGAACAAGCCTGACAAGTGGGGTTACAAGCTGTTTTGCAGGGTTAGTGTTCATGGTGTCATCCATGACATCATTATGTATCAAGGCGCATCGACATTTGCTAGCCACAATACCAAGCTCAAAGAGGAAGAGGAAACGATGACTCTAACCTCCAGACTCGTCATTGCCCTTGCTAGGACTGTACAGCATAATGAGAGGTCTGGTATTTATGCACACAACTTCTCCAGTCTTGCTGACTACCTGAGGGCCTGCTTCCACTGTCGTTATGTGCAGACAGCAAGGGATAACAGGATCAGCTACCCTGACCTGACTTGTGATAAAGAACGACAGAAGGCATCTGTTGAAAGAGGGACTATGCAGTCCGTCCTGCAGATGGGGTGCTTGTCCTAAAGCGGAAAAACAACAAGCCTGTCACCATCATTTCCACTGATGCTGGGGTGAAGCCACTTTTTTTTTTCTTTTTTTTTATGCCTTGAAGAAGGAACCAAGGCCCAGGAGCCTGTAAATTGTTTCCTCCAGGAAATATATATATATATATATATATATATATATATATATATATATATATATATATATATATATATATGAAAGCCACATTCAAGAACTGTTCATTTCGAGATGTCTGGACACACTGCATTTGAAAGACTGGAGATCATAGACAGTAGGAAATACAGACAGAGGGAGACAGTTCCAGAGCTAACTTGTTGCATACATGAAGGACTGGGAGCAATGGTTAACTCTTGTATTAGAGCAGTGGTGTATCCAGGATTTTTGCCAGTGGGGAGCAGACACTTGCAATATTTTCCCAAAATATCTGTCACCACAAATTTTCCTAGATTTGATGCCTTATGTCATCTGAGAGGTGGCGTTCGGTCCTAACGGACCTAGGTTCAAATCCCGGCTGGGGCAGGGAACAGTTTAAGGATTTGAATTCCATTAAATCAGGCTTTACTGATCTACCAGAAGACCCGCCGACATGTCGTAAAAATATCCCCGCTAATACCAATACACCAGTCCTGTATGAGACAGCCCTAGCATGTATTCAATATGGACGGTGGGTGTTAGCGCCGAAGTGGTGACATGTAGAGGTGTATGGTATGTAGGAGGACTGCTGGGCCTTGATGGCAGGCTTTGAAGCCTACGCCCAGAGTCGGACACATAAAAAAAAAAAAATAAATAAATAAATAAATAAATTTACATTATTACTGTCGTTTTTGTCCCAATGTCTTAAAGAAAAACTATCTTTTTCCCGACATAATCACAGCTTTCTTGGAGTAACTTCAAGTAAACAGTTAATAATCCTTTCAGAGGAGAGGTATGTAAAAACACTCAGTACATAATGTTACCAGAGGTCTACTCTTTCATTAGAAAGAAAAAGGAAACTCCAGCAATAAATTAGAAGGCACTGGAGTTTCCATAGGAAAGACATCTCCTTGTCACTAGTATCATTAGTCATCATGGTCACTCGTAGGTGGTATTTTTGTCGATACATGCATGCTGACTTCCGTCCGTTCTACCTCAAAACATTTTTTTTTCTCTGTACCACAAATTTCTTGTGCAATTTTAGTACTGAAAAAAGCCATGTCAACACTATACTCTTAGTGCTTCATTTACCTGCTATCGTTATCTCTCTGTACATAGAAGGAAGTACAGCTATTTTTTTTTTTTTTTTTTTTTTTTTTAAATAACAGAACGGAGGAAGGAAAAACAAATGGAGAAAAAAAAAATAATCCATACACCAGATTACTGGTGTCCTCTGTTCATAAAATATCTGTAAGAATTAGACTTGAACAGTTGTAGGTTGAAATTTGGAGGAAAACAACTCTGGGGAAGCGAGTTCCAGAGAGATGCAGTTCGGGGAATGAAAGAATTCTGATAGGCAGAAGTTCTGCAATGTGGTTGAGTGACATTCCAGTCATGAGCGCTACCAGATGCCCGTGTAGCACGAGGGAAGGCATGGAGAGGTGGCACCATGGACGCAACTTCGTCTGAGCATTTGCCAAAAAAATATCTGTAAAATAATGCAAGGGAGGCAACATTCCTTCTTACTTGCAGGGGAGGTAGTTTATATGTAATGGCAGGGTTGTTAATGATTCTAACAGCTTTATTCTGAATTTTGTCTAGTTGTCTTAATGCAACCTCTCCACAACCATTCCACAAGGGTGAGCAATATTCAAGCTGAGAGCGCACATGACTCTTATAAATTATAGCTAACTGCTCATCGGCGAAGAAGTTACGGACTCTGTACAATAATCCAAGTTTCTTTGAGGCGGTTTTAGCAAGTGATCTGACATGAGAGGTCCAGCTGAGGGCACTGTTAAGTGAGACACCAAGAATTTCAATACTTTTGGAGATGGGAATATTAGTAGCATTGAAGGTAATGTACGAATCTGGCAATATCTGTCTATTAGTAAACTGTATATATTTAGTTTTACTAGCATTAAAAGAGACAAGGTTGTTTTGTCCCCATTCACTGATTGTAGATAGATCTTGATTTATGGAGATGGCTGTATTGAGTTGAGAGGTAGAGATATGAGACTTTGTAAATGGATGTCTGAGTGTGAATGAACTATGTAGTGTTGAGTCATCTGCATATGAGTGAATGGGATTATGAGTGACAGATAAGAGATCATTAATATGAACCAGAAATAGGGTTGGCGCCAGAACTGATCCCTGTGGCACGCCGGCGTTAATTGAGTGGAAATTCGAATATACATCATCTACTTTTACTCTTATTTTCCTGTATATATACGCAACGATTTATCTTGCTCTCGTGTTCCTGAACTTGATTCTTCTGAATTCTCCACACTCTGGCTTCGGCTTTCCTGTCATTCTCTGACTAAATATATCTGTGCTGTTTACTTATCCCCTAATTCTACTGACTATCAAAAATTCTTCGACTATCTTACTTCTACGATGGAACACATTCTATCCATTTCTCCTTTCTCTGAAATCTCCATTCTTGGAGATTTCAATGTTCACCACCACCTTTGGCTCTCCTCTCCTTTCACGGATCCACCTGGTGAACAAGCCTACATCTTTTCTATCCTTAATGACCTAGAGCAGCTTGTACAGCACCCTACCCGTATCCCTGACCGCCTTGGAGAGAGCTCCAACATACTTGACCTCTTCCTCACAACTAATCCTTCTGCTTACTCTGTTAATCTTTCTCCCCTCATGGGCTCCTCCGATCACAACCTTATTACTTTAACCTGTCCTATCACTCCGTTACGGCGTTTGGTCCCTCCAGTGAAACGTCGTCTGTGGCATTTTGTAGCCGCGTTATGTGAGTCCCTCAGGCTGTAATTCATTTATTTTCCCTGGTTTTATTTTTGCTTCCATGGCCGTGAGCCATCTGAGTGTGCCTTGCGACATGGAGGTTATTCTCTCAGGCATGGAAGCATACATTCCTTTCTCATATCCCTTGACTAATGCAAGAAAGCCTTGGTTTAATCACGCTTGTTCTAATGCTGTCCGCAACAAGGAGAGGGCCTACAAAAGGTACCGGAGCCAACCCACCCCTGAATCACACCATCTTTACGTTTCTGCCCGGAATCGTGCTAAGTCTGTTCTTCGCTCTACTAAAAATAATTTCATCCATACTAAATGCTCTCAACTCTCCGACTCAATTCTTCCCGCTCCTTCTGGCATCTTGCCAAAAATCTTTCTAACAACTTTACCTCATCATCCTTCCTCCTCTTTTCTACTCTGATGGTTCTGTAGCTATTTCTTCTACTGATAAAGCAGATCTCTTCGCACAGACTTTCTCCTCCAATTCTACCTTAGACGATTCCGGTGCTGTTTCTCCATCACTTCCCCCTCTGACTTCCTCATGGCTGACATTAAAATTTCTTTTTCAGTTGATGT
This sequence comes from Coenobita brevimanus, assembly GCF_032717465.1. Taxonomy (NCBI): domain Eukaryota; kingdom Metazoa; phylum Arthropoda; class Malacostraca; order Decapoda; family Coenobitidae; genus Coenobita; species Coenobita brevimanus. The sequence goes on along the minus strand of NC_137053.1, from coordinate 20,876,199 downwards.
ACTTTCTGCCATCACTGGCCTCAGTACTAACAAGGCATATGGGCCTGATGGGGTCCCTCCTGTTGTTCTCAAGAACTGTGCTTCTGTGCTTACATCCTGCCTAGGCAAACTCTTTCGCCTTTGTCTGTCAACTTGTACCTTTCCTTCTTGCTGGAAGTTTGCTCTCATTCAGCCAGTCCCAAAGAAGGGTGACCACTCCCAACCCTCCAACTATCGTCCAATTGCTTTAACGTCCTGTATTTCAAAAGTTTTCGAGTCAATTCTTAATAGAAAAATTTTAAGGCATCTTTCCTATCACAACCTTCTTTCCGATCGTCAGTATGGGTTCCGTCAGGGACGCTCCACTGGCGATCTTCTCACCTACCTTTCAGACTCCTGGTCATCCTCCTTTCGGGACTTTGGCGAAAGCTTTGCCATTGCACTTGACATCTCAAAGGCTTTCGATCGAGTCTGGCATAAATCTTTAATTTCCAAACTGCCCTCCTACGGTTTCTATCCTTCTATCTGTGCCTTCATCGCTAGCTTCTTTCTGGTCGTTCTATAGCCGCTGTTGTAGACGGCCATCGTCTTTCTCCTAGATCTATCAACAGTGGTGTTCCTCAGGGCTCTGTCCTATCACCAACTCTCTTCCTTTTATTCATCAATGATCTTCTAAGCTGTACATCTAACCCTATCCACTCATACGCTGACGACTCCACCCTTCACCTTTCCATTCGGTTCCAGCAACGCCCATCTCAACAGTTACTTCAACAAGCAAGGGATGAGGCTGTGGCACACCTAATGTCTGATTTGGCTCGTATCTCTGACTGGGGTAAAAATAATATGGTTGTCTTTAATGCATCTAAGACTCAGTTCTTACACCTATCAACCCGACAAAATCTTCCACAGGTATACCCACTAATGTTTAATAATATTCAGCTTAATCCTGCATCATCCTTGAACATGCTTGGGGTTTCATTTACTCGGGACTTATCTTGGAAATATCATATTACATCTCTTGTAAAATCTGCTTCCAAGAGATTGGGTGTGCTAAGCCGACTCCGCTCTTTCTTTACCCCTGCACAATTGTTGACTCTATACAGGGGTTTTATCCGCCCCTGTGTGGAGTACAACTCTCATGTGTGGGGAGGCTCCCCACATACAGCTCTTCTCAATAGGGTGGAGGCAAAGGCTTTTCTGCCTCATTAACTCTCCTCCTCTTACTGACTCCCTTCAACCTCTGTCTCTTCGCCGCACTGTTGCATCTTTATCTCTTTTCTATCGCTACTTTAATGGTCACTGCTCCTCTGAACTCTCTGCTTGCATTCCTCCACCTCTACGACGGGCGCGTAGCACCCGTCTGGCAGCAAACTCTCATCCTTTTTCTGTCCAACTCTCTAATGCAAGAGTTAACCGTTACTCCCAGTCTTTCATTTATGCAACAGGTCAGCTCTGGAACTGTCTCCCTCTGTCTGTATTTCCTGCTGCCTATGATCTCCAGTCTTTCAAACGCAGTGTGTCCAGGCATCTCAAAATGATCGGATCTTGAATTTGGCTCTATATTGTATTTTGTTTTTCTCTTGGAGGGAACTGTTACTGCGGGCTCATGGCCTTTGGTTCCTTCTTCCTCGCATTAAAAAAAAAAAATAAAAAAAAAAAAAGGGAGTTTGGACAGCAGGGAACGGTGCCATACTCTGTCGAAAGCTTTAGAGATATCAAGAGCTACTGCATGAGTTTCTCCAAAAAGATCAATTGATTGATGGATGGTATGAGTTAAGAGATTGAGTATGTCAATGGTGGATCTTTCGTGGCGAAAACCGTATTGTCTATCATTAATTAAGTTGTTGGATTCAAGATGTTTAACAATATGCTTATTAATTAAAGTTTCAAATACCTTACCAAGAGAAGATGTGATAGCTATTGGTCTGTAATTGGAGGGGTCAGACGAACTTCCTTTCTTCGGAGCTGGGTGGATATTGGCTTCTTTCCATGAATTTGGGAATAAAGAAGTACGTATGCATAGTCTGAATAATTTAGCTAGGACAGAGGCAAGTTCAGGGGAACACTTTTTCAAAACAATTGGCGGAATTCCATCTGGACCTGGAGCTTTGTTGGTAATAACCTACGAAATTATGATGAAATTACCAGACATCGGCACAGCACCTACCATACGAGAGGCAATGGCTCCATACTATTTGTTTATATTCGGAAATAAACCCTGTATTTTGATTGGCTGCTGGAAGAAAAATGGCATGGATAGGCCAGTGAAAACTGGAGATCTGGCGTGAGTGTCCCGAACACACATACTTCCCCACATTCGTATCGCTTTTTTCTATTTTCCTTTGCGGGTTTGTATTCTCTCTCTCTCTCTCTCTCCACTTAGCACGTGTGTAAACTAAAATTCGCTGCCGCGCCCATCCCTAGTTTGGTATTCTGTTTCGTACTACTGCTGTTGTGGTAACCAATAGAAATTCTGTTTTCCACTACTTATTCTTTTAGTTTGATTCTCGTTGGCCCAGGCATCAGGGGTGGTGCATACGTCAAGACTGACCTAAGTAAATGCATCTGGTGGGCTTAAC